>NW_028270158.1:12496585-12805111 GCF_037043375.1 Chiloscyllium plagiosum | reverse complement strand
CACCCCTATCGGCTTAATCCTTTCAAAGCCAGACAGGACCAGATGAAGGTGGAGGCCATGCTCGAAGAGAACATCATCAAACCAAGCCAGAGCGAGTGGAGTTCACCGATCGTCTTAATTCCCAAACCAGATGTGACTCATCGATTCTGCGCGGATTATCCAATTATCTAGGGTAATCAGAAGGTCAACGCCATTACAAAATCGGACTCATATCCAATTCCTAGATTGGAAGACTGTATCGAGAAAGTTGGACAAGCCAGTTACATCACCAATTTGGACTTAATGCCTGGTTACTGGCAAGTATCTTTATCAGAGATGGTGAAAGAAATTTCTGCATTCGTAACTCCAAATGGGCTACATCACTTTAAAGTGATGCCCTTTAGAATGAAGAACGCACCTGCCACATTCCAAAGACTCATGAACAGAGTTGTGGCTGGATTACAAACTGTGCAGTCTATTTGGACGATGTGGTGATCTTTAGTAAGTCCTGGAATGATCACATGGTATAGTTGGCAGAGCTCTTTGAACGACTACGAGAAGCAAAGCTGGTGATAAACTTAAATAAAATGGAATTCGCGAAAGCAGAGGTGACATTCTTGCGACATAACATCGATCATTGACTACATGCAATACAAAGTCAAAGCTCATCGAAGAATTTCCATGACCAACCTCGAAGAAAGCAGTGCTTCAATTCTTAGGATTCAGCAGATTCTATCAAAAGTTTGTTCCAAACTTCAGCAGTATAGTGGCACCATTAACCAATTTGCTGAAGAAGAACAGTTTTGGTGGACAGAACCATGCCCGGAGGCATTTGACCATTTGAAATCGATATTAACCAGTTTTAGGCACACCAAACTTTTCAAAACCTTTTAAAGTCACCATCGATGCTAGTGACATTGGAGTTGGAACGGTACTCCTACAGGAAGATGAGGATGGGATGGTTACTTTCTGAAGAAGATCAACATCCCCCAGAGGAAATACTCCACAATCGAAAAGGAACGATTGAGTTTGGTACCGGCCCTACAACATTTTAATGTGTATGTCACAAACAATGTGTCGGATACGGTTGTGAACACTGACCACAATCCACTTACATTCTTAGAACGTTTTAAGGATAAGAATAGGAGACTATTTTATTGGAGTCCTATGTTACAGACTGTTAATTTAAAAATCATTCATGTTGCAGGTCAGAAGAATGTAATCGCAGATGCATTATTACGGATTTAACTTATAGAGTTTCGATGAAATTTATCTTTAAAGTTATACATAAACAGGTATATGGGAAGAAGTTAAGGTGAAGTTATATTAAAGTTATCTGTATGTTAAGGTAATGTTTTTAAAAAGTAGAGAAAAGAAATAAGCCATCTTTTCATTAGGATGGTTTATTTTTTTCTTAAGGGGAGAGTGCTATGAAGATATGGGTGTTCTTTAAGGGAGTTAAAAGCAGCAGAACCGCTGGACACAGCACCAAGTATTCTCAATAGGGCATCAAGGTAACACTTGGTCGAACAACTCAATTAGCTCGGTGCCTGGAGACAAAAACAAATTCGAATTCGGCCAATCAGTTTAAATTATACCCTGAAAATTTCAAACTCCAATCCAGTTTGAATTGAGTATATTGACAATCTTAAAAGCCAATGACACAATCCGATGCCTTGGGGGTATAAGATGGGGGAAAATTGAACTGCTGAGGGGAGAATTGACAAGCCACCAGCATGTAAACAGACTGCCTGAAAATGGCTCTCTTGAAAAGGTATCTATCTGATCAGTAACCTGTGATACAGAAATTCCAAAGAAGAAGAAAAGAAGACACAGAAAGATTTGAATAGAAGAACAACAGCTGCCTGGTTTTGAGATAAAAAGTATGGTTTTGTATATCTTAATTGGGAGTTTTATTGGACTAGTATTATAGAAGGGAAGGTAAAAGATAGGTTAGAGTAAGAAATTGGAAATAGTGGTTAGTTAATTATTCTCCGTTATACTTTAAGAAATAAAGTTGTTAATTTTTACTTTAAATAGTTCTTGGCCACTCAAAATTTGACAGATTACTGCATGGGATAAATCATTGCTGGTTTTAAATTTAACAGGGGGGTTTACCCTGTGTTGTAACAATGGTCAAACTGGGCTTTGTGACTTCCTCTTCAGTCAGGCAAGCAGCTTTAAGAGATGACAAGTTACGATCATAAGAATGAGGTAGAGATAGTGAGAGATTGAGAGATGGATAGATGGAGTGATGGAGAGATGGATGGATTAATGGATGGATGGATGGATAGAGGGATGGATGGATGGAGGGATAGATGGATGGATGGATGGGGGGATGGAGAGATGGATAGACAGATGGAGAGATGGATAGACAGATGGAGGGATGGATGGGTGGATGGATGGATGAATAGATGGATGGAGAGATAGATAGATGGCTGGAGGGATGAAGGGATGGATAGATGGAGGGATGGAGGGATGGAGGAATGAATAGATGGAGGGGTGGAGGGATGGATGGATGGATGGAGGGATGGATAGATGGATGGGTGGAGGGATAGATGAATGGATGAAGGGATAATGTAGAAAGATTTTGGCATTGATCACACTGATGTGATCTACTTGATATGTCAACATTCACTCAGTATTTATGTCATAATGCCAACAGACTTGTCATTTAGCTGGGGGGAATCTATCAATTTGAAATATTTTATTCCCAGGTAGATTTACAAACTATCCATTAACAAAATGCTAATGAGAATATGGATGGCCTTTTAAAACTATTCATGTTTACATTGAGATGCAAATTCTGTTCCACACATGAACAGAGTCCAGTTGAAATACAGGGCAGAGTATTACATCTTAAATAATTGCCCTTACTAACTTATAATTTCTAGTTTCCACTGATGCTTAAACTATTGATACTGTTGATATTTGAATCACTTACCAGCTGCAAAGAAATTATTTGAATAACATTAGGAAGTTTCTGATATTATAAACAATTTTTTTTCTCATTGACATTATTTTTGTATATCCTACATGACTAAAAGAAAATCTTGCATTTACAATACCACAGGCTACATCTTTCTAAGAATTTGTTGAGACAAGAACATAAATTTATAACAATTTCAGCAGTGAATCCAATTCGTAAAAAAAATAGGTACAATTATTGTATGTTCTCTTGCCTATGTATATTATGATCTGTGTATTATGGTAGCTTTCAATACAATGGGTACCTCTCAGCATTATTTATTCCCATCACTTGTTGTCTAGGGGGCAGCCAAGAGTCAACAACATTGCTGTGGGTCTGGAGTCACACATAGGCTAGATAAAGACTAAAGGGCATTAGTGAACCAGATAGCTTTTTGCAACAATTGGCTTCATGAGGCTCTTAATTCCAGACTCTTATTGAATTTGAATTTCATCATCTGCCATGGCAGGTTTTGAACCCAGGTCCCCAGAGAATTGCCCGGATCTCTGGATTAATATTCAAACAATCATACCACTTTGTCATTATGAAGAGTTGTTGCATGAAAAAAGCAACAGCCCAGCAGTTGATTCTGGAAATTAACTACTTTTCCACTTTATTTTAAATCCAAGTTAAAGTGAGAAAAATGTTCCTCCCGTACATCGCACCTGAGAGTGGCACGGTGGCTCAGTGGTTAGCACTGCTGCCTCACAGCCAGGC
Organism: Chiloscyllium plagiosum; assembly: GCF_037043375.1. Taxonomy (NCBI): domain Eukaryota; kingdom Metazoa; phylum Chordata; class Chondrichthyes; order Orectolobiformes; family Hemiscylliidae; genus Chiloscyllium; species Chiloscyllium plagiosum. The sequence goes on along the minus strand of NW_028270158.1, from coordinate 12,801,447 downwards.
ACCCTGGTTCAATTCCAGCCTTGGGTGACTGTCTGTGTGGAGATTGCACGTTCTCCCCATGTCTATGTGGGTTCCCTGCGGGTGCTCTGGTTTTCTCCCACATAGCAAAGATATGCAGGTTAGGGGATTTGGCCATGCTAAATTGCTCCTAGTATCTAGGGATGTGTAGGTTAGGTGCATTAGTCAGGGGGAAATATAGGATAATAGGGTAGGGGAATGGGTCTGGATCGGTTACCCTTCAGAGGGTCAGTGTGGACTCGTTGGGCCAAAGGGCCTGTTTTCACACTGTAGGGATTCTACGATTCTATACAATTGTCATAATCACAAAATCAGAAGACCTTTATTAAATCAGTATATCTCCATGACTGATCTAGGTCAGCTTGTTGCCTTGTTTAGACAGATTAATGCCAGATTGTGCAACCAATATGGTGATATGTAGACTCACATTAACAAGGGGGAAAAAAAACTGAGACTAGATAACTAAGTTCATTATTCACCTTGATGGCCAGCACAGATGACAACTAGGACTGTGCGTCAATGTTAAGTCAGTGAATTTAATGTTGGTCATTACTACTTGGGCATTAAAGTGATAGTGCAGATCACCCGCTTGATTTAGGACCTGCCAAGTAAGGAAAACGGGCAGCACCAATGGCAGGTGGTTTATTTGCTCCACTAGTTTACTACACAAGGAGTGAGGGTGCCAATCACATAGACTGGGAATATTTCATGGCTATAGTAATTGTCCAATTGGCAAGCCAGTAATCCCACTGCAAACATTTCCATGAGTCCCAATGGAATTGCATGGTCGTCATCAATTTATTGACTGACACTGGGGCTCCCATCCTTTGAAGGGAAAAGCTTAGGCTTCCAGGTGCTGCCAGAAAATCGGAGGGGGCTCTTCAGTCTCAGTAGCACCAATGGAAGCAGTGGCCACTGCTGGATCTGCAACGGACCTGAACTAACGAAAACGGAGCAGTCCTGAGAACCCAGCTAAGTGAGTCAGACTATTGTTGCGGCAAGAGAGATTCTTTCCCAAGGGGTCAGCCAGTAACGCTGAAGGGTGGAATGAGTTTGGTTCTCGCCCTCTGTGGGGAGGGACATGGGAACCTGAGGTGTAGTTCCCGTACACAGCAGGATGAGAGTAGGGAGGGCATGGACAGGATTTCACGGTCACAGGAATGTGCTTGCAGTTAGCATGCTGGTTTGAAGTGCATCTACTTCAATGTCAGGAGTATGCGGAATAAGGTAGGTGAGCTTGCAGCATGGATAGGTACCTGGGACTTCGAGACCTGGAAAGAGCAGGGTCAGGAATGGATGTTACAAGTTCCAGGATTTAGATCTTTCATTAAGAATAGGGAAGGCGGTAAATGAGGGGGGGGGGGGGGGGGGGTGGCCTTGTTAGTCAAGGATAGTACAATAGTATAACAGTGGCTGAAAGAACTTTTGACGAAGCCTTGCCTACTGAGGTGGTACAGGCTGAGGTTGAAAACAGGAGAGGAGAGGTCAGACTGCTGGGAGTTTTTTAATAGGCCTCCACAGAGTTCCAGGGATGTGGAGGAGAGGATCAGAAAAACGATTCTGGGTAGGAGTGAAAGGAATAGGGTGGTCATTATGGGGGACTTTAACTTCCCCAACATTGACTGGAAATGCTATAACTCTAATACGTCTGATTGATCAGTTTTTGTCCAATATGTGCAGGAGGGTTTCCTGACACAGTATGTCGTAGGGCCGACAAGAGGGGAGGCCTCACTGGATCTGGTGCTTGGTAATGAACCAGGCCAGGTGTTGATTTAGTGGTATGTGAGCACTTTGGAGAGAGTGACCATAATTCGGTTACGTTTAGTTTAATGATGGAAAGGGAAAGGTACATGCCACAGGGCAACAGTTACAGATGGGGGAAGGGCAATTATAATGCGATTTGGCAAGACTTAGATTGCATAGAATGGAGTAGTAAAATGCAGGGGAAGGAGACAATCGAAATGTGGAGCTGGTTTAAGGAACAGGTATTGTGTGTCCTTGATAGGTATGTCCCTGTCAGGCAGGGAGGAAGTGATAAGGTAAGAGAACCGTGGTTTACGAAATAAATTGCATCTCTTGTTAAGCAGAAGAAAGAGGCTTATGTGACGTTGAGACGAGACGATTCAGATGAAGCGATGGGGAGTTACAGATTGGCTAGGAAGAATTTAAAGAGAGAGTTAAGAAGAGCAAGGAGAGGAGATAAACAGTCTTTAGCAGGAAGAATAAAGGAGAACCCTAAATCTTTCTATAGGTATGTGAGGAATAAAAGGATGACTAGGGTAGGAATAGGGCCAGTCAAAGACAGAAGTGGGAAGTATGTGGACCCTGTGGAGATGCTAAACAAATATTTCTCATCTGTTTTCACTCAGGAAATGGAGAATATTGTAGAGGAGAAGAATAAGAAACAGGATATTGGACTAGAAAGGATCGAGGTTAGTAAGGAAGAGGTGTTATCAATTCTAAAAGGATTGAAAGTAGACAAGTCCCCTGTGCCAGACGGGATTTATCCGAGGATTCTCTGGGAAGCTGGGGGAGGAGATGTTGGAGACTTTGGCCTTGATCTTTGAGTCATCATTGTGTACAGGTTTAGTACCAGAGGACTGGAGGATTGCAAATGTTGTGCCCTTGTTCAAGAAGGGCAGTAGAGATGACCCAGGTAATTATAAAACAGTGAGCCTTATGTCTGTTGTAGGAAAAGTTTTGGAAAGGATTATAAGAGATAGGATTTCTAATCATCGAGCCAGCAACAATTTGATTGTAGATAGTCAACATGGTTTCATCAAGGGCAGGTGGTGTCTCATAAACATCATTGAGTTTTTTTGAGAAGGTGACCAAGCATGTAGATGAGGGTAGGGCAGTTGACGTGGTATACATGCACTTCAGTAAAGCCTTTGATAAGGTTCCACATGATAGGCTGATGAAGAAAATGCAGAGGCATGGAATTGAGGGTGATTTAGCAGTTTAGATTAGAAACTGGCTTTCTGAAAGAAGGCGATGGAAAGAAGGTGGTGGTCGATGGAAAATATTCAGCCTGGAGTCCAGATACTAGTGGTGTTCCAAAAGGATTTGTTTTGGGACCACTGCTATTTGTCAGTTTTATAAATGACTTGGATGCAGGCATAGATGGATGGGTTATTAAGTTTGCAGATGACAGTAAAGTCGATGAAATAGTGGACAATGTGGAAGAATGTTGCAGGTTTCAGGGGGACTTGGATAAACTACAGAACTGGGCTGACAGGTGGTAAATGGAGTTCAATGCAGATAAATGTGAGGTGATTCACTTTGGGAAGAATAACAGGAAGGCAGAGTGCTGGGTCAATGGAAAGATTCTTGGTAGTTGGATATGCAGAGGGATCTTGGAGTCCATATACACAGATCCCTGAAAGTTGCCACCCAGGTTGATAGTACTGTTAAGAAGGCATACAGTGTATTAGGTTTCATTGGTAGAGGGATTGAGATCCGGAGCTGTAATGTCATGCTGCAACTATACAAAACACTAGTGCACTTGGAATATTGTGTACAGTTCTGGTCGCCCCATTACAGGAAGGGTGTGGAAGCATTGGAAAAGGTGCAGAGGAGATTTACCAGGGTGTTGCCAGTTCTGGAGGGAAGGTCTCACGAGGAAAGGCTGAGAGACTTGGGTCTATTCTCATTGGAGAGACGAAGACTAAGAGGGGTTTTGATAGAGACATACAAGATGATCAGAGGATTAGATAGGGTAGACAGTGAAAGTCTTTTTCCTAGGATAATGACATCAGCTTGTACGAGGGGGCATAACTATAAATTGAGGAGATGTCAAAGGCTGGTCCTTTACTCAGAGAGTGGTAAGGGTGTGGAATGCCCTGCCTGGCAATGTAGTTAATTCAGCCACACTAAGGGCATTTAAACAATCCTTGTATAAGCACATGGATGATGATGGGATAGTGTATGGGGATGGGCTTAGATTGGCTCACAGGTTGGCACAACATCGAGGGCTGAAGGGCCTGTTCTGTGCTGTATTGTTCTATGTTCTATGGTGCTCATCCATTAGCCATTCAAGGGCCTTAATTCGTCTCTGAGCATAAAGATCTCAGAGCACCTATCTTATCTCCCTTAAGTGAGTTGGGTAGGCAGCCTTCCTCCTGGTTCCAGCCATCTCCCAGCTTGTTCCAGAGCACCAGATTAACATCTGCCCAATGTGTAATTTCAATGTGACTCAAAAGACATACAAAAATTATTGAAGAATTATTCAGCCTCAAACCGGGGCTGAATCTCAATTGAGGCCTTAGACACCTATCCAGTTCGACTGTGTTCATAGCAAATGGCATCACTAGGCGGAACAGTGCACACTAATCCATAAAATTGCCAAGTTCCTTTGGATTTGCTGTACAACCAGCTACTATCCATAGTGGGGATGGGTTCGTTCAGCTGGCTGGTTTGTAATGCAGAGTTATACCAATAGTATGGATTCAATTCCAACACTGGCCAAGATTACTGTGAAGGCCTCTCCTTCTCAAATTCGCCCCTCACCTGAGGTGTGGAAATCCTCAGGTTAAACCACCACCAATCATCTCTCGCTATGGTCCAGTAGGACTTTACGACTTCACCTCTCATACCTTCCACAATGCAGGGGAACCCAGTCTACAGAAACAACTACTCATTTCTGATGATATTCATACAAAGAAATGACTGCTCAGTATCAGCCGTGGCAAATATTTACTAATAACAAAGGCCTTCAATCAATATTTAAAATGCTGGCATTTGAAATGTAGTCCCATTCAATATCATAAACAAAAACATGTATTCATCTCATTACAGAAGTCATTCTAAAATGTAAGTAAAGTTTCACATCTAATGGAGTCATAGAGTCATAGAGATGTACAGCACGGAAACAGACCCTTTGGTCTAACTGTCCATGCCGAATAGATATCCCAACCTAATCTTGTCCCATTTGCCAGCATTTGGCCCATATCCCTCTAAACCCTTCCTATTCATATACCCATCCAGATGCCTTTTAAATGTTGTAATTGTATCAGCCTCCACTGCTTCCTCTGTCAGTTCATTCCATACATGCACCAACCTCTGCATAAAAAGGTTGTCCCTTAGGGCACTTTTAAATCTTTCCCCTCTCACACTAAACCTATGCCGTTGAGCTTTGGACTTCCCTACCTTGGGGAAAAATCCATGACTATTCTCCCTATCCATGCCCCTCATGATGTTATAACTTCTATAAGGTCACCCCTCAGCCTCCGACCCTCCACAGAAAATAATCCCAATCTAATCTGCCTCTCCATTTGGCTCAAACTCTCCAACCCCGGCAACATTCTTGTAAATCTTTTCTGAACTCTTTCAAGTTTAACAACACCTTTCCTATTGGAGGGAGACCAGTGCTGAATGCAGTATTCCAAAATACGCCCATCAAAACTCTCTTGGTGTTTTTATCCTGGTAAGTGTGCTGTAGGTGTATCTGTGATCATTTGTTCATGGTGCTGCCTTAGCTTGGCATTGGTAACGCACATTCCATTGTATTTACAGCACAACTGAACCATCCATTACATTTTGAAAAAAAAATCTCCTTCACAGGAAAAGGCTGCAAGACACAAACACAGCAACAAAATGTGTAGCTGCTAATTGTATATTTTGTAATACTCCATTTACTGTTCTGATTTACTTTCAGCTGCTCACTAAAACAAGAGGTCCAGTAAAAAGGTAGCTGGTGGTGAACTTAGTCTAATTTTATTTTTACTGATGCACAAATTTTAATGTATAATATTAAATTTATGCTCATGCTTTTAAAAAAAACACTCAAAATATTTACTTTTGTTTCGTTCTTCCATCCTGATTTATCGGCACCAAAACAATACTGCAAAAGCACATTTTGGTGATCTCCATTTAATTGGTAAACATTAAGCACCATCTGGTACCAAAACCATTAAATGATGCCTACCAGAAATATAGCTCTCTGTCCTCAAGTAATTTATTTGGAGAAAAGGAAATATCACCCTAGAGGTATTTCACATGATATATTTAATCATGTCAATAGTTCTTCACAAGAATATTTCAACTGCATTCCTAATATTCAAATTAACTGTAGTGACTTAATAAGGAACATTGTTCAAGGATTTCTCCCAGTAGCAGTTCATTCAGATGCAAATCACACTCATTAGGATTATGTTTGTTATGTGTGCTATCTCACTCAACAATGACCTTCTTTTGATGATGGTTATTTTTCTCTGTGGTGTTTTCAAGAAATTGATATTTTCAAGACCAAGCACAGCAAACACGATAACAATAGTGTTGATCCCATGCCACAGAAATTTATGTTCTGCAGATAACACTTGTCCAGTTTATATGAGCACACAGGGACAATAAAATAAACTTATCATCGATTATACCCATAATCACTGAATAATCATTCCACACAATGTATTTAGCAAATGAGACAATTTGACTAAGTGAACGACTCACAGATGCTAAAGCCGAGCTTGCAGCAGGAAATGAAGACTGCCTCTGCAGTACCTGACAGCTGAGAAGCGCAGTCAAATTGCATGGCACTTAACAAGCATTTTTTCAGAAGTAGTTTTAGCTTTAGCTCAATGACTGTAACTTCATTCTAAAGCAGAAGGTTGGGAATTCAATTTCCTGGATGGAGATGTGAGCATCTAATATAGTGTGATTTCTTTCTGCAATTTTGGAGTGGTGGTGTTCTTTCAGAGGTGATGGCTTTTGATTGAGTTGTTAATCTAAGATCCACGCCATCTTCTGAAAAATAAGGGCAGGATGGGTTTTCACAGCATACTCACCAAGAACACACTCTCAACCAAGATCAGCATAAGAGACAATCCAGGCAAAAGTGAGGACTGCAGATGCTGTAGATTAGAGTCAAGACTGTGGTGCTGGAAAAGCACAGCTGGTCAACCAGCATCTGAGGAGGAGAGTCAACATTTCGGATGAAAGCCCTTCATAAGAGGCAACTTGGTTATTTCTACCTAAGGGTTCCGAGGAAGAGTCATTCAACCCGAAACGTTAACTCTGATTTCTCTCCACAGATGCTACCAGACTTGCTGAGTTTTCCAGCAATTTCTGTTTTTATTTATGATTTACAGCATCCTCAGATCTTTCCATTTTCATTTCTATCCTTGTTGCTTGTGTGATCTTGCTGTGGCTGTTTGTCATATTTCAATAAATTGCAATAGTTTATTTCTACTCAGTAAATTATTTCTGTGGCTTAAACCATTTTGAGATGTCCTGCCGTTTAATTTGCACACGCACTTCTTTAGCAATCCAGCAACAATCAAATTCATCTATCTGTGTCTTTTCTTTTTCAGAATTCAATACTTTTAATTCAGAGTTATGTTTTAGTGAGACAGAGAAAAAAAATCCTGCATTTATATGAAATATATAAGAACAAATAAACATTTTTATTTCGAGAGAGACAATATCTGGTTTGTCTCCAAACAAAAGTCTCTCTAAATCACAAGAGCAATTCAGCATAAATTGAATTGCCATCAGATTTCATATATCGCTCTTTCAGTCTTGATAGCCGTGATGATAGAGGGTGCACACCATTCTGAAAGTCGCACATTATCTGAGTGCAGTAATCAGAAGGTGAAGCCTATATAAAAGTAAGTACTGTGATCCTAGGGAAACCAAGATGGAGAATAAAGTGATAATGTACTTCATTTATCTAGAATCGCTCTGTCTTTCAACCAGACATGCACCTCCACACACACACCCAATCTTCCCAAAGTAATCTGAGGATTCCCTCTGAATACCACGACTTATGTAAGTATTGAAGGGTGAAATCAATGCCACTTCTGCAGGGACCATACAGGATAGAGACCTGCTTTGATTACCCTTGATTTTCCATCAAGCATTCCGAGCAGATTTTGCAGCAGAAAATCCATTTGTCCAAAATTGCACTTGATTGGCAAGTCTTTTTTTAATTCTAGAGCTATTGAAATTGCTTTAATCCCTGCCATTTTGCGGAATGCATCGATGGTCTTTTCAAATTAGTGAGCAGGTTTAAGACCTTTTGCAGAATAAAGGTATTTTCCCCTGGCTGGCAGGCACCAAAAGTAGAGGACATAGGTTGAGGGTGAGAGGGGAAAAGATTTAAAGGGACTTAAGAGGCAACTTTTTCACACAGAGGGTGGTGCGTGTATGGAATGAACTGTTAGAGGAAATGGTGGAGCCGGGTACAGTTACAACAGTTAAAAGGCATCTGGATAGGAATATGAATAGGAAGGGTATTAATTTAGATTAATTTAGAATACCTCTTCAGCATGGGCGAGTTGAAGCAAAAGTTTTGTTTCCATGCTGTACAGATCTATGACTCTATCATGATCAAGCAAGGGCTTTTCCACAGACACGTATGAAAAAGGAAAGGAAATGTTTGATGAGGATATTATTAATATCATAGCTTAGCACAGCAAATATACAATATTAATTCCTTTCAACCACACAAGGAGTGGCTAAGGTTAACAACTAGAGCAAAAGGATCAAATGTGTCACTACTATTCACTCCATTGACTACTGTGTGGGGGCAATGGATTAGATGTGACTGAATATTCTATAAACTATAACACTGGAGTTTCATTATTCTGCACAGTAACCTATTCATATTTCAATAGCTTTAGCACAAAAATAAAACGTTAAGAGAAGTGTGTGAACTATACGCTGTGGAAAAATTAAACAAATATATGTCCCAAATCACAGCAGGCCTCTCATTATTCAACAACTTTATTGAAAGTGAGGTTGGAAAGTCAACTCTGATTGCCTAAGATACTGCCTAGGTCTGCAAGTTCCAAGTACTTCGGAAAGGACATAGGTCTTGAACATATTCCTTTAGTTTGCAGAAATATCACATTGAGTTAAATCATGCATATTAATCAAGTTCAAGTCCGGTAGAATGTATTGCTCAATAGTTACAAGGAAGTTTTTACCCAAACCTTGAGTTACATGGAGTTATGGGAAGGGGACATTGTTAACAAGTCCAGCTTTTGTTAGCTGCTCTTAGTTGTCCTTGAGAAGTGGTGGTGAGCTGCTACCTTAAACTGTGGCAGTCAACTGTTTTGATATACCCACAGTACAGAGCAGAGTTCCACAATTTCACCTCAGCAACAATGAAGGAACTGTGATAATACTTCCAAATCAAGATGGTGTATGGCTTGGAGGAGAATTTGTAGGTGGTGGTACTTCATGCATCTGCTTGTCCCTGTCCTTACATCTCAAGACAGACTGGGGTCCAAGTCAAGGTCATGGATTTGGAAGGTTCTATTGAAGAAGGCTTGATGTAATATGCATCATATTATGATATGCACTTCTGTCTCCATTGTTGCTGGCGTCGGGAGTGAATGTGTAAGTTGATGCCACTCAAGTGGACTGCTTTCTCCTAGACGATATGAAGATAGTTGGCACTGCACTCATTCAGGCAAGTGGAGATCCATCGCAACCCTGACTTGTAGACAGTAGACAGACTTTGGAAAGCTAGGAATTGAGTTACTCAACACAGAATTTCCAGTCTCTGATCTATTCTGCCATTTCTGGTGGTAAATATGTGCCTGGTTCATGTCAATTTCTAGTCATCATTATATCTCCAGATATTGTTAGTGGGGTATTCAGCAAAAGCAATGCCATTGAATGCCGAGGGGAGATAGATTCTTTTCACAGTTGATTATTCTCTGACATGCATTTGGTGCCAATGTTACTTGCACTTATCAGCCCAAGCCTCAATGTTGCCCAGACTTTGTTGTACATGGACACAGACTGCTTCAGTAACAGTTACTGGTGAATGGCACTGAACATTATGCAACCATCTTTGGTTGTTAGAATTCTGCCTATGACAAATGCAATCTTATCCTTCTGATAGCTATTCAATCTGGAAAAATCTACTTCCTTAAAGTGAGAAATTGAACATTATAGGGAATGTGCGAAAAAAATCAAGAGTATTGTCCTTGTACAATAGAAAATGTAACTTTAAAGATACTGTCAATTGAGACTGTCTAAACTCATTACTTATATGCATTCCTCATGGCTGCAAGGAGATTACAGTCTCGTTAGCTTGTGCCAACTCTGATATTAAGTTAGTCATTTCACAACCAGATTCATTAGATAGCTTCATTCAACCTAGTCAGGAATGCAACAGTTTACTGACAATATGCTTAAAGCTGCCTTTCAAGCCTTACATTTGTATTTTGTTGAAGCAATTTTTCTGAAATTGGAATCCTCACAATCTTCTCAGAGTTGTTCAATCATTGAAGATAGCCACGTTATCACTTAAACAGCTGAGAGAGAATTGAATTCATGATAAATGTGTTGAGCATTTGAATGTTAAGATACAAAGATATCATATCAGGTCCTTAGATTAAAGCAATCCAGGATGCCATTGAAATGAATGGGGGCACCAAAAACACTTTTTAAAAGAGAATGTGCTGTCTTTTTGGGTTGAGGGTGTGCTTTGAATAAAATAGACGACCAGCATTCTTCTGTGGCCCATAAGACTGATAAAAAGTCGAGGATTGAGTTATGGTGTAGTTTTAATTTGTTCCAAGAAAAGCAGGTGTGCAACAGAATCACACAATACAGACAGAAGGCCATGTACCCATTTCCTATTGGGTTGAATTCCATAGCCAGCAGCATTTTATGAGTTACCATTGCCATGCCTTAATCTTATTAAAGTTCCAGATTGATGAAGAAATGCTTAACCCAGCTTAATAGACTCATACAGTCATAAAACATGGAAACAGACCCTTTGGTCCAACTAATCCACATCGACCATGTTCCCAAACTGAACTAGTATCATCTGCCTGTGTTTTTGGCCCAAATCCCTTCAAACATTTCCTATTCACGTAATTATCCAAGTGTCTTTTAAATGGTGTAAATGTACTACTTTCTCTGGCAGTTCATTCCACACACGAATCACACTCTGTGTAAAACAGTTGCCCCTCATGTCTTTTATAAACCTTTTTCCTCACACTTTAAAAGTAAGCCCCCTCATCTTGAAATCCCTCACCTTAGGGAAAAGAGACCTGTTATTCACCTTATCTATACCTCTCTTGATTTTCTAAACCGCTAAAAGGTTACCCTTCAACCTCCGACATTCCAGGGAAAGAAGTCCCAGTCTATCCACCCTCTCCTTGTAATTCAAACTGTCCATTCCTGGCAACATCCTGGATTCTGAACCCTCCCAAGCTTAATAACTTCCTTCCTATAACAGAACTGCACATCATATTCCAAAAAAGATCTTCCCAAGTTCTGTAGAACCACAACATTGCACGCAACTCTTAAACTCAAAGGTCTGAGCAGTGAAGGTATGCTTGCTAAATACCTTCTTAACCATCCTACCTCCCTGTGATGCAAATTTCAAAGAACTATGTACCTGAACCCCTAGTTCTCTCAGTTCAATGACACTACCCAGGACTCTATCATTAACTGTATAAGCTCTGCCCTTGTTTGTTTTACCAAAATGCAACACCTCACATTTATCCAAATTAAACTCCATTTGCCATTCCTCAGCCCATTTACCCAATTGATGAGATCTCTTTGTAATTTTAGATAATCTTCTTCACTGCCCACGATACAACCAATTTTGGTATCATGCACAAACTAACTAACCATGCCTGCTATCTTCTTGTCAAAATCTTTTATAAAAATGACAAACGAATGTGGTCTCAGTAATGATCCCTGTGGAATGCTGCTTGTCATGGCCCTCCACTCTGAAAAACAACCCTCCACCATAAAGCCAATTATGTATCCATTTGGCAACTTTACCCTAAATTCCATGTGATCTAACTTTATTACTTAGTCTACCATGTGGAACCATATCAAAGGCTTTACTAAAGTCTAAGTAACCAATTCTACTGCTCTGCCCTCATTAATCTTTTTGGTTACTTCATCAAAAATCTCAATCAAGTTTGTGAGGCACGATTTCCCTCACACAAAATCATGCTGACTATCCCTAATCAGTTCTTGCCTCTCCAAATGCATGTTAATCCTAGCGATGAGAAACCCTCCTACAACCTACCCACCACTGATGTCAGACTCACTGGTCTATAATTCCCAGGTTTCTTCTTACAGCCTTTCTTAAGTAAAGACGCAACATTAGCCACCTTCCAGCCCTCTGGCACCTCACCCCTGGTTATAGATGACTCAAATATTTCTGCGGGGAATGCTGCAACTTCTTCCCTAACTCCCCACAACTTCCTGGGAAACACTAAATCAGATCCTGGAGGTTTATCCACCTTCATATTTTCTAAAACCTTCAGTACTTCCACTTCTGTAATTCGAACTGTTTTCAAAACATCAATATTTATTTCCCTGAGTTCTCTACCCTCCATTTCCTTCTCCACAGTAAAAACTGACATGAAATATTCATTTAATATCTCTCCCATCTCCAGAGGTTCAACACAAAGACAACCTACAGCCTTCTTTTGTTTTTGCTCCATTTTGTGACTTGCGTGAATAGTTTCCTGAATTGAAGTGGAACAAGATGAAAGAAGAGAACGAGTAACATCAGCAGGTATCAGAAGATGTGGCACCGCAAATGACATAGGAAGGCCTGCCTTAGTTTGCTGTAATTCTTCAGGGAGCTCGCAGCAGAGCTTTGACTGCAATGCCCTGGAGCCTAACTACAACATAGGGACAGTGCTATCATTGGCTGTTCACAGTCCTCAACTGTAACGTATCTGGATCAATCCCCATTTGCAAAGCATCACTTAACCAGCAACTTGTCTCCCTTCCCAGTGAATAGTACAATTTAGTCACTGGTTTGTGTCACGTTTCAAGGAGCGATGCATCATTAAAAGCACCAGATGACCTAATAACAGGCCATTCTCATTGAAACAAAGTCCACAGGTTTGTGGTACAATGTGAAGTTTTTAGAAAGCTGATGGCACAGCTAAATGAAACAAGAAACAAGATCAGAAATTGCTGGGAAAACTCAGCAGGTCTGGCAGAATCTGTGGAGAGAAAGCAGAGTTAACATTTCCGATCCAGAGACTCTTCTTCAGAACAGGCTTGAAAAACATTTTTTTTTTGTTTTACTAGCATAGATAAATATTCAATTTTGCATTGAATATCAAACAACTTGATTATGTGCCTTCCTTTCCCCTGTTGGATTATGCATAGACAAATGATGAGAAACAATAGGGTTATGTAGACTTGCTCAAGCAGCAAAAGAGGAATTGGTTCACAGGCAACATGATCTAGTAAGGAATCTCAAGCCACCTATCTCATGTGTAGCCCTAACTTGTCAGGTCATACAACAGTTTCTGTTGTCTCCACATTGAACCAAGCATGATGCACTGTCACTCCTTTATCCACATGGCAATACAAATTAGTTTCAAACCATTTTCTTAAGTGACAACTTGCAGTCAAATTGTAACTCCCATCAAGCTGCAACTTAGTGACTCTTTCTATAGCCTTATAACATCATCTTTGGGGACTTGTGTGGCACAGTGGCAGTGTCTCTAGCTCTGAGTCAGCAGGTCCAGGTTTAAGTCCCAGCATTCCAGAGGTTTGTCATAACAGGTCTGAAAAGATCCATTAGAAAGTATCTACATTGCCTGCAGATGCTGGAAATCTAAAGCATGCACAGAGAATGCTGGAAAATCTCAGACCCTGCTGTACTGGTTTTCCAAAGAAGTCACGCCAGACTAGAAACATCAACTCAGTCACTGTCTCCATAGATGCAGCCAGACCTGCTGAGTTTCTCCAGCATTCTCTGTGTTTGTTTCACATATAAGCTATTTGCCACAAGAGAAAGAATCTAGGCTCAAAATGTTTGGATTCCCTCACCCTTTACTCCCCAAAATGAACGCAGAGGTGAGGGGGAGAGAAAACAACAGGAATCCTGATTTGGATGTGCCAGTGTTGGACTGGGATGGACAAAGTTAAAAATCATGCAACACCAGGTTATAGTCCAATAGGTTTATTTGGAAGCACTAGCTTTCGGAGAACTGCTACTTCATACAACCACCTGATGAAAGAGCAGCGCTCCAAAAGCTAGTGCTTCCAAATAAACCTGTTGGACTATAACCTGGTGTTGAGTAATTTTTAATTTAAACAGGAATCCTGTACTTGTGCCAATTAACATCATTTAAAAGCTTGGGAAGAGCTTGTCACAGTGCAGTTTAAACCTTTAGAAGGGTAGGTTAGACGCTAGACAGCTGAAAGACTGTGGGTAAAGAGCGGGCAGCACCCTATGGTTAACAAAGGCTGTCACCCCAGTTTCAGGACAGTCAATGGGGAGAAGGGGAACCAGGTACTTGGTAGGGGCTTCTGTTGGCTTTTCAGAGAAGGAGAATGGTCACACAGTACCTAGCCTTTGAATGGGGGCAGCAGCATCCCTTGGCATTGGCAGACAAAGCTGCCAAGGAGAACCTCCAGACGGCAATGGGCGGGGGGAGGGGGGCGGGGCAGTGAGTTAATATCAGATTTTGGGCGCAGTGGCCGTGAAGGGCAACACCTCTCCCTTGAGGCCGACATTTACAGTATTAGATCCAGATTGGCATCGATGAAGTGAAGGGCTGCCCCTGTGACATCTCACATCCCTCTGGTGAAGTGGAAGGCTTCACACAGCTCTCCTCGGTGTAGCCAGTGGCCTCAATGATGACTGTGTGGGATCTGTAATAAGTGGTCCTCACATTTCACCTTATCCTCCCCAGTTCCAATCCCACTGGTTCTGAGTGGATAGAAAACGAATCTTCATTCAAATTAAAAGCTTTGCCATGCAAACGTCTGAAATCAATTTTCAAATGGAGGCATGCTATTTCTGATTGGAAATAAAGCTAATTCCCATTTCATGCTGCTGTAGCAAAGAACTCAGCCTGTGATTGCTAAGTGGTGCATGTCTAGAATTCAGGAGAAAACCCCTGAAACAGATCCCTGAACACTAAGGGCAATTTAGCATGGCCAATCACCTAATCTGAACACCTTTGGACTGTGGGAGGAAACCAGAGCACCCAAAGGTAACCCACACAGACAGACGAGAATATACAAAGTCTGCACAAACCAGGTTGAAATCAAACCTAGGATGCTGGCACTATGAGGCAGTATGCTAACCACTGTGCCATCATGGCACCCAGATTCCTTTCAACTCATTTGCTAAGGACGTGAATATTTATTTGAGTTAACACTTGCTATTACTGTGTATATTTGTAGAAATCTATTTGTAGAAATTCTGGTCAAACAGCAGATGAATAAAATGAGAACTCAATCATAATTATTCATTATTTTTAAAGGTACATATCAATTCAGAGCTTTACACTGAGGGCTAGGTCTAACATAATAGTAATGTAATTTCCACAAACAGCAACAATGCTGTTTAACAAGTAACATTTCATCCTGTCTGCAGGAAATATGACATTAATCTTAAGACTTGCTTACATTTTAAATATCTGTTCAGAAAGGCTTTTCAAAAACATGAAGAATAGTTATTTTTTGAATCATCATTTCTATCTTTCTAATGGCCAATAATTCTGCACCGATCCACCAGAGAGCATCCCACCCAGACCCAGCTCCCCTATCCATCTAACCTGTGTGTCTTTGGACTGTGATACATTGGAAGAAAAACTGAACACACTGGAAGTATACAACAAAATCTAAAAATACTATGCAAGTGAAATGGATTTCAAATACTAATCAGCATGGAATCCTATTCAGAATAAGTTTGATTAAATGTTTTAATGGAAAATGGTAACCACACTTCACTCTTTTCAGCTGCTGATGGACTTGCAAAGAAAAGCTGCCTGACAACTTTAAACTTCAGAAGGAAAAATGAAAAGAGGCAATGTAAACTAAGTTAAAAATCACACAATACCAAGTTATAGTCCAACAGGTTTAATTGGAAGCACACTAGCTTTCGGAGCGATGCTCCTCTATCACCTGATGAAGGAGCGTCGCTCCGAAAGCTAGTGTGCTTCCAATTAAACCTGTTGGACTATAACCTTGAGTTGTGTGATTTTTAACTTTGTACACCCCAGTCCAACACCGGCATCTCCAAATAATGTAAACTAAATTATACAATTTCTAAAGTGGTTGGAAACAAATGGACCAGTGAATTCACAGATACAAATCTACACAGGCGGGTAGGTCACATAAATAAAAAGTCATTTGGGATCCTTGGCTTTATTAATTGACACACAAAGTACAAAGCAGGGAAGGTATACTAAAGTTTAAGAATCACCAATTAGGCCTTGGGAGGTAGTATTGTGTCCTGTCCAGACACCACATTTTATGAGATGACTATGGAAGTTGTGATCATTCTTTTTCAAAAAGCTTAATACATAATTGTTGCAAGATTAAGAACTGTATCGATGGAATAAACAGGCAGAAACTATCAGCAAGAGAATCAGTAATCTGAGGAAACAAAGATAATTGGCAAAACAGCCAGAAGGAAAACATTTTTTTATTTCAATAAGATATTAAGCACAGCCTGATAGGATGATGGAAGGAGATTGAATGGTAGCTTTCAAAAGAGAGCAGGATAAAAACTTGATCAAGAAAAGAACAACAAGAGAATAGAGAAAGAAAGGCAGGAAAGTGGGATTAATCAGATACTTCTTCCAGAGTCTGGAACAGTTATGATTGGTTGAATGATTTTATAAAGCTTTATGATTTAATGACTTGCTGAATATTTCCAGCACTTTCTGTTTCTCGTTCAGATATTAAGCATATGTAATTTGTTTTTGTTTTGATTTTGATTTAACTTCCAATGATTTAACTTCCATGGGATGAAATATGAATGTGTCATGAACTGCAATATAAGTAGTTAATGAAATCACAACAACTACTCTGTTTTTAGTGCTTCACAAATTTATAAAGGAAAATTAATACAAGAATAAATTATGTTTTATACTTACATTTAACTTTACTGTTAACAGTGGAATTAAAGGAAAGGATATTGACTTGGGAATGATAAAATATCTTTTATGTTCTCATGGCCATTGTAACCCATTGGGTCATCCTGACTCATGCAATACAAAGGATTCCCTTGAAGGTCATAAATTTAACAAGGCCTCACACTTGTGTTGAAGCTGCAACTCCCTTAGGCCCCTCATTAGATCCTTCTGCTTCAATGCCTCATTGGTATTGCATATTTCCCCCCAAGTTCTCATGTTCTCCCTTATTCTGCCTGTTCCACTAGAAAAGTCTGATGCTTAGGGAAAACAAAATATCTATGACTACAGACAAAGGAAGCAGCTTGACAGGTACATTATCAAATTCTAATAATTTGCCTCCAGATCTTACAATAAGATCTTTCAGCTCTGATTTGCAAAGGCAAGACCTTGATATAATCTTTCATCTTGTATAACCACGTTGCAGAGCTCCTAGCATACACAACATCAGTGGAATGCAATCCTGGATCAGGTTCAGAAAGGGGGAACAAACTTGATTTGAGCTCAACAGCAACTTACATTTCTATAATGCCTTTAAAGGAGTAATGTAGCCCAAAGCACATTACAGAACTATTATCAAACAAAATTCAATACCAAGCCACTGAATAAGGTATCAGGACAGATTACTGATTATGTCGAAGAGTCAAAGACATTTTAAGCAGCAACTTTAAGAAGGAAATAGAGATGGAAAGATGTTTGGGAGGGAGTGTCAGTGCATACAGCTTAGACATCTGATGGCATCTCCTCCACTGGTGGGGAGATTGAAGTTTGAGATGTACCAAAATTGAAGTAGTACAAGGATCTTACTAGTTTCCAGGCCTGGAGGAGGTGATGGACTGAGGAAGGACAGAGGGCATGGAGGATTCATATCAAGGATGCGAACTTGAAGTTTGAGAGTTTGCTAAAATGGAATGAATTGTTGGTAAATTAACAGAATTGTGATGAGTGAACGACTTTGGCTGTGAGCTAGGATCCAGGCAGCAGACTTCGAGATCCCATGGTTTACAGAGGGTCAAAGATGGAAGGCTGACAAGATTGTATTGAAACACACAAGTCTAAAGATGACAGAACCTTAGATGAGGGTTTGCACAGGAAATGAGCCAAGGTTTGAGTGGAGTCTGGAGATCTGGAGATGGAAGTTTGGAGATCTGGTAAGAAATAGAAAGAATGGTCTGGAGCGCATCTTGGGGTCAAATAGGATACCAAAGTTGTGAGTAGTGCAGTTAAATCCTCTCACAATGCTAGTGTGGTCTCAATAAAATATTTCATTGCTGGGTGAGGCAGTCAAGAATATAAACTAATTTCATGCATTAAGCCGAAAACACTAAACACTTTCTTGGATTTCTCTTATACTGCCTTATTAATACTACATCTGACTTCTTCAAAACCTCTCACAAGGCAGGGATAGAAAATAAAGACTATTATGTTTTTTAAAAAAGGCTCGCTTTCTCGGAATATGGGTTGAAATGAGTTGCAAATGTTTGCGATCGAAAATGACAAATTAATTCATTTTATTAATGATAAATCATCTGTGGGACACATTGTCCTTCACAGAAAACAATGCATGATTATACAGAGAGACTGCTGGGTTGTGTTGGTATTGGTTATGGTTTGTAATATATTAAAATACTGTTAAATGTACATCACACAACATTGTGAGCTTTTTAGCAAAGCACTTTGAGTTTCTTTGTAGCTCTCTTCTGAATACATTTTCACTGCTAGTGTTTGCCAGCAATAACTTCCAAGGTAATGTAACAGCAAATCACAAAAACAATGTGAAACATTTCTGATGATATCAAAAGTATTTATCTTGGTTGAAACTGTCTGCGTCCCAGCTTATAGAATCATAGAGATGTACAGCATGGAAACAGACCCTTCGGTCCAACTCGTCCATGCCAACCAGATATCCCAACCCAATCTAATCCCAACCCAATCTAGTCCCACCTGCTAGCACCCAGCCCATATCCCTCCAAACCCTTCCTATTCATTGTTGTGGTTCTGTTTGCCGAGCTGGGAATTTGTGTTGCAGACGTTTCGTCCCCTGTCTAGGTGACATCCTCAGTGCTCGGGAGCCTCCTGTGAAGTGCTTTTGTGATCTTTCCTCCGGCATTTATAGTGGTTTGAATCTGCCGCTTCCGGTTGTCAGTTCCAGCTGTCCACTGCAGTGGCCGGTATATTGGGTCCAGGTCGATGTACTTATTGATTGAATCTGTGGATGAGTTCCATGCCTCTAGGAATTCGCTGGCTGTTCTCTGTTTGGCTTGTCCTATAATAGTAGTGGGTAAAAACAATGACTGCAGATGCTGGAAATCAGATTCTGGATTGGTGGTGCTGGAAGAGCACAGCAGCTCAGGCAGCATCCGAGGAGCAGTAAAATCGACATTCTGGCAAAAGCCCTTCATCAGGAATAATAGTAGTGTCCTATAACAGGAAGACAGCTAACGATCCGCATCCATGAACACCAACTAGCCATGAAACGACATGACCAGCTATCCTTAGTAGCCACACACTCAGATGACAAGCAACATGAGTTCGACTGGGACAACACTACTATTATAGGACAAGCCAAACAGAGAACAGCCAGGGAATTCCTAGAGGCATGGCACTCATCCACAGATTCAATCAATAAGCACATCGACCTGGACCATATATAACGGCCACTGCAGCGGACAGCTGGAACTGACAACCGGAAGCGGCAGGTACAAATCATTATAAATGCCAGAGGAAAGATCACAGAAGCGCTTCACAGGAGGCTCCCAAGCACTGAGGATGTCACCTAGACAGGGGACGAAACGTCTGCAACACAAATTCCCAGCTCGGCGAACAGAACCACAACAGCAAGCACCAGAGCTACAAATCTTCACGCAAACTTTGAACCTTCCTATTCATATACCCATCCAGATGCCTTTTAAATGTTGTAATTGTACCAGCCTCCAACACTTCCTGTGGCAGCCCATTCCACACACACACCACCCTCTGCGTGAAAAAGTTACCCCTTAGATCTCTTTTATATATTTCCCTTCTCACGCTAAGCCTATGCCCTCTAGTTCTGGACTCCCCCAGGGAAAAAACTTTGTCTATTTATCCTATTCATGTCTCTCATGATATTAAAAACCTCTATAAGGTCACCCCTCAGCCTCCAACATTCCAGGGAAAACAGCCCCAGCTCATTCAGCCTCTCCCTATCGCTCAAATCCTTCAACCCTGGCAACATCCTTGTAAATCTTTTCTGAACCCTGTCAAGTTTCACAACATCCTTCCAATAGGAAGGAGACCAAAATTACATGCAATATTCCAAAAGTGGCCTAACCAATGTCCTGTACAGCCGCAACATGATCTCCCAACTCCTGTACTCAATACTCTGCCCAATAAAGGAAAGCATACCAAACGCCTTCTTCACTATATTATACACAGCAAGTTTTGGCACCAGAGTCTTAGCAGCAAAAGTCCCTATGTTTATGCTAATAATTCAGCTGGAAAATATATAACATACTTGCATACTGACACGAATACTGAGTCACAGCAATCTTTTACCTAATTTCCCTGAAAAATTAAGGGGTATCAATTCCTGAGGGTATATTGAATTTTTACTGCATCTGATTTTTACTGCTTCATAGCAATGCAACGGGAATATAGTTTCTCCAATGACTGCAGAGTAAAGTTACCCTCGTCCCAGAGGGCGACTCTCTCATTAGAGAGGGATGACTGGCAGTTTAACCCAAAAGTCACCACACCTCAGGCAAGGGAAGAGGTTGAGAAGGAGAGACCTTCACGGTAATCTCAGCCATTGAACCTCAGGAATCAAACCCTATGCTGTTGGTGTCTCTCCATATTGCAAACTAGCTCGGTTGACCAACTCCCATTGGGTAGAGACATTGGGAATGCATTAAAAATGATCACCACCAGTGCCAAATGAAGAGGAAAACACACTTTCGGTGTCAAGAAGAAATAGTGAAGCCTCTATAAATGATGAATTAATGCTGTGTTTGTGCACTTATTTGGGTTAGCTTAAGTCTAAGTCAAGTCAAGAACTATAACAACCAGTAATTATACAATACTTGTAATCGGGGAATGCCCCAGGGTGCTCATTTAGAACATTGTTAGAGAAATATTGATGCTATGGCACGTAAATAAATATCGGCTTTTGAACAAAGTTTTTCTCAAATAGATTGGTTTTAAGGTGTATCTTAAAGAATGCATAGGAAGAGATGGGAATTTTATATGTTAAAGGACCTACCATTGAACTGCATAACTTAAAATTACAGGAATTATTTTCCCATTGTATTAGTGAAGCATTAGTCTCATTATTTTTTCAACACAATCCATCTCTCTTTGGTGTACAGAGCATATGTTTACTAGAGATTCTGCATCAGTGATGGATCTGCTGGCTGGTTGAGTGATATGTTGCAGTTGTTCATCTTCCAACAAAACTAATCTCTTTCTGCCCAGAGCTTTAATTTTATGTTAAGCTCTCTGTTGTTAGAATAGTTAGACCAGTGTGACACGATGGACCAAAGAGCCTTTATCAGTGCAATAGATCTTTAAGACACTATTGTGTTTTTGCAGTCCACCTTACAATGACCAAAATCACAGCAGCTATCTCTCTCAATAGGCCCATTTTGTTCTTGAATGAAAGCACGTTAATTCCGCAACACATTGGCAATAACAATGCCATGTCACCATTCCACTTTCAGCATCGAAGGAAGCCTTCTGACCCACTCTGTCTGTGCCATGTAAGTATCTTCAAAGTAAAGTAATAAGTCTTGAAATTTCCATTGCCAGTTAAGATCTTATTCCCTTATTCAGTGGAATGCCTGCTTGGTCAATATGCTTCATCCATTTCATCTGTTTATAATGTTAGTTAGGGTAGTGAAGAAGCCATTTGGTATGATTGTCATTATTGATTAGTGCATTGAGTATAGAAGTTGGGATGTCATCCTGCGGCTGTACAGGACATTGGTTAGGATACTTTTGGAATACTGCATTCAATTTTGGTCTCCTATAGGAGAGTTGCTGTTAAAGTTGAAAGAGTTTAGAAAAGATTTACAAGGTTGTTGGCAGGGTTGGAGGGTTTGTGCTACAGGGGGAGTCTGAATATGCTGGGGCTGTTTTCCTTGGAGCATTGGAGGCTGACTTTATAGAGATTTATTAAATCATGAGGGGCATGGATAGGGGGAAGAGACAAGGCTTTTTTCACAAGGTAGGGAGTCCAAAATAAGAAGGCACAGGTTTAAAGGTGAGAGGGGAAAGATGTAAAAGGAACCTATGGGGCAACTTTTTCGCACAGAGGGTGGGTGTATGTATGGAATGAGCTGCCAGAGGAAGTGGTGGAGGCTGGTACAATTACAACATTTAAAAGGCATCTGGATGGGTATATGAATAGGAAGGATTTAGAGGGATATGGGCCAAATGCGGGCAAATGGGATTAGGTTAATTTAGTATATCTGGTCAGTATGGACGAGTTGGACCGAAGGGTCTGTTCCTGTGCTGCACAACTCTATGACTTTATGACTCTAATTCTTAAAATAACTAGACAGGTTGTTTTGATGCACTCTTGGCCAAGCTGTCAAGGAACATGAGCCTTTTTTTTAACGTAAAGTTGTTTATTCTACTGAATCTTTAAAGATGGGTTTTAACAACATAGTGCCTTTTTTTAAAAAAAAATATTTTTTCTTGATGCAAAGACATGAGTAGGTACATGTCTGAAAATTCATTCTGTTTGTTTACAATGAACTTGAATCAGCAATATAAAGGGTGCCTCATGTAGGATACAATAAAAGCTGCTTTTTTTTTTTGACAAGCAATTATCTTTACTTGAGTAATCACAATGTTTCCTGAATGTAATAACTTGTGATAGAGGATTTCCTCTGAGGCCTACATGACAACAAGGTTGTGTGAGTGGAATTTACTATGAAAGCGTGTGAAATGCTTACAAGGATCTATTTCCCAGATTACCTACGGGTGAGCTTCATGTATTCAGCGCAATGTAGTTGCAAGGAGGACTGCTTGCAAGTCTTCAGGTTGATTACAGAATTGTGCCAGCAAAGACACGAAGAACATTTATTTGTATACAACATGGCAAAGTTATATTGCCTCACTTTCCGGAGCACTTCAATCACTCACAAACATTACACAATAAGAATCCAATTGAAGAGTTGAGGACAGCAAATTGCAAGAAAACTACATTTAAGAGTGAGGAAATGTAAAATGTTGACGTCACCCGGTAATAAACCCTCACCCCTTAAAAATGAGTACAAGCATCACATAAAATTGTAACTGTACTTACCATCTGAACATTTCTTAATTTTCTATTTGAATAAAAGATTGTAGGTATGAAACCAGAATGAAGGTGACAAATGTTCTGATTAGAAATGTTAAACTGGCTAAAGCACAGCAATGGCATTGGGTTAAAATCTTGGAGTTGCCTTCCTCACAGCACCAAATGGACTGCAATGGTATAAATAGTCAACTCACCACTACCTTCTCAAAGCAGATGTGGGTACAGCAGATGCTGGATATTAGAGTTAAGATTAGAGTGGTGCTGGAAAAGCACAGCAGGTCAGGGAGCATTGGAGGAGCAGGAAAATCGACGTTTCGAGCAAAAGCCCTTCATCAGCCCTGATGAAGGGCTTTTGCCCGAAACGTCGATTTTCCTGCTCCTCCAATGCTGCCTGACCTGCTGTGCTTTTCCAGCACCACTCTAATCTTGACTCACTACCTTCTCAAGGGCAACCAAGATGGGTGATAAATGCTGGCTCAGCCAGCGACACCCATATTCTGTGAATTAGTTAAAACACATAAACATACACAGACAAAAACAGCCCATTTAAAGTGTTACTTTCTGATTAAAGACCAAAGCCTAACAACTGTTTGGATGTGTTTTTATTCACATTGTCAAGTTGAATGATTTGCAATAAGGGAAAATTACCACTCAATCAGAACAAGAGGAAAGAGGAAGAAATGGAAATGCGATTACTATCTGGTCCTGTTGTAAATCAACAATTCAGTATCATTAACAGTGGCAGTGGAGATTCCCAATTCTCATTCTTGAACTTAACAATCCAGGTAAATGTGTGGGAAAGCATATACTTCAACACAATTATATGATCATTAAAGGGATCCTGAGTCCCATGATAAAAATCGAACATTGGTAGGCTGTTTGCTCTCTGATCAGGTGACTGGCTTATCTAAACCCTGTTCCCCTGAAACAGTTCAAAACAAACCTTTTCCCAGGTGCGTTCCTTGTTTAGTACAATCACCACAAGTTTAGGGTTGGCCTGGTATCCATCGCGTGTGAAGGAGAGATCTTTGCCATTCCAGGTCACGTTCATCATAAACCTGAAAGAAATTAGTGGAAGGAATGAATAGAAAACAGCAAGTATTAGCTGGTCCAGCTTGGAATTTTGAATAATAAAACATGCTATTTTATTTTATATTTTTTTCAATTCCTGCTTTAAACACGATATTTTGTGAGTTTAAACATTAAACATTGGTGTTGTTTTGAACACTGGAGCAACATAACTACACGTAAGTTAAAAATCACACAACACCAGGTTATAGTCCAACAGGTTTAACTGGAAGCACAAGCTTTCGGAGCATTGCTCCTTCATCAGGTTGTCACCGCCTGATGAAGGAGCAATGCTCCGATAGCTAGTGCTTCCAATTAAACCTGTTGGACTATAACCTGGTGTTGCATTATTTTTAACTTTTTACACCCCAGTCCAACACCAGCATCTCCAAATCATGACTACCATCTACATGTAAGTTGTATGTGATCAATTTAAAAAATCCTCTACGTCACTTGAATTAATTTCTATTACTTCATCTAAGCTGTAGATAAAATATAATCAGTTCATGGTAGTGTCTCTCATTTATCTCTCAATCTTCATGGCTGGTAATTAAATCTTGGGTGCAAGCCTCATACAACTTCTCGGATCTTAAACCATGGATACTTGGCCAGCAAATGATGAATGTGTTAAAATACACATCTCACAAAATGTCATCAGTACTTGTTAGTGTGCAACTTGCATGCGGAGCTTTCGAATATATTAATGGTTACATTTGTTTTGACAGTTTCATCATGCATGTATTAACTATTTATGACAAAAATGTTAATATTTTTATGGAACAAGTTCATTTTTATTGCCAAAATATTGTGGGTTTGTCAAGTATTAATTATTAGCACATAACCACTTCCTCTGGCAGGTCATTCCATACACGTATCAAACTCCGCATGAAAAAGTTGTCCGTTATGGTCTCTTTTATATCTTTCCCCTCTCACGCTAAACCTATGCCCTCTAGCTCTGGACTCGCCCACTCTAGGAAAAAGACTTTGACTATTTATCCTGTCCATGCCCCTTAGGATCTTATAAACCTCTACAAAGTCACCCCTCAGCCTCCAATGTTCCAGGGAAAACAGCCCTAGACTATTCAACCTCTCCCTATAGCTCAAACCCTCCAACCCTGGAAACATCCTTGTAAATCCTTTCTGAACCCTGTCAAGTTTCACAACATCCTTCCAATAGGAAGGAGACCAGAATTGCATGCAATATTCCAAAAGTGGCCTAACCAATGTCCTGTACAGCCGCAACATGACCTCCCAACTCCTGTACTCAATACTCTGACCAATAAAGAAAAGCATACCAAACACCTTCTTCACTATCCTATCTACCTGCGACTCCACTTTCAAGGAGCTATGAACCAGCACTCCAATTGAAGGGAGAGAAAAACTGAGTTAATGCTGTGAGTGCTGTATGACTGTCAGAACTCTAAAGAAGTTCTCTGAAGAATTCTGAAGAAAAGTAATTTTGGATTTGTTTTTCATAGGTGCTATCGGACCTGTTGAGATTCTCCAGCATTCTGAGCATTTAGAACATAGAACATAGAACAATACAGCACAGAACAGGCCCTTTGGCCCTCAATGTTGCACCGACCTGTGAACTATTCTCGGCTCATCCCCCTACACTATCCCATCATTATCCATGTGCTTATCCAAAGATTGTTTAAACCTCCCTAATGTGGCTGAGTTAACTGCATTGGCAAGTAGGGCATTCCACATCCTTACCACTATCTGAGTAAAGAACCTGCCTCTGACATCTGTCTTAAATCTATCACCCCTCAGTTTGTAGTTTCGCCCCCACAACTTTCACTGTCTACCCTATCTAATCCTCTGATCATCTTGTATGTCTCTTATCAAATCCCCTCTTAGCCTTCTTCTTTCAATTTAGTCAGGTTATTCCTGAGTTTAGGACTTAACTGACTAATAACCCAGTTGCTAACGGAAGACAAGAACTTCTGCCATCTTTAGCCCAATGTTGTCCAAGCTACCGGCCTCCCTCTTAACCCAGATAGTAAGTGGTGGAAGTCAATACAGCTGAACACAATCCATATCTCATCTGTTTTCTATTCTTCCTAATATCTCATGCTGATATGAGATGGCTGAGAGTTTAAGTGCCTCTACTGCTGCCTTGGTTATGGTAATCTTACTGGATACTGACCAGGGGTGAATTTAACTAAATTCTGCTCTGACAGCTTGGATCTTTGGGACTTTTATCCAATGGACTGATTGGGTGAGTTTCAGATTTCCATCACCAGCTTATTTTGCTTTTATCTGCGTTATTTTGTCTTCAAGGTTAAATCATTTTGATCATTTGCTTTTACATTTTTACCCCTGGATTTTACAATGTACAGAGGAGCCTCGATTATCTGGCATTCGATTATCCGAATTTCGGATTATCCAGACAAAATCGCAAGGTCCTGATGCTTGGCTAAACTGTGTTATCCGGCATTCTATTATCCGAACAAAATAATCCCCGCCCATATCATTCGGATAATTGAGGTTCCTCTGTATTTGAAACACGTGATTGAAAAAGGTGGAAATACTTTAACAGGTCACACAGAATCTGTGGTGAGAGAAAGCGAGTTAATGGATGGGATTTTGCTGCTTCTCTCCTGGCGTGTTCAGAGGCAGGAAGGACGTGTTATTGAATAAGCCTTCAACTCACTGCCTCCCATCCTCCCCCACAAAGCAGTTGAGGGGTGGAAAAGCCTTGCTACGCCATTGCTCCTTAACTGAGTCTCTCAATGATTTCATCTCCTGCCACTGGAATAGGCCAATGTCAGGTGGGGCTTTTGAGTTGCACTGTACAGGACATATCAACTCCGTGGCATGCTTGGGTGGTTCCTATGTTGGCAGGGACCTTGTTCAAAGGTATTCAGGATCGCCAGCAGCCCCTTTGTCCTTGCTACTGAGTACCCTTACCACCTCTCACACTGTGACTCCCATGGACGGCCTGCCCCTGGTTACTACATATACGTTAGAAATGAGGAGGAATTTCTTCTCTCAGGAGGGTTGTGAATCCGTTCAATTCTTTACCCCAAAGGACTGTCGGGGCTGAGACCGGACAGATTTTAATCAGGAGGGGAATCAAAGGTTATGGGGAAAAGGCAGGAAAGAGGAATCAAGGATTATTAAATCAGCCATGGGCTCATTGAATAGGGTAGCAGACTTGATGGGCTGAATAGCCTATGTCGGCTCCTATGGCTGTGGTTTTGAGCATGTAAACCTGCTTCCTCCACAGAATCCATTTTAGATCAATTGAGAGACATGGCAGAAGGGAAGGTCTGTGACTGTATGTTAAACAGGAGAAATTAATGACAAAAGAGCATAATGCAGGACCAATGAGAGTGGCAACTGGCTATTAGAACAAAAGGGTTTTCCACTATCCATAGTATATGGCTTGTCTTTAGATATCAAATCTTACCGCAGAATACCAAAACAAATGAAAAAAGGAGTGATTGTGCTTTACAGTCTAATCTCATTATGATAAAGCCTCCAGAACTGGCAAGTGGTTTACATCAGAGTTTTGGCTTGTTAACATTTACAGTAACAAACAACGTGCCTTCTGACAGCAAAACTATGTTTGAGCACAAGTTAATAATAGGGACAAAATTTTATCTACAAGTATCATTGTGGTGGAAGAGCTACTTTGATCATCAGAAAGCTTTTTGTTCGTACAATGAGAATTTTGTTTACACTTGTGCGAGCAACTCCTTTGGCTCCAAGGTTTTATTGAGGAGACAAACACATCTCAGATTATTATACTGGAGAGCTTTCATCGATTGGACTGTTTGTTCTATTTGAGACTTGAGTAATAATAGAAACTTCTGTTGCATGTGCCCTTTGGCAAAATTAACAGGATATAAAACTAAGGGCAAATGAAATATTATCACATTCTCTTCTGAGTGATGTAAACAATCATCGCACAGTTCCCTCAAGGAATCCAGATGGACCCCATCCATGATAGTTTTCTTTCTCCTTGCCACAACATTACAAATATTTCAGGAAGAAAGCTGAAAGAATTTATTGAAATAAATGCAGAACATGCATTGCCCCTAAATGGTATCAAAGGGTCAAACAGAAAACTAGACAAACATCAAAACTGCAGACAGAAATATAAACAGTAAGATTATTTCACCACAAACACCCTTTAGGGAAGGAAAAGTGCCAAGTGTACTCTGAAATGGCCTAGCAAACCATACTGTCCATGCTCAATTATGGTTGGGCAATCAATGCTGGCACAGCCAGTGATGCGTACATCCTATAAATAAAACAACTATTTACATCTAGAGAAACCAGAGAATAGATGAGAATCCAAAAGGTTGCAAATGGAGCTCAAATGGAAGAAAAGTTTTTTTTTCATTGGTTTTGGACATCACTGGCAAGGGTATCTCTACTTGCCATTGAACTGAATGGCTAACTAATGCACTTCAGAAAGGACTTACGAGTCCAACATGTTGGTACTGGTCTGGAGTCACACCAGGTAAATAGGGAGAGTGGTGCTGGAAAAGCACAGCACCACACTCTCGACTCTGATCTCCAGCATCTGCACTCCTCACTTTCTCCTAGTCACACCAGGTAAGTATCATAGATTTCCTTCCCTGAAGTATATTAATGAAAGAAATAAGTTTTAAAGCAATCAATAATAGTTTCATGGTCACTATCACTAAGGCTAACTTTCAATTCTGCACTTTATTAACTTAAATTTTGCCAGCTGCCATGGTGGGATTTGAACCTGTTTCCAATGATACAATCACAACATACCCATCTCCGGTCTTAACATAACACAGCATCAAACAGTAAATGTCTTCTCTCCACTTACTCACATAAGCATGCTTCTCCGAAATTTTCATTGTGTCTTTCCCATCTCCAGGATGTTCCAACACGTTCCACAGCCAAATAAGTTAAACTTAGTCACTATTGTAACATACACAGCAAGGTCCCAGAAATGGCACTTAAATCAATGATGAGCTAATCTGTTTGAGTGATATTGCTGAGCGGCCAAAACACTTCCCAAACTCCTTTGCATTCGTTAACAAAGATATTTTACCATTCAACTTCCTTGACTTAGACCAATTTCTCAGCACTGGGGAATTCTAGAGCTCTTACCAGAGAATCCCCAGAGAAAAATGAATAAATGGAGTCCAGTGGCAGGTTAGACCATTTACCGGGCCCATCTTCCTGTGGGTTGCATTAGTCTCCTATCAAGGTTATGATCGTAGCCTGTGGTAACTCCAGAAGAATTTCATGATCAGAATGAGCAATATGAGAGGCCGATGTGATGTAATGTGATGTTTCTATTAGTTTTATACCATTTTGTGGAGATTAGGGGAACAAGGCAACTCAATAATCTGAGCGAAACCTCTTCATATCTAGTATTAACAGAGTCCACCTTCAGAGAATTGAAGAATTGTACTAGCGAAAGACATGAAGGGCTGATTTTTCAGATTTTCATGCTGACATGTTGGGTCAGTTTGATAACTCAGGAAGCCTGACTGGAAAGGAACACGGTTTATTGTTGTACACTAAAATAGAGCCACAACTCATGACATATATAGGCGAGCACCAGGCCAGGACAAGTAGTTCTACAGACCGTTCTTTTGTTGTTTTTGACCTATTTTCTAATCAGAGGTGTTAGTACATGCCTCTGGAGCAGGTGGGACTTAAACCTGGGCCTTCGGATTCGAGGTACGGACACTACCACTGCACCACAAGAGGGTGGCCAGGGGTAGGGACATAAAGAGCTCAGGTGTTGAGTTCCAGCTGGGGACACCATTGCCTGTTACCAAGGGGACTCATACGCAACAAGCTCCACAAGAACATTAATTAGTGATTCTTAATGGGACCTGTAGAGGTTATCACAGTCAGGAAGTACAGACCTGGACTATTTTCAGGTCCTGTATCTAATCCCTGTAAAGAATGGGGAATCAGAATTAACTCTTGGTTTTGTGGGAAACCCCTTAATTGGAGTTGGGCTTGGTGGCCATTTCGGAGCCACAGAGGACAAGGATGGAGACAGGACGGATGAAATGCAGACTCAATCTAAACTCCCCGTGGCAACCATTACAATTGCTGCTATGTGAGCTTACAGAAGATTTCAATAATGCCTGGCACTGTACTGGGGCATCAATGAAAAACCGAATGTCTGGCAGAGGAGTATGGCAGACCCTCAGTGCTCAGGTAAACCTGGAATGATGCCTAAGGTCATGAGGGGGAACTGCAGTAGGAGCTCACCCATTCAGGCAGAACAGGCTTAGCCTGAGATAGCAGCCCCTGAGACTGGCGAAGGGCTGTCAATGGATCAAAACTCAAAATGCAAAATGGAAAATCTGATGCCATGAGAGGTATCCCTAGCAAACCTTAATTTCTAACAACGTCCTGTCATTTGAACTTCAAAAGGAGGCAACTAAATGGTAATCTTACAGGTATATTAATTAGTAATTGTTATATTGTGAAGTAAATGATGATGAAAATTTACAGATCTGAAATATTAACTGTTTTTCTCTCCACAGTTACTGTCAGACCTGACAAATATTTACAGCATTTTCTGTTCTGATTTATGGAACAAATGTTTTTCTGGATCTGATACCTCTCATTCAACAGGGTCCTTAAATTTTCTTCTTCGAAACTGTGTCATTCCAAATTTTGGGTACCTCATTGGGATGGACACCTCTGCTGGTCTTCCATCCCAGAAGGTTTAGCTGGTGAATGAGGCACACAGGTCCATGTCATCATGTATACTTCAAATGGAGCTCCAGCACGCCAACTATTTCCATTTCCAAGTGCTACTTTTTTTTAGCTGGCTTCATCCCCTTTGATAGCCACCATCCCCAAATTTCTTGAGATTTGAAGGTGGGTGAATGCCCTGTCCCATCACATTTCCAGGGGTAAAGAACTACCCCAGCAATTTGTGGGTGCTCTTTTGATGCTTGCGTGCCCTTAAGTTGTTGTCATATGCTGCAGAGACATCAAAAATGATATATTGGATTACATCAGAGGGAGATAAACTGAATAAAATCTGCAGCTAAAATCTAATAACTATAGAAAGTCATTGGATTATGTACCTTTCAAAGCAGATTACTTCAGTGAAAACCTGAAGAATAGAGGCAGGTTCTATCGTACCCCTGTGTGCACATCATTTTTACAAGATCAGCACTCAGCTTTGACGCCCTTTGTTCAATGAGCTAACACTTCCCTGCTGTTTTGCCAGACAATATACAATGCATTGCTGCCTCATTTGAAAGCCCTCTTACCAGACTCGCAGTGTGCCAGCTCCTTCAAAATCATGCTGCAGCAGCAAATTGTGATGCCAATCTATTGCTGCCAACAAGCTTCCATCGCAAGAAATTATAAGACAGTTCCTATCTCTGTGATACAGCAATGATGTGCTTATACGAGCTTGAGAGTAATGTCAGTAGTAAGATGATGGGGCAGTCAAAGACAAACAGTTCCACATTAGGACCCTGGACCTCTCAAACTAGTTGCAGTCCATTGAGTCACTTGCTTATCACAGGATTGTACAATAAAAAGTGTGTGTATCAAAAGATTTGGTGCTGAAGGGCAGTCAGGTTGGCTGTTAAGTGTCCCCTGAGATCGATGAATAATGCAGCAGTTTGTAATTTAATTATCACTATGTTTATAGGTTCTGGCAGCTGGCAAAGAACAAAGGTCTGAGAGGAAGTGAACTGTACATCAAACTTCGAAAAATACAAACTGTTCTCTTCATAATAATTTAACTGGGACAACAGCTAAACTGCCATACAACCACACACCAACAACTATTTTATTTACGTAGCAAACTTAACTTTGTAAGGTTTTTGACAGGAAGGAGATCAGATAAAATTTGAGAGCAATCATAAGGGGTTATCGTGAGAGGTAATGAAACGTTTGGTCGAAACATTGGGTTTTAGGAATTCATTGGAGGAAGGGAGAAAGAGGCAAAGAGACAGTAGGGTTCAGAGAGAAAAGTTTAAGATATCGACTGCTAAAGACATGACTGCCTGTGGAGGAGTAATTGAAATTAGAGATGTGAAAGAGGCCAAAACTGCAGCAGAGTAGAGGTCTTGGAGGGTAACAAGACTGGAGGGAAGTGACAAAGATAGGAATGGGTGATTCCTTGGGAAAACCAGGAACTAAAGCTTCTAAAGCGACTGATTCTGTTATTTTAATACATATTCCTTCACTCGTCCCTTTTCTGGGTGATATGTGATGCATTAGCAACAGGGAATGAAATATCAGTGATTACACTCTCTGCTTCCCACATAGATTCATGCAAGATAAAGTTCCTTCTTTGGGAACCAGTTAAATATAAATTGTCATATTAATGACAATGGTCTAACAATCAGCCACTTGCTGAGATTGATTAACTCCAGGAGTTAGTTTAATAAAAGCAGTGAAACACATAAAAGTTATGAAGTAGATATTTCAGCAAACCAACTAATTTCGGTGTTTAATAAATTCAGAAAGTGCTGGAGAAACTCATTAGGTCTGGTAGCTTCCATGGAGACAGAAGGAGAGATTTTTTTTATGTCCAATATGACTCTTCTTCAGAACTGAAACGGACTGGAAAATGGAGGGGTTTTTTCAGCTGCAAACAGAGGGGGAGGCGGAGTGCGTTTAACAGATTGTGAGAGTGCCCCGAGCAAAAGACACACAGGGGGTGTTAATAGTGGTGATAAAGATGTAAAATGAATGAAATGACAGATGTGAGAAAGAGAAAATGGGTCTGTTCTGCTGAAACAAAAATCAGCAAGACACAAACAAGGCAAAGCTAAGGAGGGTAGTGTAAAAAACAATGGAGGTGAGAGATCAAGTTGTGGAACTCAGTATTGAGTCCTAGAAGTCAGATGGTGCTGAAGTGGAAAATGAAGTGCTGTTCCTCCAGCTTGTATTGAGCATCTCATTTTCTTTTGCTGAATAAATAGGTATGAAAACATTTCACTATGAAAGCCAAAGCTAATGTTTTCTGCTGACAGTTGGCCTCAGAGTTTTGGATGCCCTAGATGGGCTATGAGAAAGTAAGAGCCAAAAGGTGTCACGCTGGAAAAGCACAGCCGGTCAGGCAGCGTCCGAGGAGTAGGAGAGTCTACGTTTTGAGCATAAGCTCTACATCAGACGTGGGCTATGACTTTGGCACCTCCTCAGCTCCTCCTCCAGCCCCATATTCAATTTGTAGAAAAAAGGTACCCTTTGGGTGTAGGTTTGCTTGTTGAGCTGGAAGGTTGATTTTCAGACATTTTGTCACCATACCAGGTAACATCTTCAGTGAGCCTCTGAATGAAGCACTGGTGGTGTAGCCCGCTTTCCATTTATATGTTTGAGTTTCTGAGGGGTGGTGATGTAATTTCCGGTGGTGACATCATTTTCTGTGGTGACGTCATTTCCTGTTCTTTTTTCTCAGGGAGTGGTAAATGGGATCAAAGTCAATGTGTTTGTTGATAGAGTTCTGGTTGGATTGCTGTGCTTCGAGAAATTCTCGAGTGTGTCCTAGTTTGGCTTGCCCTAGGATGGATGTGTTGTCCCAGTTGAAGTGGTGTTCTTCCTCATACTAAATAAAGTATGTGACCCACTCTCACTAGTATCCTTACATATGGATGAGGAAGAGTGGGTCACATACTTTATTTAGTATCCTTTATTTACTTATCAAGGAAAAGTTTAATTTGGCACCCTGAGAAGGCTGATGCCCTATGCAGCTGCTTAGTTCAGCTTTTTAGTCCAGCTGGCCTTGTTCCCAGATCATATTTGAGTAGTTGGACTGCAGGTTTTGATTCAAGTACAACCTGCTTGCCTTTTTGTAGCAAGCATGTTCAGAGATCTTTCTGCGAAACATCTATTTGCAGAATCATTGTCTCTCTGGAGTAGAATAGCACAATTGCAAGATTGATGTTTTTAAAATGGACAGGTACTGCTGGTCTTTGCATCTTTGGAAAGCTACATCTCTATTCAGTAACTCCCCTTCGAATCCAAGCAAAATTGGAAATGCACAGTCTCAAGAAATTAAAGAGACCTTGACATCTTTGAAGATCATACTTGTGTTGAGGAGGCAGCAGTGATTTATATTCTCGACTTTACTTGGATCAGGATGCATGCTTATACTCAAATAAAAAGACCATACATGTTGATCACATATTGATGTGACTTTCCTGGTAGCTGAATATTAATTCTTCATTCTGTGCAGCATGAGTTGATGAGTTTTCTATTCATTTGTGGGATGTGGGTGTCACTGAGCTGGCCTGCATTGATTACCTGCCCCTAATTGCTCTTGTGAAGGTGGTGGTGAGCTGCCCTCTTGAACCGCTGTACTCCACCTACTGTGGGTTGACCCACACTGCCATTAGGGAGATAATTCCAGGATTTTGACCCAGTGGCAGTGAAGGAACAGTGATATGTTTCCAAGTCAGGGTGGTGAGTGGCTTGGAAGAGCACTTGAAGGTGGTGGTGATCTCATGTATCTGCTGCCATTGTCCTTCTAGGTGGAAGTGGTCATGCATTTGGAAGATGCTGTCTGAGGATCTTTGGTGAATTTCTGCAGTGCATCTTGTAGATAGTACACACTGCTGCTACTGAGCATTGGTGGTGGAGAGAGTGGACGCTTATGGATGTGGCGCCAATCAAATAGGCTGCTTTGTCCTGGATGGTGTCAAGCTTCTTGAGTGTCGTTGAGGCTGTACCCATACAGGCAAGTGGGAAGCATTCTAAGACACTCCTGACTTGTGCCTTGTAGAGGATGGGCAGGCTTCGGGGATCAGGAGATGAGTTACTCGCCGCAGTATTATTAGCCTCTGACCTGATTTTGCAGCCAACGTGCTTATGTGGCGAGTTCCATTGAGTTCCTGGTCAATGATAACCCCTAGGATGTGGATAGTGGGGGATTCAGTGATGGCAACATCATTGAATGTCAAGGGGCAGTGGTTAGATTGTCTCTTATTGGGGATGGTCATAGCCTTGTGTTTATGTGCTGTATATGTTACTTGTCACTTATTAGCCCAAGCCTGGATATTATCCAGATCTTCTTGCATTTGAACATGGACTGCTTTAGTACCTGAGGAGTCACAAATGATGTTGAACATTGTGCAAGCATTGGCAAACATCCCCACTTCTGGCCTTATGATGGAGGGATGGTCGTTGATGAAGCAGTGGACAGTGGTTGGCCCTAGGCTACTACCCTGAGGAACTCCTGCAGAGATGCCCTGGAGCTGAGATGACGCACCTTCAGAATGCATGACCAACTTCCAATGTGCCAGTATGACTCCAACTTATGGAGAGTTTGCCCCCGATACCCACTGATTCCAGTTTTGCTAGGGCACACTCAGTCAAACACAGCCTTGATGTCAAGGGCTGTCATTTCCACCTCCCCTCTGGAATTCAGCTCTTTTCTCCATTTTTCAACAAGGCTCTAATGAGATCAGGACCTGAGTGGCTCTGCTGGAACCCAAACTGGATATCACTGAGCAGGTTCTTGCTAAGCAGGAGCTACTTGATAGCACTATTGATGACACTTCCTAGCACTTTACTGAAAATCAAGAGTCAACTGATGGAGTGGTAATTGGCCTGGTTGGATTTGTTCTGCTTTTTATGTACTGGACATATCTGGGCAATTTTCCACATTGTCAAGTAAATGCCAGTGTGGTAACTGTACTGGAAGAGCTTGGCTAGGGGAGCGGCAAGTTCTGGAGCACATGACTTTAGTACTATTACCGGAATGTTGTTAGGGTCCGTAGCCTTTGCTGCATTCAGTGTCTCCAAGCATTTCTTCATGTTATGTGGAGTGAATCGAATTGGCTGAAGACTGGTATCTGTGATGCTGGGAACCACATTGGTACTTCTGGCTGAAGATTGCTGTAAAAGCTTCAGCCTTACATTTTGCACTGATGTGCTGGGCTCTTCCATCATTGAGGATGGGGATATCTAATGAGCGTCCTCCTTCAGTGAGTTGTTTAATTGTCCACCACCATTCATGACTAGATGTGGCAGGACTACAGAGTGGTAGTGGGTTCCCATAGCTCTGACCATCACTTGGTGCTTATGCTGTTTGGCAAGTAGTCCTATTTGGTGGCTTCACCAGGTTGGCACCTCATTTTCAGGTATATCCAGTGCAGCTCCTGACATGCTTTTGTGGTGAGTCAATAGATGGGCATGGATTCTCCTTCAAGTACAATGTCAATTTTTTGTCAAAATATTCTGCAAAGTACAATGTTAAATCATGAATTGAAGCAGTGCATGAAGTTTTTGAGTTTGATTTGTTTCTGATGGTAACTAATTCCAAGGATTGTGACTAGTATCAGGTCACAGAATGCCGGTGCGCCCACAATTGCTGAACCCGCAGTGTCTAAAACTCAAAAGCTTCTATTTGTTTGGAGGAGATCACCAAATTCTCAATTCTATTTGTTATTTCCCTATCTGAGCCCTTTTCTCTACATTTATATATAAATGGTTTGTAGGCTACTGTCTAAACTAAATGAATTCTAATCAATGAATAGAGAAGTTTCATTTGACTCTGAATTGTCTTTTAATGTGGTACAAGTATTTTGGTGATCTTTTAACATGGAAACATAGGAGCAGGAGTAGGAGATTCAGCCTCTTGAGCCTGCTCCACTGTTCAATACGATTGGGGCTGATCATTTTGCGCAACACCCTAATGCCACCCCCATATCCCTTGATCTACCTCTTTCTTGAAAACAACATAAAGCTTTGGCCTCAACCACTTTCTGTGATAGTGAATTCCACCAGATCACTACATGAAGAAATTTCTCCTCATCCCTATCCTAAACTGGTACTCTTATCTTTAAAGGGAACATCCTTCTTACATCTAACCTGTCTAGTCCTGTTAGAATTTGTAGATTTCTATGAGATTCCCTCCACATTCTTCCAAACTCCAATGTATACGATCGTAACCGACTCAATTTCATGTTCATTTGTTATTGTTGATGTGTTAAGTCTATAAAGAACTTTGTTTCCAGTAGCTAAGCACCTCTCAATGGCTCAGTTTTCTGTAATGGGCACACCCAAACCTCAAAACCATTGCTGTGAGTTGAAGAGTGTGGTGCAACCAGTCAGGCAGCATCCGAGGAGCAGGAGAATCAACGTTTTGGGCATAAGCCCTTCAACAGGAATGAGGCTTGTGAGTACAGTTTAAAATTTGAAATTTTATTAGGGCAGCTGCTGTGTCCCAAACTAAACTACAGAATGTTATGAATCTGACAATAAGTCTTTGACTTTGCTTGCTATCATGCTGACGCAGACCCTGATCATACACTAATTGTCAGGCAGAGTCCAACACTGTGCTAACACAACACATGGATTCGTTAAAAGTGGACTCTTTCAGAGGTAAGGTACATGTGCAACATAAATAATAAAAAGTATAAGACTGAAAATTGGAGTTGCCTTTAGAATAGGTTGACACTTTGCAAAGCACTTAAGACCATTTGGCACAGGAGTAGAAGTAAGCCATTTAGCCCTGTGAGTCTGCTCTGCAAGTCAGTGAGATCATACAGTAGGGTTCAAGCTAAATTGAAACATGATCATGAACATAAGGTCGTTAAAAATGGGATCTACAATAGCAACAATCAGAGATAATCAAAGCAAGGAACTAAGTGAATGCATTGAATTGCCTTCCCCCACTGTTTGCAGCATCCTTGATGCTATGCTCTGATGATTTCCTTAAAATACCTCCTAAACTTAATACTTTAACAGTCTATTTCCGCGTACTAACCTTGTATGCCTCTGAGCAAAATGACCACTTTAGTGCAACTTAAGTCCTTTGTGAGGATCTATGTCTGCAAGGAACTGGTTGAGACCGGGGATCACTCCCAGCCACGAGAGTCAGAATTATACTTAAGTGAAGGAAAAAGGAAGGAAAGCTTTTGGAATTAACATCATTAATAGTTTCACCATTAAAATTCTTTTTTTGAAGAAAAACAATCTGCAAACAGTTTAAAAATCTTTTCTGCCTTGCTGTTACTGTTGCAGAAGAGTGTGTGCCCTTAAAAGAATGATATTTCAGTGCCAATAAATGTTACTACATGAATGCCACGTAACTGAACATTAAGTGTGTAGAATTGAATGGAGTCAAATAGCATTATAATATTGAAATATTTGCAGGTACATTCCTGATACCACATGAATTATTTACTCCTACTTCTGTGCACTTCATGATTTCATATTTTCTGTCAAATTATTTGCAGATTGCAATCAGAAAATGCGCTCTTATAGAGGGTTATGCCAGCAGGTTCAGCTCCAGTTACTGCTGCATTGCAGCCACATTATCACCAGGAGACCTCACAGTGCAGCTGGTACATTATAAACCCGTACCGCAGATTTTCACGTTCAAATCTGAGATTCTAATAAGAGAAAAGTTTCAAAAAAAAGGCCACAAATAGTCCCACCACAGCAATACTTGCATTTATATAGCACCTCTAATGTCGAGTCATAGAGCATGGAAACAGATCCTTTGATCAAACAAATCCACGCCAACCATAGTTCCCAAACTAAACTAGTTCCATTTGCCTGTGCTTGGCTGATGTCCCTCCAAACCTTTCCTGTTCATGAACTTATCCAAATGTTGTTTAAATGTTGTAACTGTATCTGCATCCACCACTTTCTCTGGCTGTTCATTCCACACACGAATCACTCTTGGTGTAAAAAAGTTGCCCCCTCATGTCATTTTTAAATCTTTCTCCTCTCACCTTAAAAATATGACTCATAGTTTTGAACTCCCCCTTGTCCCCTCCCCATCTCCTCACACCAGTGAAAAGACTGTTGTCACTCACTTTACCTATGTCCATCATGATTTTACAAACCTCTGTAAGGTCACCCCTGAAACTCCTATGCTCCAGTGAAAAACGTCCCAGCCTTTCCAGTCCATTTTTATATCTCAAGATCTCCATTCCCAGCAACATCCTGGTAAGCCTTTTCTGTACACTCTCCAATCTAATAATATCCTTCCTATAACAGGGCGACCAGAACTGTATACATTGCCACAGAAGATATCCCAAGGTTCTCCAAGGAGGGTCATCAAACAAAATGTGACACCAAGCCACTAAGGAGCTATTACTGCAGATGATGAAAAGCATTGGTGAGATGGGTACTAAGGAGTGCCTTAAAAGAGGAAAAAGAGGTGAAGAGGCGGAAATGTTTAGGGAGGAAATTCCAGACCTCATAAGCTATGGACACCAATAGTGAAGTGATTAAAATCAGGAATGCATTAGAGGTCCAAGTGAAGGAAGACAGATATAGAATGTGATATGGAAAACAGCACACAAACAGGCTCTTTGGTCCATCATATCTGTGCTGACTATAATGCCATGCTAAAAGAATCCCATTTGCCTTCCTAGTAAGTTGTAGGACTGAAGATGCATACTGCGGCAAGGAGGATTGAGACTATGGAGGGTTTTGAAACAGGTACACATTTTAAAATTGAGGCCAGTGTAAGAGCGTAAACACAGTCATAACGGACAATCAGAAAGTGGGGTGAGAATTAGGATGCTTGCAGCAAGCTCTGGATGAGCCGATGTTTGTGGAGGATGGTAGAGACAGACTCAGAAAGGAATGCATTGAAGTAGTGATTAATAAATATGCAGTGGATAATTGAGCTAAGAAAAGAGGGGAGTTGGATAGTGTTACAGATGTGGCAGTTAGAGGCTCAGTTTTAGATCAAATACAACAACTTAGTCAGTTTCTAGGATAGGGGATGGAATCAGAAGATTTGGAGTTTTCAGTTTGGAGTTTGTGGTGGGGGTCTGAAGCCAAAAACTCCAATTTTCACAATATTTATTTGGATACATTTCTGTTCACCCTGTACCAGATGCAGGGTGATAATTGAGAGATAAAGAAGGGGGGTAAGAGATGTGGTGGTGAATTAAAATTAGGTGTCTTCACATCAAACCCTATCCTGTTTTATTGGATAGGTGAGAGGCAGCATGTAGATGATATCATTTATTCATAATCACTGCAAAGCAAGTTGCTAGATCACTCATTAGTGACAGTGCTATTTTAAAATGTTGAGTTTAGGTAGCTTTTTTTTATTATTGCCAAGAAAATAAAGCTTAAAGCTCTTCAGGATTCTCAATGCAGTTGAAATGCTATCAAGCAGCACAATATCAGGGTTCAGATCAAGCGTCAAGGAATGGGGATTTAGGCATAGCAACAAGCTCCTCTGTTCATCAGTATATTTACAATGCTCCACAAGGTGGACATGAGCTGTGTGCAATTCTATGAGTGACTGCCTGAAGACCAATGTCATCTGTTATGTTAAATACTTCTCAGGAATTTGCAAACCCACTCATCTGCCATCCAGCTTTCCACTTTGGATCTTTGCCCATTTCCTGTTACATAAATGATGGTATTCCAGTGAACTAAAAGGCATCGGGCACCTGATTGCCCTGGTCAGTTACTGTCACATTGAATTACTGTCACGTAAGTGCAGACTTACTTGATCCTTACATTTTTTATCTAAATATAGATTGCATGCAATACAGAGTAATAAATTTAGAGGAGACTCAGAGGGAGAGCTCTAGAATAGGAATTTCTTTTGCAGAGGGCATAACAACTGAATTATAAAGGTTTCTCTTGTAAGCAAACTGACTGAATGGGTTTATTTTTACAGCACAAACCTACAATGCTTTATCAGACATCACCAAAGGTTCAGGTAGTGTCACAAAAGCATGAGACCAAAACTCACACGATTTGTAAGCCTCATTTGAACTGTGAATGAGATTATGTCCTTGACAGATACTCTAGCTAGCAGTCATTCGCCTAACATAGGCAGAGTTCACAGGAGTAGTTCTATGCTATTTTTACGCCAGCTGCAGGTGATGAAGAGGGCTGTAACAGACAACAGAATCCTGCATCAGAATTGCACACTTTGAATATCACAGATACAAAGTAAGATTTTGCTTCATTTTGCAATTGATTCACAGATATATTACTGTTCATTGTGAACAATACATGAAATATTGAATAATTTAGCAAATAATAACAAAAGGTCTTCATACATCCTGTTAAAATCAGAAGTCACACAACACCAGGTTATAGTCCAACAGGTTTATATGAGATCACAAGCTTTTGGAGTACAGCCCCTTCATCAGGTGTAGTGGGAGAGTAGCGCAGACAGATGCAGAGTTTATAGGCAGAGAGATCAAAAGATTATACAACAGGTATGAGTGGATTGTTGAATACTACATCTCTGCAGGTGACCAAGAATGTTAGACATTGTGAGTAAAGTGTTGGATTATAACCTGGTGTTGAGTGACTTCTGACTTTGTCCACCCTTGTCCAACACTGGCACCTCCACATCATACATTCTGTCAGGGATTCTAATATTTTAAATAAAATTTGAAACACAGAAATAGGTCATTTGGTCTGACTGTATTTGTTCTGAGTAAATGCTGAACGAGGGCCTCTAACCCTTTCTACTCCTTTCTCCCTCCTGTATCTGGCTTCCCATCAATTGCATCAAAGCTATTCATCTCATATACTCCATGAGGTACAGTTTCTAGCTGGGCTAAACAGATATCGCCTAAATTCCAATGCTGGAAGCAAGCCTTTCAACCCATTGAGTCCACATTGACCCTTTAAAGAACATCCCACCCACCCAGACCCAACCCATCCTTGCAACCCTGCATTTCCCATGGCCAATCTACCTGACCCGCACATCTTTGGACTATGGGAGGAAACCAAAGCAAACTCGAGCAGACACAGGGAGAATGTGCAAACTCCACACTTACATTGATTCCACCCGAGGTCCCTGGTGCTGTGAGGAGAGCACTGCTAACCACTGAGCCACTGTGCCACCCCACTCATTCCTTATTGGAATTACTAATGACTACCTTATATTTAATCCCCCTTGTTTTGAATACCGCCTCCTCCCCAAACAGTTGAAAATATTCTCCTTGTCTACCTACCAAAACCTTCTCTAATATTAAAGACAGCCATTAGGCCTCAACAATCTTCCATAGATTATTTAGTACTATCAGGTTTTTTTTTTCGGGTTCGGGCATTTAAAACAATCTACACACATCCAGGCATGTTGGTGCCCCCCACCACATTCTACGAGAGACCCATTCCCAATTGCAGGGGTAATCAAATATTTACATCTAGATTGGAAACCATGCTAAGCTCATTTCTTTCAGAAATCCACAAGCCATATTGTAGTTCTGTGCAAGTGGATGAGCTTTCAATGAGTTAACATCCCAGATATTAGAGTTAATTTTAACTGAATATCCCAATGCAAACCGGTGGCTACGAAGAATCAGGTTACTTTCTTGTTTAGATCTTAACTGTTTGTGAAGCTAATTTGCAGGGCTTTGCAAGCAGACAAGGTGACCAACTAAAGTAGGCACCTGCCTCATGTATCTATGCATATTGGCATTGAGGACCCAGATGCTATTTTAATCAAAGTCTGATCAAGAAGCACCTCTGATTTTTGTGGCTGGCTTGAAATGGATTTGTAAAAAAGAGACGTCTCTCTGGCATGTCTCAATATGTTTTGCATGGGGCTAGATGTTTACCTAAAGTCAGTATAGCCAAGAGCTGTCCAATCTTCATTATGTTTTGCTACAAAGTAGTTGTCATGGTTAGAATTGTCAGGGATTCTTGTGGCCACTATCAGAAAGGAAATCAACTCACCAGAGCAATTTCTTGTCAAACCTCTTCTGGTTTAAAAGCTCCATTGTGTCTCAAGCTATGCGAGTTTCCCAATATTTTTAATACTATAAGATTGCACTTAGGGAAGGGCAAAATAGTTCACACCTGACCTATGACCATTGATAGGGACAGAGAATATTTTCTAGGGCTGTTTATAATTATTCTCACGATCCAACAACTATAACGAGAGAACAAGGCGAACAGTCTGCTACAATGAATGTCACCAAACTTAGCCAACTAGATAATGTATGAACAGCAAACTTAGAAGTGGGTTATAGCC
The DNA here is from genome assembly GCF_037043375.1 of Chiloscyllium plagiosum. NCBI lineage: Eukaryota > Metazoa > Chordata > Chondrichthyes > Orectolobiformes > Hemiscylliidae > Chiloscyllium > Chiloscyllium plagiosum. The sequence goes on along the minus strand of NW_028270158.1, from coordinate 12,758,291 downwards.
TCTTGAGTGAAGATAGTTATCATCTCACTGTGGGCTATGACAGGCCATAGGTGGGAATAAATAAAACAAGGTATTACCACAGTCACCAGTCTCCTTGTATTGTGTCAACACCCCTTAAATGTTAGTCGATCCTGAATCCTGCAGCACATCTACTGTACTCGCCAACAATGATGTTCTGTCATGTTGCATTTGTGCATGCAAGCAGACATGATGCTGAATGCTGTTGAATATAGGAAACTCCTGAGGAACTGCCAAATTAACAGTCATATTTCACAATGTCATTTTTGGTATGTGACTGTCTGTAATTTGATAATTGTATTCACTGCCTGTTGTCCAGCTACTCTGTATATTGGTGTTATCTCACCTAAAAATATCAAACAGTATTTTCCATAATCAGATAGCTTGGTCCTTTCTCTGATTTTAGAGCTGCTCGTGAGTCAGAGGTAGGCAGCTCTCACATTCAGAAGAAGCACTGCATAACTGAGGATGATCAACCATGATCATAATGAATGGTGGTGCTGGTTCGAAGGGCAGAATGGCCTACTCCTGCACCTATTGTCTATTGTCTATTGTCTATAAGGACCACCATGGCTCTGCCAAAAAAGCAACCAACATCCCAAGGATGGCCTCAGGGAAGTGTTTTTTGTCAGAGAAGTGAGTTTCTGGGATTGAGGATTACAGGGAAGGAGATCAGACATAAAGACAAAGGTGGCTTCCAGTGGCTATGCCCTGACCTATGTCAATGCAGATGGAGTGCACTTTTTCTATGTGTCTGCCTGGATTTCCACCGTGTGCTCCGATCTCCTCTCACAGTCCAAAGATGTTGAGATTAGATGGATTGGCAATGCTAAATTTCCCATAGTGTCCAGGGAATGTAGGTTAGTTGAATTAGCCATAGGGAATGTTGAGTTACAGTGACTGGGTAGAGAGGTGGGACTGGGTGGGGTGCTCTTCACAGGGATAATGTGGACTCGATGAGCCGAATGGCTGTACCAATTCTATGTTTATATGACATCCATCTTTTTCATCTGGTTGAAGCTGAAATTATTGCAGCCCAGTCGTGAACAGTACTTAAATAGTAGTCATTCATTTAACAACTTCACATCTCTTAATCTTGTCCAAATAAATATTCAGGTATTGACAAAAGGCATAACAGAATGTAACACTTATTATGGCCAAATTAAGATATTAATCAAGCAAAATAAACACGATTGTTAAATCAGAAGCCTTGTTTTAGCTAAAGTATTTGTGGCATTTAGTCAAGCCATTTGGATACAGAACAGGCTCGAAGGCAGGAGACAAAGGGTCATGCTGGAAGGTTGCTTTTCAAACTAGAGGCTTGTGACCAGTAGTGTAACACAGGATCAGTGCTGGGTCCATTGCTTTTTGTCATTTATATAAATGATTTGGATGTGAACAGAGAAGGGATGATTAGTAAGTTTGCAAATGACACCAAAATTGGAGGTGTAGTGTAGGTACAGTGAAGAAGGTTACCTCAAAACACAACACAACCTTGATCAGATGGGCCAATGGGCTGAGGAGGGGCAGATGGAGTTTAGATAAATGTGAGGTGCTGCATTTTGGAAAGGCAAATCAGGGCAGGACATACACACTTAATGGTGAGGTCCTGGGTGTGTTGCTGAACAAAGCGAGTGCAGGTTCATAATTCCTTGAAAGCGAAGCCTCAAGTAGATAGGATAGTGAAGATGGCATTTGGTACTCCTGCCTTTACTGGTCAGTGCATTGAGTATAAGAGTTGGGAGGTCATGTTGCAGTTGTACAGGACATTGAGGCCGTGCCCACCGGCCTTCAGAACACGAGGTCTCACTGCAACCATGTACTGGCCTCTGTCCCGGACTTCATTCTCCATTCCTCCAGGAGGGGTAGTTTAAGAAATTAAAAGTTTGGGGGCAGTGAGTAAGAAAAACTGCAACAAAGAGAAGGGAAAGGTAAAAGGAATTGGCGAGCAGAGGAGCTCTGGCTGGAGTATTTTACTCTGCCACCATCTTGAACTATATTACAGATAGAAGTCTAGATAATCATGAGGGACAAGGATAGGGTGAATATCCAAGGCCTTTTCCCCATTGTAACGGAGTCCAAAACCAGAGGGCATAGTTTTAAGGTGAGAGGGGAAAGATGTAAAAGGGACCGAAGGGGCAACATTTTCATGCAGAGGGTGGTGCGAGTATGGAATGAGCTACCAGAGGAGGTGGTGGAAGCTGATACAATTACAGCATTTAAAAGGCATCTGGATGGATATATGCAAAGGAAGGGTTTGGAGAGATATAGGCCATGTGCTGGCAAATGGGACTAGATTAATTTAGGATATCTGGTCAGCGTGGACGAATTGGACCAGCTGTACAGCTCCACAAATCTTTAAGCACAGATGGAGAATACATATGTCCTAAAATATTTTTTATTTATTTTTCTCCTTGGGATGTTGATATTGTTAGCATTTATTCCCCATCCTTAACTGCCAAAGGGTAGTTTAGAGGCAACAACATTTCGATGTGTCCAGAGTCATGGGTAAGAATGGCAGATTGCCTTCCTTAAAAGGAAATTCATGAACCATAATGCTCAACAGTGATCACAAGGTTGCTATTAGACCAGCTTTTGATTCCAGAATTTATTGCATTAAAATTTCCCCATCAGCTATGGTGGGAATTTGAACTCATGCACCCCACACATTAGCCCAGAGCTTGGAATGACTAGTCTCGTAATATTACCACTAAACCATCACCTCTCAGAATGGTTTTAGATTAATCAGGTGACCAGACATCTGGAAGTCTGGAAATTTGACTGAAACAGTTCTTGGATAATCACTTTTAATAAAATTTAATGAATGGCAACACATTGGCACAGTGGTCAGCACGGCTGCCTCACAACACCAGGGTCTCAAGTTCAATTCCACCCTTGGGAGGTTGTCCATGTGGAGTTTGCGTATTCTCCCTCTGTCTGTGTGGGTTTCTGCTGGGTGCTCCGGTTTCCTCCCACAGACCAATGATGTGCAGGTTAGGTGGATTGGTCATGGGGAATTGCCCATAGTGTTCGGGGATATGCAGGTTAGGTGGATCGAACATGGTTAAAAAAAAATTCATGTGGGGTTACAGAGGGGTGATGGGCCTGGGTGGGATGCTCTTCGGAGGGTTGATGCTGACTCAATAAGCTGAATAGCCTCTTTCTGCACTGCCAGGTTTCTATGATTCTATAAGGCCCAGAAAACTGAAGTGGACCAGCACAGCTGAGCTGCTTACTCAGCCTTGTGGTTACCTACAATCTACTTCTGAAGTCAGCCATTCTAATACTAACCCACTGCTGCCTTTCCCAAATGAGGGTGAGGTCCATTAAACTGAAGCAGGCTTGCCAAGTCAGGAAATTTCTTGATTCGACTTCTCGCCTTGGAAGAGAAAATCTCACCCCAGCTGTCTGCTGGCATATGTTCTGCTGAGATCGTCTAAGTACACAAAGAATGGAATGCTGAAGATCACTTCCCAACCAAAGTCTGCGGTGCAGAGAAGCTGACCACAGATTCACTCACAGTGTTCCTTGCTCCTCCTCATCCTCACTAGAATGCAAAGGACCAGGTCAATTCTTTTAAAACATTCATTCACAGGATTGGCTAGGCCAACATTTATTGCTCATTCTGAGTTGCCAGAGGGCAGTGAAGAGTCAAAAACATTGCTGTGGGTCTGGAGACACATGTAGGCCAGACCAGGTAAGGATGGCAGCTTCCTTCCCTAAAGGGCATTAGTGAGCCAGATGGATTTTTCCAATAATCAACAATTGATTCATGGTCATCGTAATTCCAGACTTTTTAAATTTAATTCAAAATCTACCATCTGCCATGGCAGGATTCAAACTAGGTCCCCTGAAAAAAAGGATAAAATCCCAGCTTCAGTGCCAAATTCTTTCCACCTGGAAATAAAAATTTGTCCCCTGTCTGATCCTGTGAATACTTGGGTCTATATCTGCAATTTCTTTTTCTGAAGAGGAGTCATATTGCACTCAAAAGTTAACTGTTTCTCTCTCCACAGATGTTGCCAGACTTGTGTTTCTCCAGTACTTTCTTTGTTTGTTTCAGATTTCCAGCATCCACAGTATTTTGCTTAGTTCGACATAGTAGGCGAAAGTGAGGACTGTAGATGCTGGAGATCAGAGTCAAGACTAGAGTGGTGCTGGAAAAGCACAGCAGGTCAGGCAGCATCAGAGGAGCAGGAAAATCGATGTTTCGGGCAAAAGCCCTTCGTCAGGAATGAAGGCAACATCTTCAGTGAACCTCTGAATAAAGCACTGGTGTTGTAGCCCATTTTCTATTGAAATGTTTGAGTTTCCTAGGGTTGGTGATGTCATTTCCTGTAGTGACATAATTTCCTATGGTGGTGTCATTTCCTGTTCTTTTTCATATTCTGTTCTAATTCAAGAGTTAGAGAGTGTGGTGCAGTATCCTTTGGAAGGTCTGAAAACAAACCTTCCAGCTCAGTGAGCAAACCTACATCCAGAACCTCAACCTGAGCTACAAATTTTCTCAAAACTCGCTAAGTGTTGAATTATTTGTGAGTTATTGCCTCCACCATTCCATCAAGAAAATTATTAATCCCCCTTTGTGGACTTACATTGATCCCATTTTTGCCAATCTTTCCTGAATCAGTCCTGAACTGCTTTTCTACATTAATTGATGGGATGCCAGTGTCTCTGGTAGGGTCAGCACTTATCACCCAGCTCTAGTTGCTGTTTAGAAGGTGCAATCATTGCAGTCCATGTAGTGTCAGTGTATCCATCATACCGTTAGGATGGGAGTTCCAGGTACTTGATGCAATGATGCTGAAGGAATGGTGTAACATTTCCAAGTCACAATGGCTTGGAGGCCACCTACAGGTGCTTTTCCCATTTTCCTGCTGACCTTTTCCTCTGAGTAGTAGAGGTCATGGGTTTGGAAGATCCTGCCAAAGGAGGCTTAGTGAGTTGCTGCAGTGTATCTTGTAGATGTTTGCCACTCAGACAACAGGTTTACCATCACATTCCTAATGGTGCACAAGGGGTATCAGAAGCTGAGCTACTTTCCAATTACTTTCCAATGTGTTAATGACCTCTTTCTCTCAGTCATGTCTTAAATGGAAATATCCCTCCATTGGACACAGGCACCACTGATTAAAGCAGCATTTAATGCTCATTCCTCATTGCACATTGCAGAGTCGGGACTCACATGTAGGCCCGACCAGGTAAAGATGAAATATTCTCTTCCCTAAAGGGCATTAGTGAACCAGATGAATTTTTACAACAATTGACAATGTGACGCAATCTCCATTATGCTAGCTTTTTACTGAATTTAAGTCTCACTATCTTCCATGTTGGGATTTGAAACCATATCCTCAGAACACTAGCCTGTGTTACTTGCCCAGTGTGATTACCACTGTACCACTACCTTTCCCTATATACACACATACCATCTCATTTACCTTCTTCCAAGGCCTATCTACTATTTCTTTACTAACATCTTAAGAGGGGTTGATTGTACTTCAGGGAGGGAGGGACGAGATCATACAGGAGGGGTCTCACTGGAAAGCAGTTAAGCAATTGAAGCTCAGATGATTTCAATGGTTGAAAAGATCTATATCTTGCCCGAAACCAGTGGTAATGGTGACATCTTACTGACATCTTAAGAGGGGTTGATTGTACTTCAGGGAGGGAGGGACGAGATCATACAGGAGGGGTCTCACTGGAAAGCAGTTAAGCAATTGAAGCTCAGATGATTTCAATGGTTGAAAAGATCTATATCTTGCCCGAAACCAGTGGTAATGGTGAATTTAGGACTGGAGCAGGAACAGGGTGATACTTGGATCAAAAGAAGTGGTCCCAGCTTAAGGGAAGTGCCGGAGTTAGAGAGGGACATCTACGGGTAGGGAAGGATGCAGAGTCAAGGAGGTATCCAGGACTCCAGGCAAGGACCTGGAATAGCATTCAATTCTTCCTGGTCCATAAAGATTGCTGTAAAAGTACCTGAGGCCCAGTGCAGTCATTATCATACGCTCCATACACTGGAACAACAAAGGTTCTGTTCACAGTCAGACATTGTACTAGAAATCTACCAACGTCAGTCACAGCACTAAAGTGCACTTGGAAATTACAGGAGTAAGTTATCATGACTGCAATCCAAGTGAAATCATAGAATCATTAAAACATGGAAGCAGGCCATTCAACTCTGCACCAACTCTCCATATAGCATCCCACCCAGCCCCATGCCTCCTACTTTATCCCCTAGATCCACACAATTCCCATGGCTAATCCACCCTGGACACTATGGGTAATCCACCTAACCTGCACATCTTTGGACTGTGGGAGGCAACCCACAGACACGGGGAGAGTGCTCAAACTCCACAAGACAGTCACCCAAGGGTGGGATCGAATCCGGATCGCTAGTGCTGTGAGGCACTGTGTTACCCTATCCCCTGCTATTGTTCACTCCCATTTATCACATGCCTTCACATCAATAATCTTCAGGTTTCCTTCAATATGTCATGTCCTGCATGTTGTTTTGCTGCCTTTGAAACAAAGACGTTTGCCACAACAGCAAGCATGATGGTAATCCAAATATTTTTATTAAAAAATAAATAGCTTATGACACGAATGTGATAAGATGTTTGCACCTTGGCAGTTAAAATTTAAATAACCTAATGTTATGATTTGGTGTTAATAAATTATCATCATTAATCATCAGCCTTGCCCTCCAACCACAATTCTCCAAACATTGCTTAGTACCATCTGTCTTCTGCATCACATTAGAAGTGGGCTCTGAATAATCCAGACATAGACTGGCTGTGCTTTAGTGGTTTGCAGATTATGGCATAGTTTATAAAACTGGAGCAGAGATGAGGATTCCAGTTTTCCATCAGCAAGTTTGCTTTTATATGGGAAGATACGCTGATGGCAAAATGTTTAGTGCACTGATAAAGCAAGTTGGGACTTGTTCATTTATTTTACCAGGAGAAAGTGACGACTGCAGATCCTGAAGATCAGAGTCGAGAGTGTAGTATTGGAAAAGCACAGCAGGTCAGGCAGCATCCGGGGAGCAGGAGAATCGATGTTTCGGGCAAGAGCCCTTCATCAGGAATGAGGTTAATTCTCCCACTGATTCTCCTGCTCCTCGGCTGCTGCCTGACCTGCACCACTCTATCGACATTTATTTTATAACCTGAACAAAGCAAGCATGGCCCAAAACGGACACAGAAAATGCTGTAAGTGCTCAGTAGGTCTGGCAGCAACAGCAGACAGGAAACAAGGTCAATGTTTCAGGGCTGTGAGCAGAGAAGAGTTATAAATGATTTAGCATAAGTGAAAGAGGCAAATAGAAAAACAAAGAGACAGTCTGTATCACAGTGGAAGGTGTGGGATGTTGTATCATGTCTCTTGGTCAGTATGTCAGTTTACCTTTTAGATGCTTGATTATGCAACCATCACTGCATCACTGCAGGTGATATAAAGGTATACATCTTATTCACAATCTTACCCCAAAATCACTTGAAGCATGACACTTTACTGGAAGCAGGATGCTCAGTTTTAATTTATTAGCTTAATGTCAGTCAGTTGGACAGAGGTGAGTGTATTTGTGAGGAGAAGGTGCGAGGGAAGCTGAAAGATTTGAAAATGGATAAATCACCTGGTTTGGATGGACTATATCCCAGGGTTCTGAAGGAGACAGCTGAGGAGATTGTGGAGGTATTGGTGGTGATCTTTCAGAAAACACTGGAGTCAGGAAGAGTCTCAGAGAATTGGACAATGGCTTATGTAACACCCCTGTTTAAGGAGGGAGGGAGGCAGAAGACAAGCAACTTTAGGCCAGTTAGCCTGACCTCAGTCATTGCAAAGATTTCAGAGTTGATTATGAAGGATGAAATTGTAGGAGTACTTGGAAGTGTATGGTAAAGTAGGGTTAAGTCTACATGGCTTCATCAAAGGGGTGCCATGCCTGTTAAATATGATAGAATCCTTTGAGAATGAAATTACACAAGGACAGCCAGTGGATGTGACATATTTGGATTTTCAGAAGGCCTTTGTCAAGGTGCTGCACACGAGGGGCTGCTAAATAAGATAACTGTCCATGTTGTTAGGGGCAAGGTACTGGCATGGATAGAGGATCAGCTGACTGGCAGAAGGCAGAGAATAGGAATAAAGGGATCGTTTTCAGGATAGCAGCCAGCGACTAATGCAGTTCTGCAGGGGTCAGTGTTGGAACCACAACTATTACATTATACATTAATGATATGGATGAATGAGCTGATGGCATTATTGTGAAATTTACAGGTGACACAGAGACAGGTGAAGAGACATGTAGTGTTGGGGAGGCAGGAAGGCTGCAGAAGGGATTGGACGTGCTAGGACAGTGGGCAAAGAAGTGGCAGATGGAATACAATACGGGAAATTAAGAGATTATGCAACTTGGTAAGAAGAATAGGGCAGCACAGTGGCTCAGTGGTTAGCACTGCTGCCTCACAGCACCAGGGACCCAGATTCGAGTCCAACCTCAGGCAACTGTCTGTGTGGAGTTTGCACATTCTCCCTGTGTCTGCGTGGATTTCCTCTGGGTGCTTTGGTTTCTTCCCACAGTCCAAAGATGTGCAGGTTAGGTGAATTGACCATGCTAAATTGTCCACAGTGTTCTGGGATGTGTAGGTTAAGTGCATTAGTCAGAGGGAACGTAAAGTAATAGGGTAGGGGAATGGGTCTGGGTGAGATACTCTTCGGAGGATCGGTGCAGACTTGTTTGGCCAAATGGTCTGTTTCCCCATTGTAGGGATTCTATGATTCTATGAAGAATAGAACATAAATGATTTTCTAAATGGGGAAAGGCTTCAGAAATCTGAAATACAAAGGGACTTAGGAGTTCTAATTTAGGACACAGGTTCACTTGGCAGTTAGGGTAGCAAATGCACTGTTAGTATTCATTTCAAGAGAGCTCAAATACAAGAATAGGGATGTTCTGCTGATTCTGTCTAACAGTCTGGTTAGGCTGCATTTGGAATATTGTGAGCAGTTTTTGCCCCATATCTAAGAAAGAATGTGCTGGACTTGGAGACGGTAGAGAGGAGGTTTACGAGAATGATCCCAGAGGTGAAAGACTTGTCATTTGAGAAGCGGTTGAGGATTCTGGGTGGGTATTCAATGGAGTTTTGAAAGATAAGAGGGAATTTCACTGAAACATCCAGCATGCTGAGAGGCCTGCTTAGAGTGAACGTGGTGGAGATATTTTCACTGGTAGGACGTGATGGCACAGCCTCAGAGTGAGGGGAAGAGCCTTCAGAACTGGGATGAGGGGGATTTCTTCAGAGAGAGAGTAGTTAATCTGTGGAACTCATTGGTGCAGAAGGCTGTGTATTTAAGAGAGAGACATAGCTTCTTGATTAGTAAGGCAATCAAAGATTACAGGGAGAAGGGCAAGAGATTGGGTTTGAGAATCAGTCATGATCGAATGACGGGACAGACTTGATGGTCTATTTTTGCTCCTATATCTTATGATCTTACGACACATTTGTGGACAATACTGACACACCCTTTGGTCCCAATATTTATTTACCTTGACTGACAGGCCGCAACCCACCACCACCACACCCAGGATACTCAAACCCTTTCCATTTCACTCCTCCATGCCCCTCTGTCCCACCATGTCCATTCCTTCAAATCCAACTCCACAACACCCCTTACCACTGACCGACCCTGAGATTCCATGCAAGGGTCCATTCTCCTGCTCCACTCCCTTGTGCTGGAGAATTACACATTGAAGGCTGCTGACCTAGCACACAACTGCATGTAGCTGACTGTAGCACACCACAATTGTGGGTGGACCAGGTGCCATGAGATTACTGTGCATAGCTCACTTTTATGCATGATCTAATCTTCAAGGTAGGATATAAATTTTTAATAGGTTTCACATGAATGAATGTTCATGGGATGCAAATATCTTACTAGTCAGAACCAGTGCCCAGTATGAAGTCCAGCTCACTGCAAAAACGCCATTGACTTTATTCCTGCAGCCAACCCCAGTATCAATTGAAATTTCACAGCCTGTCTAATGACGTCACCCTGCATGTATGTTCTCTGCTCTTGTGGGATCATTTAGAATCCTCTCACCAGTTTTCATTCATTATCTTTCCATAGATGCTTTATGATCAGCAGTGTCTTGCTTTTACATAATTCATAAATCGACACAGGACAGTAGACCATTTGGCCCAGCATGCCTTTGATACCTCTTTGAAAGGGCCATCAATTATTTCCACATTCATGCCCCTACGTCACAGCGTTTACTTTTCGAGCATCCATCAAGTTCTCTTAAGATTTGCTGACATCATGGCGCCATTATATTCCATCCGTTCTCAGTGGAAAGATGATGCAGAAGCAAGTTGACAATTGTCATCCGGAACTGCAGATTTCTTTAAAAATAAAGTCAACTAATAAATTTAGAAGATATCATAACACCCACAGGAACGTAGAAACTATGTCAACACTTCTCAAGATAACTGTCTTGGCAGTGGCCTAGTCGCTTAAGCAAATTCCACAATGTTTCCAGAGCGTAAAACAGCTGCTGCTTTTAACCACAGGTGAACTTTCAGATTTTGTGGAGCCCACAGGAAATGTATCATTCAGTGATGACTTAATTAGATGTGGTCAAATGCACTGGATATTCAATGGTCTTTAATCTTTCTTTACTCAATTCTATTTTCCCCCCGAACCTTTTAGTAAATATGTTTTAAGCAGATTATTTTTATATACATACAAATTTACAATTCCCTCTCTTCTTTCTTCTGGGTATGTTGTCCCTACACCCTAGTTTCTGTGCTCAAACGAGACAATAGCTTCCTCCTAGGTTTCTTACTGTTTTACTTTGACTGTGAATAAGTGCACTAAAGTAACCTCAGGTAAAGAATCTGTGAATTTTCCCTGAAGCCATGTTCAAATTCCTTTCAGTCAGTAGTTCTCCCAACCACATCTACCTGATTAGAAACCCAGAATAAGACAGGAAACAGGTCCTGATGTTCCATCGATTGTAGTCACAGAGCTCTACTATGTGCAATAATCATTCGCTTAATTCTGATCTAAGGGAGGTCTTACATGTCCTGCAAATATTATCTGTTGTTTTCTTTGTTTTTCATTCCCAACAGTGTTTCATTAGTAGAAAAGTAAATATAGAAATGTCAGATACCGCGTGATGTGTGTTCTCAGAATTGTGCATGCACATCAGGAACTTACTTGTGCAGTGAAAGGAATGGAAGAACTTTCCTCTCCAGTTGGCCATAGCAACTTGTTTTTGCTTCCGGAATGTATCCATATTGTTCCATCATGGCAGAAGCAGCTGTTGTTATGATCCCAACGCCATCCGTCACCCTTTCTGTCAGGGGGTAGTCCCACTCATCGTACGATACGGAAATTAACCCAGCTGGAAATGCCTCTGGTATGATGTCTGTGTTACCTGTTACCAGACTGGGCACAATCCAAATGAAACCATAGCCTGTAAGGCCCAGTGAACGGGCTTCCTCCAGTATAAATATGGCTTCGTCTTTCGAACAGTACAGCAGAATGACTGACGATTGTATTTTCTTCAACTGGATTTGAGCCTTTGAATCCCCATCAACAGCATCTAACGTGATGGTGCTGAGGAGCTCCCAGCCAACAAAACTGTTTTCAACTATTGTTTTTAGTACACTGATAAACTCATGGTATCCAGGAAAGGTGCTGGTTACAATGGAAAACTCATGCCAGTCATATTCTTCCATGATATTTAGCATCACTCCAACTTGTTGTTGAATGGAAGCACCAAACTGGAAAAATGTTGATTGCTGATCCTGCAATTGGAATGAAGAGGTGTTTTAACAATTGAAAATGAAACACAGTGAATAAAATTCATCACATACGGCAGTCAATTAAAAATGCAATGGATACGGTAACTTGCTTTGGGGAAATCTGAAAAAGGTGTCACATAGTGCTTGGCAAGAGTAATTCAGACAAAATGCAACAAAGCCAGACGAGGACACAGGTGATCAAAAACACAGTCAAAGAGGTTTGTAAAACATCTTAATGGAAGAAAGAGAGCTATATAGGTCAACGTTCCATGCAGCAATCTGGTTGACAATCATTATTGTTTAAGTGAACTTGGTTGACAGGATTGCTTACCAATGGAGCCAAAGATCAATTTTTCATTAAGTAAAATGGCATTGTATTAGTAACAGTCACCGTGCTCTCCATTATGGCTATCGATTCTTCTTCAATTCATTATGTTTCTCACTACAACCTGCTGCCAGTAATTTGGTGGGAGCCCCTCAACATCCATTCAAAGCATTTTGACAGCAATCGTTAGCATCAGTTGAACGGTCAATGAGTTTAAGATTACATTAGAGCTGCAATGGAAACATATCCAACTGCTGGGCTATTTTGTCAATGAAAATAAATTGCATCCAAAGAATCCTGACTTCGTCTGGATTTAAATTCTTCCAAATTACCAAAGCTAGGACTGAACCAAGCCATTTTGGGTTCAAAATTTATCTTTGGTTAAAAAAAAGCAATGATTTGTAGTGCGCTTCTTCCCAACTTGCCCAGTAAACACCACACAAGTGGGTAGTTAAAATCGCATGTGGGACACACACTTTGCTCACATGCTGCAATTTTAACCTGGACAGGAAAGACATTTTGCAAAAACTGGTCAGATCCATTATAGAGATCCAGCCCTGACTATCTCACTGGGGCATGGCTGCTATTTAAGCTGTGTCCATAGCAAGTCAGCCGAGCGGGACAAAGGAGTTGGGGCCAATAGAGTTGCCAACTATGTTAAATGTTTGATTTTTTAACTTGTTTGTGGGAACTGAAGAATTAGGAGTAGAGTCTGCAGGCAGAATTAGGGCTTCCCTATCCAGATCTCCACCATTTAACCCAGGTTCCTGCTCCATGTGCCCAATACTGACCTATGTTAAGACCAGGGATGGCTCCTTCAATCCAAAACAGCTACCTAACATTGCACTCCTACCTACTGGTTCATCACTATTTGTTATGACAGTGGTAAAAGTGGGCTATCAAGTTTCATCTTCCATCGTTTGATGATAATATGTAGGACATTTCACGGATCAAAATTATTCTTAAAAGGGAATGTTGCAGAGAATTCTTTTCCTTGGAACTCACTGCATGATAGACTGGATGAGTCAGAAACTCTTGTAACATTTAGCAGCATTTCGATATCCACTTGTGATTTGCCAGAGCTTCCAGGGCTACAAGAGCTGGAAAATGAAATCAGTGTAATCAGATCTTTGTTGACTAGTACCAGATGTGATGGGCCGGATGGCCTCCTTCTGTGCTCTAAATGCCAATGCTCCTCAACAAAAAACACTAACTTAAGATGGTTGGGAGTGAATACCCAACCAGGGTGAGCCAAGCTTCACGGGAACATCAACAACCAAGACTCAATGTCTATAGAAAATTACATGCTGTCAAAAAGATCGAAATCAGTCAATCAGACCTGTGCCTCCTATTCGATTTATAATTTTCTGGAAGTTTCACATATTTGTGTGAAACCTACTGCAAATCATCCAGAAGGTCAGACAAAGGAAAACAGGCAATTGCTTTTGGGAAGAGCAGAGAGAGGGAAAGTAGATTTGTAACAGGAGAACAAAAGAGAGCTGTCTCCCTGTTTTCTCTCAGGCTCTAAAAAAGACTAGATGACAAAGCAAATGGGAGAAACATCAATCTACCAAGAATTCAAAGATAGCTACAAATTTTGTCATTGCGGAGGATACAAGTCACCAATTAAATAACTGGGGTCTCATTTTAAACCTGATGCCTAACGATTCTCAGGACATTTTTTTAACTGCATAAACTTTATCGTTGTGTTTGTGTGTGTATTTGTTGGCACATCTTATTATTTTTCTCAGGATTAAGCAATAAAACTCTTCTTTCTTTCATTCAAGAAGATCTTGTAATTACCGTCCATCTTTTGAACCAGCCAATGTCAACTTACTCAAAGTATGATATGGCTGGATTGTAAAAAGAATTCAAAATCTTTGTTGTGGCCAACCTAGACAAAGTCTCACACATTTTCCCATCAAACTAACAGTGACTTAGCCCACCCTGGGTGTTGAACGTGCGCTTCCAGAGAATGGGGAGTGATGGCAGGGAAGCTAGCTCACAGTGAGCACTATTAATTCTGGGTCCAATCTGGTCACCAGGTGCCCCCCAACCCCCGCCACCCCAAGCCTCAATAACCCCTTTCCATCCTGACAGCCCATTTCCACCCCTCCCTCCAATGTTCTATTCCACTATATTGAACTTTGCATCCAAGTGTCCACCATACCCTTGAACCCTGACATTACAACTTAATGATGCCACCCTGCTCCTCTATGCTCCCACAGTGGAGACTAGGGTGGTGGTCACTGCCACTAAGTTTCCTCTGTCACAGCCTACCCCGCCCTATGTGTCGCTCCGAAAGCTAGTGCGCTTCCAATTAAACCTGTTGGACTGTAACCTGGTGTTGTGTGATTTTTAACTTTGTACCGCCCTATGATGCTATTCTGTCACATCCAATGCGTAATCCCCACAGCCATCCTTGTCTCCATCTCTGCAAATGCCTCTGCTCCACATCCCCTCGAACACTTCAACCCTGTTTGGGATGACTCCGATGCTGCCCCAAAGGCCCCCACCTTGCACCCTCCTTAATATTCAACAGACAGACATCCAGAACTGCATTTGCCACAGACCTCTGACCAACTTGGAAGATCAGCCCCTGGACATGACTGACTAGACCCTAGCCACTGTCTTTACAGCTCTCTGACTAACAAGGCATGATTCCCCTGACTGCTGCTGCTGGCCCTACAGGACGGACTGCTGCCCACTCCTCAATCTGACGCTGGATAGGTCCCCTGACTGTAACTGGCCCAAGTTGATGACTGACCATGGCCAAACTCCTGGGGCTTTGCGTGGACTGAGCCCTTGACTGATGATACAAGGAACCTTGACCAACAATGGAGCCTGCCACCTCCCATCCTCCCTTTGACTGGACTGAGGACTAGACCCCACTCACTTTCCAACATAGCTATTTGAGTACACAGATGGTGTGTTTGCCACATTGGCGGCTGTATGTATTAGATAAAAACCGTGGTGTGCTATACATCAAGATGCCAGACAGATCCCTGCTGACAAGCAGCCTTCCTGTGGTGTCTACATGAAAGAGCTTGTTGATATGGCAGTACTAATACCCTTTGCCTCTGGCTGCAGCATCAGTGTGTTAACAAGGCAACGTATGGATGCTGCGAGCAAGCTGGTGGACGCTCAGTGAATGAGTGTGAAGAGAGCAAGTGAGCAGCCCTGAGATATAACCTTGTCCAGTCTATCCCTGTTGCAGCCTTTTAACACTAGTTGCTGGTGGAAAGCAACCTGCAAGTGCATGGGAGAGGCACCATGAAGATCATGAGGCAGTGGCACGGTCAGATGCGAATGTCCATGGATGAAGGGTGCATGCGAGTGGTGTTTATGGATCATGATCAGGTTGGTGCTGATCAACATGGAGATACCTCACAGCCAGCTGCAAGTTGAGTTCCCCAGGTGCCCACTCTGCCTTCCAGGTCAAGCTTTTGGTAAGTTAGGAAGCTAAACGTTAATGAGGTGTGTTGTGTTTTTAACAAGGCGTTTAATGAGCAATAATCCCATGAAATGGCAACTCATCACTGCTGAGTAAAAGAAAAAGACACAGCAAGTGGTTCCCAACATCGAGATGGACCCCACTGGATACCTTGTCCAATTCTGTTGCAGATCCTGCCATAGCCCACGTAATTCAGGCCTCAATCAGATTCCACCCATAATATTTGCTTCAGTTACTCCTTTTGGTACAGGAGGTGGCCAGAGAAGGTGCTGGAGCTGGTACAAATACATTTCAAAGGTATGTGGATGGGTACATGAATAGGAAGGGTTAAGAGGGATATGCTCCTATTTGATCCCCCCAGCCTCTCCCTCCCCCCAGCCTGTCTCAGTCAAATCCATCAAATTCAGCACCGCCTTCCTAACCTGCAATCTTCTTCCCGACCTCTCCGACCCCACCCCAGTCTGACCTATCACCCTCACCTTGACCTCTTTCCACCTATCACATTTCCGACGCCCCTCCCCCAAGTCCCTCCTCCCTATCTTTTATCTTAGCCTGCTGGACCAACTTTCCTCATTCCTGAAGAAGGGCTAATGCCCGAAACGTCGATTCTCCTGTTCCCTAGATGCTGCCTGACCTGCTGCGCTTTTCCAGCAACACATTTACAGTTAAGAGGGATATGGGCTAAATACTGGCAAATTGGGTAAGATTAATTTAGAATACCTGGTCCACATGGGCCAATTGGACTGAAGGGTCTGTTTCTGTGCAGTACAACTCTATGACTATACGGTGGCAAGTTTAATAGTCTCAACACTGAGTAAAGCAGTTTCTCCTGAATTCCCTATTGCATTTATTATTGACAAACTTATATTCATGACCACTGATTTTGCAAATCCCCACAAGTAGCAATATGTTGCGACATCTAAACTATTAAAGCCCTCCGTAATTTGAAACAAGTCAATTAGGATCTACTTAATGATAAAAGAAAAGTAATACAGATGCTGGAAATCTGCAACAAACACAGACAATGCTGGAAAAACTCAGCAGATCTGCTAGCATCTGTGGAGAGGAATAGAGTTAACATTTTGAGTCTGCTATGAATCTTCTTCAGAACTGAAGATTCGGATAAACGCTGAGCCTTCTTGCACAGAAGTTGAAACAACTTTGAATAGAAATGAGCAATACTTGGCAGCAGCTTACCCTGCAGGAAATATTAAGTGAATTACCCCGAACGTAAAATTCTGAAGCATACATTGTACTCACTATCTTCCAGGGCTTTTTGTCAACTTTCTGATGTGTGTTTCTAGCTCCTATTTGATTAATTGTTGGAAGACTAAACTGAGCATCTGCAAGTCACTCATTCCAAACCCTGTACCTTGCAGATCTTGGTTTAGTAAGGCACAGCACATTGGCAAAGAAACTGCACATAACACATTTTGCAGGATTTGACTCAATACAATCTGTATTGTAGCAAATTTGCAATGCAAATTGGATGTTATCAAACCCAATAGACTTTTTCCGTTATTGCAAATAAATATTTTCCCTTCCTAATAACCACTTCCAAGCTTTTTGCCCATTCACATCGTCCATATTCAGTTCCAAAGACATTTTACATTTTTTGCATATGTAATCTTATTCTTAAAGTACTAAGTTTTTTTGCATTAAATGAGAAATTTGCAAGTCTCAGTTCTTGGTCTTCAACCTGTTCTGTGAACTCGCATATTGTATAATCTGCACATACTGTCTTTCTTGAAATATTGAGCTCAATTTCAACATCATTTTGTTTTCTTGAACTGTCTCGATAAAGGAATGTGCAATTATGTACAACATGTGATGCAATTATATTTTAATGAAATTAAGATCAACACGACATTGTATTGGAGGTCAATGTAAGCAATATACATCTGTGCTGTAGAGACAATAAGACACTAAACACTTCCCATATGTTGAATAATTTGCAAGGTCGCCGGATGGGTCGTGTGGGAGTGTGTGGGTGAGTACCAGCATGAGTTTTTTGCCAAGCTCTCAACAGCTCTGATGAACATTACTATGACGTTGTGTGATTTTCCTCAGGAGTGTGTTTTGAACAAGCTCAAAGAACAGGAATGGCCATTCAGCCCCTTGAAATGGAGGCAAAATTTATCAGTCATAAGTACAAATGTGTGGAATGAGGACCCTTGTTGTTTGCTGGCAATATCTAATTGTTGAAATCATAAATGGAAAATTAGACATCTTTTTCTTGATGGAGAAAATATCATTTCATAGAAACCCTACAGTGTGAACACAGGCCATTTGGCCCAACAAGTCCACATTGATCCTCTAAAGAGTAATCCATCCAGACCCATCCCCCTGACTAATGCACTGAACCTACACATCTCTGAATACTATGGGCAAATTAGCATGGCCAATTTACCTAACCTGCGCATCTTTGGATTGTGTGAGGAAACCCACACAGACAACATGTAAAGTCCATGCAGACAGTCACCCGAGGCTGGAATTGAACCTGGCTCCCTGGTGCTGTGAGGCAGCAGTGCTAACCACTGAGCCACCTTTCATTCTCAGCATATTCCCCCAAATTTCTCATCGTTGGCCCTGCACCTCAAGACCAAGAAAGATTCTCCCCAGTGTGTGATGTGTTGAATGGACCGTGTTCACCTTCTCAATGGAAAGATGTGACCTGTGGGATGCTGTAATTTAGAGTTGGTTTGGTAGATGGAGGGTGACCATCTCATTGTACTTTTTCTTGTCATACAGTCGTAGAGGTCGACAGTGCAGAGAAAGGTTTTTCAGCCCATTGAGTCTGTGCCAGTCAAAAACAACCACTTAATTCTGCTAATCCCATTTTCTAGCACTTGGCCCATAGCTTTGTGTGCCTTGTCAGTATAGTCAATCTCCCCCACTAAAGTTGGCCCATCATCAGATGTCTGTATCTCTCAGTCAGTTAGTTCCATTCTTAAGGTTTCCAGCTGACACCAGCTTCATGCAATATTATGCCAAGTTCATTAAATCTCTCAAACAAAATGACAAGGGTGATGAGACAACTTTAAGCAGGCCAAATCCAATTCTATCTGACAAAGTCTGAGAAACACAAAATTATGATCAAGCTGTGGCACAAATGAGCATTGATGTCCATAAGAGGGGTCCACCATCCTTGCAAACTTTGTGGTAATGAAAGCAAAACACTGCAGATCCTGGAAATCTGAAACAAACACAGAGAATGCTGGCGAAAATCAGCAGGGCTGGCAGTATCCGTGCAGAGAGAAACAGTGTTAAAATTTCAAGTCCAGTATGACTTCTTCAGAACTGACAGGTGATGGAAAATAGGTTATTTTTTATTCTTTTTGACAGAGGCAGAGAAGGAGCTAGAGGATTGGCTGTTGTGGAGACAAAGAGATTGATAGTAGTGGAGAAAAAAAAGAGATGTAAAATTAAGGTGTGAAAGGGATCAAATTAGTCCCCTCTACTCAGTGCAAAGTAAACAAGGCATGAAAACAACAGGGGAATGAAGGGGGAAAGATGTAAGAAAAATGGCGAACAAACATAATACAGTCAGTTTCTAAAGTTATTGAATTTAATCTTGAGCCCTCTCGCTGTACAGTGCCTTTGTGGTGTTCCTGAAGCTTGCTTTGTGCTTCAGTGGAACTGTGCAGCAGGCCAGGACAGAAATATTAGCATGAATGGGATGAATTATTCTTGCTTTATGAACATTAGCAAGTTGAAGGGAACAATATATTATCTCAATAGATTTATAACTCTTATCACTTTTTTGTCCATGTTAGCTGTTGGAATTATTCATCCATTAAGAGGGACAGGGTAATCAAGGTTGGAAATGATATACATCATTATGGAGATATTATAATCTCTACCAACAGAACAATGTAAGATCTTATCTAAAAGTGATTACTGTCGTCATTAGGTGGAAAATTGAATAATTAAGGTGAGGACTTCTGATCACTATGTGAAAATTTAATAGGGTAAAATTTTCATCTTTGCCAACTGGGTAAAGCTACATAATGGTGACCATGTAAAGTAAAAAGCAAAGTTGTTATGGTTTAACCTGATGATCACCGCTCCTCAGGCAAGGGGGAAGGTCAAGAAGGAGGAACCTCAGTCAGTGCAGGACTTGAACCCACACTGTTAATGTTACTCTGTATTCCAAACCCAGCCATTCAGCCAACTTAGCTAAGTACAAAATCATTACAAAACCTTCTGAATGCTGTCCTTCTTCTTGGCCAAATCACTGCAGAGTTCTCTCCAAAGTAGATCACCCTGAAGCAATAGATCATGCTGGAGTGAACATCAGCTCCAAGATCTGCTGTAGACACCCTCACAAGACATATCAGCTCCTCATGAGTACATTGGGAATGGTCTTTTGGGACAATACTCCCTGGTAGTTAGGTAACTGTAGACAATCTAAATTTTTGGTGTTTCTTCCCTTTAAGTTTGGTCTCCTGGATGGCCTGTGGTATTCCTCCTCCAACAAATAAAAAAACACAGAGAATCCTCATGAAGAAGACTACTTAGTAGCTTTCCCTGTCAGTTTAGGGCAAATCCCAAACAAAATGGACTGTAAATGAGCCTTCAGGTTCCTCAAGGGAGACTGGTTAGCAAAGTTAGATCTCAGGGAATACAGGGAGAACTAGTCATTTGGATACAGAACTGGCTTGAAGGTAGAAGACAGAAAGTGGTGGTGGAGGGTTGCTTTTCAGACTGGAGGCCTGTGACCAACGGTGTGCCAAAAGGCTCGGTGCTGGGTCCACTACCTTTCATCATTTATATAAATGATTTGCATGTGAACATAGAAGATATAGTTAGTAAGCTTACAGATGACACCAAAATTGGAGGTGCAGTGGACAGCGAAGAAGGTTACCTCAGATTACAACGGGATCTTGATCAGATGGACCAATGGGCTAAGGAGTGGCAGATGGTGTTTAATTTAGATAAATGCAAGGTGCTGCATTTTGGAAAAGCAAATCTTAGCAGGACTTATACACTTAGTGCTAAGGTTCCTGATGAGTGTTGCTGAACAAACTGACCTTGGAGTGCAGGTTCATTGGTCCTTGAAAGTAGAGTCATAGGTAGATAAGGTAGTGAAGAAGGCATTTGGTATGCTTTCCTTTATTGGTCAAAGCATTAAATATAGGAATTGGGAGGTCATGTTGCGGCTGCACAGGACATTGGTTAGGCCACTTCCTATCGGAAAGATGTTGTGAAACTTGAAAGGATTCAGAAAAGATTTAGAAGAATGTTGCCAGGGTTGGAGGATTTGAGCTATAGCGGGAGGCTGAATAGGCTGGAGCTGTTTTCCCTGGAGCTTTGGAGGCTGAGGGGTGACCTTATAGAGGTTTATAAAATCATGAGGGGCATGACTAGGATAAATAGATAAAGTCTTTTCCCTGGGGTGGGGGAGTCCAGAGCTAGAGGGCATAGGTTTAGAAGAGAGAGGAAAGATATAAACTGGACCTAAGTGGCAACTTTTTCACACAGAGGGTGGTGCGTGTATGGACTAAGCTGCCAAAGGAAGTGGTGGAGGTTGGTATAACTACAGCATTTAAAAGATGAAAAGGAAAGATTTTGAGGGATATGGGCCAAGTGCTGGCAAATGGGACTAGATTAGTTTAGGATATCTGGTCAGCATGGATGAGTTGGACCGAAGGGGTTTGTTTCCATGCTATATATCTCTCTGACTCTGTGACTCTAAGTGAGAAACAATTTCCAGAAAAGTTCACATAAAGGAATTTTAATTCTGTCTATGAGTGCAATGAAATGTGACAATTTGTTTTTAGGGTCACAACATTAGCTTTCCTCACTTACTGTTCATAATTTCAATGTCCTCAAGATTCTAAGACCAAAAACAGTCAACTCCAGACCAGACAAAGGGTCTTTCTGACCTGACTGGCTCAGTACCATCCTGTGTGGTGATTAGTTATTAATGAACAAGTTGGCTGCATTGAGCATTCCGTCACTGCCATTTCCATTTTACTGTCTCTTGCTGTGACAAACAGCAACACGAATCAGCAAAACATTTTTTTTCAGCTGAGCAGAAATAAATTTGCATTAATTCTGCAGCTCAGAAATCCCACAGCTTCACAAACCGCAACCGAAAAAATAAAACAAAGCAGCTTATGCTATTAAATTCAAAAACATTAACTACTCAGTGCCTTTGCCAGTCTGCTATAAATACACAGTCTACTTCCAAAAGTTACCATCATGGAGGTTGATATTGAAGAACATTGCTGTCGGAAGAAAGATTTCACTGGAGCCTTGGGGAGGCAAGGTGCTGTTTTCGAAAGACAAAACAGCCTTCTGATTCAGCATTTTCAGTGAAGATCAAGTTTTTTGATTTAATTTATTATTGTCACGTGCACCTCCGTGCAATGAAAAGTTTTGTTTAGCATGCAGTACTGGCAGACCATACCATACAAAATGCATTAGGGTAATAGAACAGAACGTGGAATATAATGTTACGGCTGTGGAGAAGGGGCACAAAGAGCGAGATCAACATTAAATTTAAAATTTCAGAGATCCATTCAAAAGTCTAATGACAGTGGGGAGGGAGCTGTTCTTGAATCCATTATTATGTGTATTTAAGTGCCATTTGTGTGAGGAAAGGTGCCCTTTAAGATTGTTAAAAGCAGGCATGCTCATATGTATGAAGCGCAGAAATCCATTCGACCATCAAGATAACTGTCAAGTGTACTGGCATTACAATTGTCAAAAGAACTATCAATACAGTTATTAAAGAGAGTTGTGGTAGGGAACTGTCAAGGTGTTTGTGGCATATTAAAGCCTGCGATTTAAATATTTGAAAAAAAAGCTGTGTTTTTAAAAAAAAGTCAACGCTTATTATTATACACTGTTTATTGACGTAAGCCTGATGTCTATCATTATGCGATTAGTATTGCATGGTTAATTTCACAACCCTTCATTGGAACAGTGTGGTGCACGTCAGTTTACAGTTTGACTGACGGCTCCAACTGCTTATAAACTTTTTGAAATGGACCATTTATTTCATTGTTTGATTTTATAAAGAATTGACTGCAGTAAATAGCCTTTTTGAAAAAAATCATTGATTAAACAATGAATTCATCAGCCTGCATTTAAGAACTTTATTTGATTTCAGCATAAATTTTAAGGTAAACCTATGCTGGATACTGGTGAGTTAGCATGGTTAAGAATTATGAATTAGGATTGGGGGCAGGCAATTCAACCCTTCAAGCTTACTCTGCCATTTAACTGGATCATGGCTGATTATATATTGGTGTCAACTCCACTTTCTTGTCTATTCCCCATAGTCCATCATCTTGTGGTTCATCAGAAACATATTTTATTTCTTTCTTGAGTCTATTGCTTGATTCTGCCTCCACTGCACTGTGGGGTAATGAGTTCCACAGATTCACAACCATCTGAGAGAAGGAGTTCCTCCTCATTTCAGTTTTGAACCTATCACCTGATTGGTGTAAAGTTGAAGGGTGAAGAATGCATTAACATTAGTTGGCACTAAGTTAGCATGAGGAGGGCCCTTGGAATTGGGCAAGGCAGAAGATCAGAGACTGGCTTTCTGGTGGTGAGATGCCATGTGGGGAATGGTGGTACATTGGTATGTATTGGTACGGAGTGGGCACAGGGCCTGAGAGGTGGAGGATGTGATTGGTGAAGGTTATTTTTACTTTTATTTTCTCAAAGCTTCAATGTGGAGTCAGGGCACAGTAGCAGGCTTATGGCCCAGAAGTCCCCCGTACACATTCTGGGGTCAGCTGCACCCATTTACCTCCCAGCCCCGGACTGAAAATCTGAAATTCCCAAGCATTAGCGCCTGGGTCAGGTTTGCAAATCCAGGAATCAAACTGACAGAGAGTGAAAACTGAGGCCTTAGCTTTTCTTTGGAGGAAATCCAAACTTCCTCCGCATTCTAACCACCTGCCCGGCTTAGTTTTTGGGCTGTGAACACATGAGCCAAGATTCCCATTCCTCGATTGGATGAGAAGAAGTGGGAGAAATCCTAGCTCCACAAACTCAACTTTTAAAAATAGCTGCCTATGTTTCCTATTTTTAATCTCGGGGTACAAACTAGACTGGGAGCAGGGCCAGGTAACCTAGGAGGCTGTCAGTTCCTGGGACATGCTGGGGATGCAGACATTGTGTAAAACTAAAGGTAAAGACATAAGACATAAACCCTGCTCTCACCAGCTCACGCTGTATGCTGCATCCATGCCACCCCATGCTTGCTAATGCTCTGTGCCCATATGCATGTTTCCCAATACATTCATATCAATCTTTGCCCTCTACCCACACCCATGGCCCCAAAATCACAGTTATAACCTAGTACGAGCTATACCTCTCCCAGACCCTCACATACCATCTTAATATTTCGCTAACCAATCTCCCTTCACCCCTCATGGCCTCCCCTCTCCATGTCAATTCATCTAAAATCCACACTGTGGACATATGTCAGACAGAAAACAAAGTAATTTTCTCTTAATGATTTCACTACTGAAAATGTATACCCTGATTGCTACGAAAAGCAATCAATATATTAAAATTCTTTCAATGAATCCATTATGTAAACAAGCATTTCCGTTTACTGCTTAACCCCTCAACTGCTTAATCACTTATGCAATAAACATATGTAATCTATAAACTGTTGGAGTTACATCAGTATGCTCTCTAGATAGGTACCCATAGCGAAAATGATAATTTGGCAAATCAGTCATGCAGCACAAATCCTACAATAACTTACATTACCAGGAATGCTGCAAAACCAAACATTACACACACATCATCTACTGTATCAGTTGCACCCGATATGGTCTCCTCTACACTGGGGAGACAGGACATCAACTTGTGGATTGTTTCATCTCTGGGACACCACACTAACAAACTCCACTGTCCTGTGGCTGAACACTTTAACTCCCCCTCCCACTCTGCCAAGGAAATGCAGGCCCTGGACCTTATCCACTGCTAAACTCTGACTACCCGATTACTGGAGGAAGAACGCCTCATCTTCCAACTCGGGACCCTCCAAAAACATGGGACCAATGCGGATTTCACCAGTTTCCTCATTTCCCCTTCCCCCACCTTATCTCAGTCCCAACCATCCAACCTAACGCCACCCCCTTGACCTGCCCTATCTGTCCATCTTTCTTCCCGCCTATCTGCTCTACCCTCCTCTCCAACCCATCACTTTCACCCCACCTTCATCTACCTATCGCATTCCCAGCTCCCTTTCCCCAGCCCCACCACTGCCGCCACACACCAACCGCAACCCCCCATCCCCCCTTCCATTTATCTCTCGGCTGCCTTTGTCCACAAGCCTCATTCTTGACGAAGGGCTTATGCCCAAAACATCGACTCTCCTGCTCCTCGGATGCTGCCTGACTGGCTGTGCTTTTTCAGCACCACACTCTTTGACTCTCATCTCCAGCATCTGCAGTCCTCACTTTTTCCTAATTGATTTCTTTTAAATTCAACACCATAGGACAGGGGAACAGAAGTAGGCCATTCAGCCCATCGAGTCCACTCTGCCATTCAATGCAATCATAGCTGAATTGATAATGCTCAACTTCACTTTCTTCCCCCATAACCCTTGATTTCCTTACTGACTAAATATCTGTTTAGCCTTGAGTATACTCAACAGCCCTCATTGATAAAGAATTCCAGAGATTCACTAACCTCAGAGGGGAAATTCCTACACATCTTTGTCTTAAAACGGTGATTTAAGACAGAGATAAAGAGGAATTTTTGTAGACAGTTCCTTGAAAACTTTGGATGTTTCTCCACAATTTTCATAGATTTGGCAGTGCCATTCATCTTCACAGTCATCAAGAGAGTGGTGCAAAGTGTTATTGACAGTGCAATCAAGTGCCATACTTAGCAACAACCTGCTACTGATGCTCAGTTTATGTTCTGCCAGGGCCACTTTAAAATGCTGACCTCAATACAGCCTTGCCCAACTCTGGGCAAGAGAGCTGAATTTCAGTGAGGAGATGCAAGTGACTGCCCTTGAGGTGAAGGCAGTACTTGACTGTGTTTGACTTCAAGAACATCAGCAAAACTGGTATCAGTAGGAATCAGAGGGAAACACTCCATCAGTTGGAGTGATAGCTGGCAAAAGGGAAAATGGTTGTGATGTTGGAGTTCGATCTTCCCAATTCTATGCCATCTGTTCAGAAGTTCCTCAGGGTAAAAATGCCAAGTAATAATCATCTCCAAGAGAAGTCTACCCATCAGCCCTTGATATTCAGTGGTGTTACCATCACGAAATGCTTCACTATCTTAAAGCAATCTGAACTAGATTCACTATATAAACACAGTGGCTACAAAAGCAGGCCAGAAGCTAGGAATATTGCAGTGAGTAACTCACTTCCTGATTTTCCAAAGCCTGTCCACAATCTACAAGGCACAAGTCAGGAGTGTGATGAAAAACTGGATGACCGCAACTTCAGCAACACTCAAGAAGCTTGGCACTATCCAGGACAAAGGAGCCCACTTGATGAGTTACACAGATACCATCTTCAACATTCTCTGACTTCACCATTGGCATGCCATAGCAGCAGTGTGTACTATCTACAAAGATATACTCACCAAGGCACCTTACAAGTTTTCAATCTCTTTGACAAGGGCAACACTTGGATGGGAACACCACTGCCTGCAAGTTCCCCTCCACCATCCTGACTTTGTATTATATTTCTCGGAGAAAGTGAGGACTGCAGATACTGGAGTTGAGAAGTGTGGCGCTGGAAAAGCACAGCACTTCAGGAAGCTTCCGAGCAGCAGGACTGTTGACATTTTGGCTTTAAGCCCCTCATCAGGAATGGCTGATGAAGGGCTTATGCCCAAAACATTGACTCTCCTGCTCCTCAAATGCTGTCTGACCTGCTGTGCTTTTCCGGCATCACATTTTCCAACTCTGACTTGGTATTATATTGCTCCTTCATTGCCACTGTGTTAAAATCCTGGAACTCTCTCCCGAACAGCACAGTGGATAACCTTAAACCCCAAGGAAACAGGGGTTCAAGAAACCAGCTCAGCATTCTCTCAAGGGGCATATTGTCTGGGCAATAAATGCTGGCCTGGATAGTGACACCCACCTTCCATGAATTCATTAAAATACATTGTCTAACCTGCACATTCTGTGTCCCATACTCCAAAATCTGATTTCAGTAGAGGCAGGTATCATTTAAATGGCCAGCTGCCTCCAGGGACTGCTGAGCGTGAGCTGCAGCCTGCCCCCATACTTGCCCTGTTCAGCATGAGCAACATCAGGTTCAAGGGTCAGACTTTTCATTCCCAACTGTTTGCATTTTTGCCACAGCAGGACAGTCCCCATTGTGCCAAAAACCTGGGCCATATTTCAAAATGCACACCCAACCCTGCTGGAGTCAGTTTCCCCATATTAACTGAGGAATAAAAATGGGATTTCTCCCTTTACTCCATCTTTATCCGTTTGTGGGTTTTGGAAGCCCATTAAATCCTACCAGTATTCAGAGATTGTGAAGGAAATAGAAAGCTGCTGAGCAGCCTGAAACATTTGGACAGGTTACTATAACATGCTTTGATTTAATTATCTTTGCTATCTCTTTGCCAAAGAAATTGAAATCACAGTAGAAATTATGACAGCACAGAATGCCAGAACATTTTGTAGGGTTTTTTTAACAACATTTTCTCCATTGGAAAAGCAATGCAATGCTAAAAAATATACAAGGCTGGTGAATATAAGAGTGAACTTACTTTTAAGCAACAAATCTCTATGGTGATCACACTTAAGAAACACATCTACTTTACAACACCAAGCCTAATAATGACATTCAAAGATATCAAAACAAAGATGCAAAACTTCTTTGCCACATTCACCTGCATTCAAAGACAATGTTTATGTGAAGATATTTTGAAGAGGCACAGAATATGATAAAATCCAAACATTTACCTCTTCTTTTTTCTTCATTTCCTTTTCCAAATTAATGTAAAATCCCTTCCAGACAATGATGAACTTTGATTTTTAGGGAGCATAAAATGGTGAAATTTCAGAGCCACAAATCAATGCTCCAAGTATCAGGATATGTTGTAAAATGAAGCATTGGGCATATGATAAGGTTAAAAGCTAATTCTTCGTTTTAAAGTGCTCCTAAATTCTCATCTTATATCTTTACTTGTGTATGCTGTATAACTCTATAACTGTATTCACAACAAGCAATTTTTCAAATCTTTGAATTCTCTCTCACATGGGATTGGGATGTTCCATCACTGCATGTGCTTAAGGCTGAGATAGACAGATTTTTTGGTCCCTCAAGGAAGCAAGGGATATAGTGAGCCAGCAGGAAAGTGGTGGTGAAGCCAAATAAGATAACCATGGTCATATTGAAAGGCGGAGCAGGCTCAAGGAGCCTTATGCACTACTCCTGCTTCTATTTCTTATGTTTCTCTGTCCAAAGTTTTCATTTAATAATTCATTTTGATTCTCAATTTGATCTGAATATTTGATGTAAATTTGAGTTTTTTTTAAAAAAGCAGGTTGATACTTCTACCATTTCTAAAAGTCATTATTATTGGCTATGAGTCACAGGTAAGCTTGATTGCCTTCCATAATTCTGAAGATGATTAATACTGTACATATCATTATACACCTATCATATGATGAGATTTCCACTTCCTGTCTGTGGATCTGAGTTAAAAGTTTAGTTAATTTCTCAGATTAAGTGTTTCTGATCGATCCTCCACACAATCTGTTTATTATGTAAGGGTCTGTCTGCACTGCCAGATGTCTAACTAGTTAACAGCATCATTCAGGGGTATAAAAATGGTATCAACTTGTGACTTCAATTTAATAGTCAGGTCTATCACATGTAGCATTGTTGCCAGGTTTGCAGACAAACTAAGGAAAGCATTCCTCAAGAGGTCAACCTAGGTGCTTTATTGCAGAGTCTGTAATGGTGTAGGGCAATAGTTATGTTTAGATTCACGGAGGTTAAAGATTACAGCTCGTCATTGCAAATAATATTAAATAATGACTACTCAATGCTTCTCCACATCACTTGACATAATTCTTGTGTACAAAATTCTAGTGTATGGCCAAAGCTTGCTCCCACCACTTTGTGCTTAAAGCTAAACTGATTTTAAAGTTTTTTGTCACTGTTTGGTCTCACTTTCTATTCAGAGCCAGAAAAGAGAGTGAGTGTGCAGTGAATGTGAAATATTTACTGCAGTCAGCAGTGAGTGTGAGACCGAGAGGATGGTGCTTGAAATGCACAACAGGTCAGACAGCATCCGAGGAGAGGAAAATTGACATTTCGGACAAAAGACCTCCATCAGGAATCATATTTACTGCAGTCAGCAGTGAGTGTGAGATATTTAACAACTGCCAAAACCGAACATATCAATTATTATTTTCACTCTTTGGAGAACCATTTTATGAGTATATTAACTATTGTTGATCCAGATGTTCTTTTTGTTAGCAAAGCATGTGTATGTGCATACAATTTGCTTTATCAATTCAAAGTTTAAAAGGAATGGTGGCTCAGTGGTTAGCACTGGTGCCTCACAGCGTCAGGGGCTCAGGTTCAATTCCCACCTCAGGTAACTGTCTGTGTGGAGTTTGCATATTCTCCCCGTGTCTGCGTTGGTTTCCTCCAGGTGCTCCTGTTTCCTCTCACAGTCCAAAGATGTGCAGGTCAGGTGAATTGGCCATGCTAAATCGCCAGTAGTGATAGGTGCATTAGTCAGGGGTAAATGTAGGGGGGTAGGTTGCTCTGCGGAGGGTTGCTGTACACTTGTTGGGCTGAAGGGCCTGTTTCCACACTGTAGTGAATATAATCTAAACTGTCCAAATCTTTTCTGGGAAGAATAGTCAAAAAATCTCAAACAACCTGACATTTGTAAATGTTTGAATATTTCATCTCATTCTACTAAAACAACATGGATATAGTTAATGCTAATATAAAACACAACCCCCGTTAAAGTAGCAAATCAATGTTACAGGATAATAGAAAAAAAAATCATCAGTTTTTCACTGGCAGCAAATGATGTGAAAACTGTGTCTGCATCAATGCCCAATTTCTAGCTGGGTTACAAATAGCAAGTAACCAATTCCCTTGTCATCTTGTATCTGCAGGAGTTTGATAGCAAGCAGAGAAATATCACCATGAAAGTTGACCTTTCTTGAGGACTGACTCATGTAAAACATGTCACATGAAACTAGTCTAGTGTAAAGTTATTCATTTTGATATCAGAACTCATTTTCTAATCCTTTTTCCAACCAATATTTTAAGGTCTTCTTGCAATCCTGGACTGTGGCTTTATAAACATTTGATGTGACGAGTTAATTCTTTAATTGTAGTAATTTTGCAGGCAAGAGGAGCCATTGGCCACAAATTGATAAATTGTGTTAGCATATTACTGTATCAAAGAGCATTGATTGTATTAACTATTAAGCCAGAACACCTATCAACTGGATGATATGCAGACATATTTGATGGCAGAAATATAGTTATGACATTCTGCACTAGCATACAAGAGCAGGATTTTTTTTAGCAGAGCAAAAACATTGCATAAAATATGATTTTTTTTCTCTCACATAAATTCTTTCCACCTCACAGATGATGACCAATATGGGCAGTCAACCAAATACCCACATTTTTCCAATGCTACCCTATATGTAGATCCTTGGTTCATGTGTTGGTTCGTTCAGTTTCTAAATGTTCCTTTCTCCCTCCCTGCAGGAAATGACCTTGCTGATTCCACCCACAGATGGCCAGTTTGCAATCATAATTTCAGCATGTGGCAAAACACAGACTTAAGCCAGCATCCATCATTCCGTGGTACAGTCACTGAATGGGCAGCATACTGTTTCAGCGTGAAGGCACAGTTTAAAGAAGCCTCTCAGCTGAGAGAGACTTTTACATTTTATTCAAAAAAAAATCATTTGACTGCCAAATAAAGTGTTACTAACATTAAAACAAGGAGAGGTGACAGCCTAGTGGCATTATCGCTGGACTGTTCATCTGGAAACTGAGGTCATCTTCAGGAGCCTAGGTTTGAATCTCAACAAGGCAAATCATGCAATGTGAATTCAATAATTGTCTGGAATTAAGAGCCCAATGATGACCATTAATTCATCGCCAGTAGTCAGGAAAAACCCATCTCGTTTACCAATGTCCTTTAGGGAAGGAAACTGCCATCCTTATCTGGTCTGACCTACATGTGACTCCAGACCAGATAATGTGGTTGACTCTTAACTGCCCTCTGGGTAATTAGGGATGGACAATAAATGCTGGCCTGACCAGTGATGCCCACATCCCATGAATGAATAATAAAAATGTATTTTAATTCATTCATGGGATGTGGCTGTTCCTGGCTGGGAAAGCATTTATTATTCATTTCTAGTTACCCTTAAGAAGGTAGTGGTGAGTTGTCTTCTTGAATCACTGAAGACCATTTGGTGTAGCAACATGCGCAACGGTGTTGAGGAAGGGTATTCTGAAGCAAATTATTCCACAGGAAAATAAGAACCCTTCCAAAAAGAAACAGGGAAAATTCAAGACAGTTTATTCCCAAAGAAATTCCCACAAGGAAATAAATGCCAAATGAATAGTCACAGCCTCTTGAAACCTTCAAGGCTCATCTTTAGATTATTTCCAATAAAATACTTTCAATATCAGATCTACCCTCTCAGCAGATAATGTCTGGTTTAGCTACAGTTATATACATATTGACGGAATGTGGATATTTGTCTGTGTTGCAACAGAAGTAAAGCAGAAGCCAGAAATCAGGGGAAGTTGGGAAAGAGAGGAAAGATGATTAGATATAGAGGAAAGTGAATATAGAGGATGGTGATAAAAAGCAAAGCAAAATTGTCTTATTTCATAGTTCAGCAATAATGGGATGTCACTTAGTCTTGGCTGAGTGAGTGAATTTTCAACGTACTTTATTTTTATTTTTAGTATTTGAGAATATGGTTGGTAGACTCATCCAGAAAGCCTATTCTGTCACATAAATCAATTAAAAGATTATTCTTTTCATATGGTAACATTGGCTGTTTCAGCATTTCTTCACATGAATGCCTCATCTATTAACACAACTCAGAACTGCTTAATCTCGCCATAGATACTGGTTAACCAGCATTATGATGATAGCCTACCATTACAACTCAAACCAAACTCATATATAACAAAACAGTTGCTATAATAGCTCTGATAACAACCGACTAGTTTGTTAATTAAACCCAATAGTGTTGGGAGTGAAATAATTCTCTAATAGGTCTCAAAGCAAGGAACTGAGTTGAATATTAAGAATACAATTATTTTCAAGATGTGATTAAACAACAGTCCATGATATTATTGTTAGGTTATTCACTTACAGGATAAATGTTAATTTTGGCCCTTGAAATGGATAAATCCCCATTCTGAATTGAGAGAAAGGCAGATTAATTTAACAGCCTTTATTACGAATTAACCCTTTTCAGCTTACTATTCAAATTATTCAAATTTCTTATTCATCATTCAAAATAGCTTTGTAAAGTATTAGTCTAAACTGAACAAATAGAGATGTAAAGCAATTAAAATTCAACAGCATTATTCTCATATTGAAGTTTATTTTACTTAGTATTGAGATTGCTCTTCCAAGGAATTCCAAGGAATTGCAAATAAACGTAATTTTCAAATTCTAATTTTGTCAACTTTTGCAGTACTGTTAACATCACATCCATGAATTTATTACTGAGTCCATCCTAGTTTATATTACAATAGCCATGAGCTAGTTCAAAATAAGTTGTTTGAGGAAAAAGTCAGATTATGTGTTCAGCTTCAAGAACTGTATGGCGGAAAGACAAATGATTTAATTTAGAATTATAATATTCAACAAACAAAAGAGGTATAAATTATACCAGTCAGGTGTCTCTAGCATCACTGTCCAACTACAGACTACAACACAACAAACTCACTCTCCTCACTGTAACACATCACCATAGATATATTTATTATGCTTTTCATTGTTCCGAGACTTCAGAGAATGACAAGTTATAGAAATTAACATCATAAAGAAATAATCAGCAAACTTTCCTGTGAAAATAGTACACTTCATGAGAGCAAAACAAGAGAATTTAAACTTTATCTATTCACATATGGTTGTACATCTGTTTCAACTACGTAGAACATTGTGCTGTTGTTATTTAAGTGATAGATTAAAAATCAAGTTTAGCTAATGAGAAAATTAATGGAAGTGGATCAAGATGAATCAATTTAGGTAATTTTAGCTTCATTCAGTCAATTATTTAAATCCAGAATTCAAATCACAAAGGACTACACCATTAGTGAATGGAAATGAAACATAAAGTAACTTAGATATTTTTCTGAAGAAAAACCATTTTTAATCCTCTCAACTATATTCCTGCCTGAATGCTTCTGTAGCTTATGCCTCTGAGGTCCTCTAACTAATTCCAGTTGCATAAAAACTTATAATGGAGCTTTAGAGTAGAATGTTTACCTTTTCACCTTCAATTTCATTTGTGATGAAGACTTTTCTTTTACTTTTCTAAGTCAGAGATTGAGGGACAACAGAAACATCACACAGAATTTAGTTCTCCACTAGAGGATAGAGGAAAGACCTCATTCCAATAAGCCAATTAAATGCTGTTTAAGGGTCTCCAGGCTGGGGGCATATCGTGGAAGTAGAGGGCCAGGGTGTATCTGCAGTATATTGGTGGTGGTGGGGGGTCCTTCCTGCTCAAGGCTACTGTACTCAATCGATGGGATTGACCAGTGGGAAGCCATCTCCTGCCCTTTAGAATACTCCCCTCCCCATTCACATGCTGAATGACACCAGCATTCCCACCTCATTCACTCTCACCCTCATGCTCCAACAATGATCCTCATCCTCGAACTTACTACAGTATGTGCAGTGGCCACCTCTCCCAACGGCACTACTGAAAGGATGCTAGCCTCTGCTTGCCTGGCAGTTATCCCGGAGGTGGATAACAGCCTTACACCAGAATGCAGGGTACAGAATCACCCCAAGAGAAACCAGGAACCCCAAAGGTAGCCAGTGGGTTCTGCAATTGGGATTTTATCCCATCAAAGCTCCCAGAAATGGCTGCGATGGGATTGCCTCCAGCTCTCTACCTGGTGGAAAAGCCCACTGTTACAACAATTAAATTTTGATGATTGAGTGAACATCATAGCAAAGGACAGATTAATTGATGTCTCTCACAGTCTGAACACTGTAATGATTTTAGCCAATGCATGCTGGATTTATAGTCACTACATCATTAATAAAGTGCTATGCGATTCTTTCTAATTCCCCAGCATGGGAATGGGGAGGGGAGTATTCTGAAGGGCAGGAGATGGCTTCCCACTGGTCAATCCCATCGATTGAGTACAGTAGCCTTGAGCAGGAAGGACTCCTCCCCACCACCACCAATATACTGCAGATACACCCTGTCCCTCTACTTCCAAGATATGCCCCCAGCCTGGAGACCTTTAAACAGCATTTAACTGGCTTATTGGAATGAGGCCTTTCCTCTATCCTCTAGTGGAGAACTAAATTCTGTGTGATGTTTCTGTTGTCCCTCAATCTCTGACTTAGAAAAGTAAAAAA
Source organism: Chiloscyllium plagiosum (assembly GCF_037043375.1). Lineage (NCBI taxonomy): Eukaryota > Metazoa > Chordata > Chondrichthyes > Orectolobiformes > Hemiscylliidae > Chiloscyllium > Chiloscyllium plagiosum. The sequence continues at coordinate 12,724,102 of NW_028270158.1, read as the reverse complement.
AAAAAGTCTCCATCACAAATGGAATTGAAGATGAAAAGGTAAACATTCTACTCTAAAGCTCCATTATAAGTTTTTATGCAACTGGAAGCTAATTCCCTAGCTTGTAAAGAAAGTGTTGTGTTTGTAAGGAACCTTTTGTGATCTCAGGGTGTTTCAATGCAGCCAGTGAAGTTCTTTGAAGAGAAGTAATGTTGTAATGAAGAAGAACTGTAATGTGGGTGTGGGTCATAGAGTCATAGAGATGTACAGCATGGAAACGTACCCTTCGGTCCAACCCGTCCATGCCAATTAGATATCCCAATCCAATCTAGTCCCACCTGCCAGCACCTGACGCATATCCCTCCAAACCCTTCCTATTCATATACCCATCCAAATGCCTTTTAAATGTTGCAATTGTACCAGCCTCTACCACTTCCTCTGGCAGCTCATTCCATACATATATCACCCTCTGCGTGAAAAAGTTGTCCCTTTGGTCTCTTTTATATCTTTCCCCTCTCAGCTGAAACCTATGCCCTCTAGTTCTGGACTCCCCCAACCCAAGGAAAAGACTTTGTCTATTTGTTTTATCCATGCCCCTCATGATTTTGTAAAACTCGATAAGGTCACCCCTCAGCCTTGGCTTTATAATTACTGGTTTCAAAACCAAAGGCATGACTTCACCTGATTTCAAGTACTTGAAACTAACAACAGATGGCAAAATCATGAGGCGATCTCAGAGAGAAGTTAAGTTTTCAATAAATAATATGATTGCACTGGCTGATCTGTGTGGCTCCTTGCACTTTGTGTTGTAAAACACAATAATCCAATAATCCTTGAATCACAGTTCAGTCACTGTTCAGTCATCAATTGATGACAGTTCAGTCATCAAAAGCCGTTAAGAGAAACTGGTTGAATTTAGTTTTAAGACAGAAATGTCAACTGAAGTGATTTCAGGAGTGTTTTCAAAAATCTGGACAGACTCAAAGACATAAAAGGCACTCTGTTCCTTCAAACCTAAGGATGAGATCTCTCAATTTGTTTTGCCTTGCAAGGTTGGAGTTTAAATACAGAACACAGCACACCAAAGTTTACAATATCACTGAGCCTCCCACAAGAGCTATATATCAATTGATTGAGAGACAGACAGGTTTGTTCTGCATGATTTTTATCAATTACATAGCTATCTCTGACCTCCATAAGAAATTAATACTCCAACAGCAATAATGTGTATTTCTGAATGGAATCCCTACCCAATAGCAGCCACACAGTCATACACCAAATCCAAAACCATGAATGGGCAGAATTTACACTCTATGATATTAGTGATGGAAAGAGACATCAACAGTACTATCAAGTAACACCTGCTCAGTGACGCCCAGTTTGGGTTCCACAGGTCCACTCAGCTCCTGACCTCTTTACAGCCTTGGTTCAAACATGGACAAAAGAGCTGAATTCCAGAGGGGAGGTGAGAGTGTCAGCCCTTGACAGTAAGGCTGTATTTGACTGACTGCAGCATCAAGGAGCTCCACAAAACTGAAACCAATAGGTATTGGTGGGTAAATTCTCCACTGGTTGGAGTCACATCTGGCACATAGGAAGATGGTTGTGATTGTTAGAGGTCAGTCAACTCAGCTCCAGGACCTATCTGCAGGAGTCCCTCAGGGTAGTGTTCTAGACCCAATCACCTTCAGCTGCTTCATAAATGACCTCCTATTGATCAAAAGGTTAGGAGTGGGGATGTTTGCCAATGATTGCACAATGTTCAGCACTATTCACGACTCCTCAGATACTGAAGCAGTTCGTGTCCAAATGCAACAACATGTGGACATTATCCAGGCTTGGGCTGACAAGCGGCAAGTAACATTCGCGCCACACAAACGCCAGGCTATGACATCACCCAATAAGAGAAAATCTAATGACCACTTCTTGATATTCAATGGTGTTACCATCACTGAATCCCTCACTATCAACATCCTGGAGGTTAGGACTGACCAGAAACACAGGTCAGACGCTAGGAATACTGTGGCGACTAGCTCACCACCTCCCCCCCCAAAGCCTGCCCACTACCTACAAGATGCACTGCAGAAATCCATCAAAGATCCTCATACAGCATCTCGCAAACCCACAATCACTTTTATCTAGAAGGGCAAGGACAGCAGATATATGCTGGTATCTGCTAGTTCCCCTCCAAGCCATTCACTACCCTGTCTTGGAAATACACCACCGTTCCTTCAATGTCACTGGGTCAAAATCCTGGAATACTCTCCCTGCTGGCATTATGGGTCAATGCACAGCAGATGGATTGCAGCAGTTCAAGAAGGCAGTTCACCACCATCTTCTCAAGGGCAATTAGGAACAGGCAATAAATGCTGGCCCAGCGAGTGATGCTCACGTCCCATGAATGAACAAACAAAAACTAACAGGACAATAGGAGAACAGCAGATAAAATTGAACTATCAGCTTTTATAACAAGTTGAATTTATATTGTAACATAGTAAAACACTTAAAACACTTCACTGCAGCATTACCTAACAAAAACGCCATCAAATAAAGCAGAATATTGGACATATTAGGTATTGGAGAGATGCCAAAAGCTTGGTAAAAGAGATATTTGTTAACATACAAGATTCTTAGACGACTTGACATGGAAACAGGGAACAAGGGAGATACTGGGACAACATGGGAACCCAGTCTTACGAGGACTAGTAGTCTCGAACGTATATGTGACTCTGAGGTAATTAATCTGTGTTACTAACTTACTGTTTGCCATATGTAAGCAGTCTTTGAAATATTTCAGCTGCCTTAAACCATTAAATCATTATCTGCTGTGATTGACTGGAGCCATATGTGAATCAAACTCAGGTCCTGGGTGAGGACTAAGACTTTTCATTTCTCCATGAAATATGGCTGTTTTCCTCAGACTGGGATCAAAGGATTGAAATGGTATAGTTAAAGAAAAGCAAAATTTCTTTATTTGCAAATTGTCGGTGGGATAGGTTACTTATTTTGTTTCATTGATCAAGATCTGACTGCAGCTCAGTGGGTAATATCTGAATACACGATAATGTGTTTGCACATCATATGGGTTTGGGTCCCACTCCAGAGACAACAGTCTAGAATTCAAAGATGACCCTCACACTGAATGCTGCACTGTCAAAGGTGCTGCCTTTTGGTGGATGATAAATCGAAGTCCCATCTGCCCTCTCGGTGGGGGAGGGGGAGTGCAAAGGATTCTGTAGCTTAATTTTTAAGAATATCACTATGTGGTTTATCCCTCAACCAACAACATTAATGCCATTCTAGTCATTACTGCATTGCTGTTTGTGGAATCTTGCTATGTACAAATTGGCTGCCAAGATTCCTGCATGACAACAGCGAATATACTTCAAAACAAGTACTTGATCGGCTGTAAAGTACTTTCTCGTGACCTAAAATGGTGAAAGATGCTATATAAATGCAAGTCCTTTGATTAACTGGAAAACGGTGCAAATACCTTGGATAACTCGTATGTAGCAATGATTTGCTCAGGAATAGATTAACCTTTTGAAACTCTTCAATTTGCTCTCCTACACTGTTTTCTTTTTGGATAGACTGGATTTGTTTTCCTCGGAGCAAAGGAGGTTGAGGACAGATCTGATTGAGTTATACAAAATTACGAGAGGCACTGACAAGTAAATGGTGAGAATCTCTTCCGTATGGCAGGCGTGTCCAAGACCCGAAGGCATAGGTTTAAGCTGAGAAGCAAGTGGTTTCGAGGAGATCTGGGAAAAGATCTTTTTGCCTGAGGTGGCAGAAATATGGGACGTGATGCCTGTGAGGGTGGTGGAAACAGGTACGCTCATAACATTTAAGGAGCATCTGGATGAGCACTTAAAATGCCAGGACATAGTTGGCTATGGGCCAAGTACAGGTAAATGGGATTAGTCTGGTATTTGTTGGTCAGCATAGACACTGAGAACTGTATGACTCTATGACATCTTAGAGAACTTACCGGAGATGCAGAAAGATTGTTTCCCCTAATGGTAAAATCTAAGAACAGAGGGCATAAACTCAGAGTAAGAAATCATATATTTAAGACAGAGATGAGGATGAATTTCTTTTCTCAGAGGGAGGCAAATCTGTGGAATCCTTTACTACAGAGGACTGTTGAGGTTGGGTCATTAAATATATTCAAGGCTAAAATAGTCAGTAAGGAAATGAAGAGTTATGGGAAAAGGCAGGAAAGTGGGATTGAGGACGATCGGATCAGCCATTATACATTGAATCATTGATTCATTGAGCAAACTTGATGGGCTGAATGGCCTACTTCAATTCCTATATCTTATGGTCTTAACGAAAAGTATTAAAGGGAGAGAAAAAGGTAAAAAGGTTTTTGGAAGAAATCCAAGAACTGTTTCTTGAAACAGTGTATGGTTAGTCCAACTAGAGGAGTGGTCATACTGGACCTTATACTGCTTAATAAGACTGGCCAGGTGACTGACCTTTCCGTGGGAGAGCATTTTGGAAACAGTGTTCACAACTCCTTAACTTTTTAAGATAAATAAGGATAAGACAGGACCTTGTGGCAAGGTACTAAATTGAGAGAAGACAAATTACACCAGTATTAGGCAGGAGCTAGAGAGTGTTCATTGGGAGGAGCTGTTATCAAGCAATTCCAAATTTCACATGTGGAAATTGTTTAAAAGCCTGTTGATGAGAGTTCAGGACCGGCACATTCCAGTAAAGAGGAAGGACAAGGTTGGCAAGGTAAAGGACCCTTGGATAATGAAGGAGGTTATGAATTTTGTCAAAAGGGAAAAAGAAGCATATATAAGGTTTAGGAAGTTAAAACTGGACAGGGCCGATAAGGAATATAAAGCAAACTGGAAAGAAGTCAAGCAGGGAATTGGGAGAGCAAGAAGGGATCGTGAAATGACCTTGTCAAGTCGGGTTAAAAAGAATTCCAAGGCATTCTATATATACATTAAAAACCAAAGGATAACTAGGGAGAAGGTAGGGCCAGTCAAGGATAAAGGAGGCAGAGGATGTGGGTGAGATTCTAAATGAGTACTTTGCATCAATATTCACCCAGGAAAATGATACTTAGGATAATGAGATTTTTGTGGAGCATGCTCATGTGCTTGGGCATTTTGAGGTCAAGAAGGAAATAGTACTGGGTCTCTTGAAGAGCATTAACGTGGATATGTCTCCAGGGCCCAATGGTGTCTACCTCAGGTTATTGACAGAGGCCAGAGAGAAGATTGCTGGGGCCTTGACCAAGAACCCTTTGCACCCTCATTAGCCACTCGAGAAGTCCCAGAGGGCTGGAAAGTAGCTAGTGCTGTTCCTCTGTTCAAGAAGGGAAATAGGGATAATCCAGGAAACTATCGATTGATGAGTCTCACATCGGTAGTTGGGAAGCTATTGGAGACAATTCTTAGGAATAGAATTTACGCACATTTGGAAAAGCATTGTCTAATTGGAAATAGTCAGCATGAAGTTGTGAAGGGCAAGTCATGTCTTACTAACTTGATTGAATTTTTCAAGGAGGTGACGAAAGTGATTGATGAGGATAGAGCAGTGGATGTTGTATACATGGATTTTAGTAAGGGTTTTGACAGAATCCCTCATGGTTTGCTCATCCAGAAGATAAAGATGCATGGGAACCATGGAGACTTGGCCACATGGATTCAGAATTGATTTGCCTATAGAAGGTAGAGGGTCGTGATGGCAAGTTGTTTTTCAGGCTGGAGGTCTGTGACTAGAGGTGTTCCACAGGGATCCAAACTGGGACCTCTGCTGTTTGTGATATGACTTGGATGAAAATGTAGATGGGTGGGTTAGTAAGTTTTCAGATGATACTAAGATCAGTGGAGTTGTGACAGTGTCGAAGGTTGTCAAAAGATATGACAGGATTTAGATCAGTTGCAGACATGGAAGGAAAAATGGCAGAAGAGGTTTAATCCATGTAATACAAGGTGCTGCACTTTGGGAGATCAAATATTAAGGAAAAGTATACAGTTAATGACAGGCCCCTGAACAGCATTGATGTACAGAGAGATCTTGGGGATTAAGCCCATTGCTCCCTGAAAGTGGCCACAATCCAAAGATGTGAAGGCCAGGTGAATTGTCCATGCTAAATTGCCCATTGCATTAGTCAGGGATAAATATGGGGAATGGATCTGGGTGGGTTACTCTTCAGAGGGTCGGTGTGGACTTTTTGGGCCAAAGGGCCTATTTCCATACTGTAGGGATTCTAATCTAAAGAATGGAAGGATATGGACCAGAAGTCATCAATTTAATTTGGTGTCATGTTCAGCATGATGTCATGGGCCGAAGGGTCCATGCCTGTGCTGGATTGTTCTATGTTCTAAGCCTTTTTGGTTACCAATGGCAGTGTAAAGGAAAGGTGTGTGACAAATAAGATGTTCAAGTTGAATGAATGCAGACCCCTTGAAGGGCTGTGGGGCTGGAAGAGGATACACAGTTAGAGAGGTGTGAGGCTGTGGAAAGATTTGAATGATAGAATTTTAAAATATTGGCTTGTAATGACTGTACGTCAACATAAATCGGTGAACAAAGGATTAAGCAACAAGGGTTAGAAATTAACAACAGAGTATTCAATGAGAATGGGTTTATGGAGAGTGAAAGATGACAGCTCAGCCAGATGAGCATTGGAATATTTAAGTCTGAACTTAACAAAGACATGGATGTTTAAGAGAGCCAGTTAAAATCAACCTAAGAAATGCAGACGGGTAAACAATGAAAAGAAGATGGAAAGCACAGATATTGTAAATAATTTTAAACTATTCATTAAAATGTTAATCTCTTCCACATAAAACTATGATTGATTTAGCTTTTTTTTTAATTTTCAAAATCATTCTAACTTCAAGAGCCCAAATTTTAAATAGGCAGTTTTCAACATTTCTTCTCAAGGGCAAGATTCCAAAGTGTCCTTCTTCTGCTGTTTCATACACGTAGTGTCTGATCCAAATATATTTGCATGCCTAAGGGTGCACTACCTCAAAGTCAGCCTGAGCTGGGGACTTCTACTGGGCAAAGAAATTAGAGCCAAATAAAATAATTACGGTTGGAAATGCTCAGAAGGTCTGGCAATATATGTGGAGAGAGAAAAATTAAGAGCCAATGTTTTAAGTGGAATACAGTTCAACACAAAGCATTCACCCTGTTTCTCTCTTCACCGATGCTACCAGAGTCCTGGAGTTCACCAGGACTTCCTGCTTTTATTTCAGATTTTCAGCATCTGCACTATTGTACTTTCCCAGCAGAGACAAAAAATAATCTTCAATAGAGGGCTGATTAAATGAATCCTTTGAAAAATGCCTCTGTCATAAAACCCATAGCTGATTTCTGGTTTTTCACCTAACTCCATAACCAGTGATACTGAGACAAGATGAGCCTGTTTGGCAGTGTGCAGCCGGGCAAGTTTAACTCTGCAGCTTTCTGTTCAGTTAAAGGGGAGTATGCCACTTGCTGTGCCACTGGTAACAATTGGAAGCCTCTCTCCACAGTGAATGAGATAACTAAAGGGAGATGGGCTCACGTAAAACCATTTTAGGTCTAGTATTGTGCAATCAAGCAGTAAAACATTCTTTGAGAAATAGCGATCATAATATAACTGAGTTCCAAGTTAAATTTAAAAGTCATAGACTGCTTTGTAAACTTAAATCTTAAATTTAAACAATACAAATTACATAGTTATTATGAGAGAGATAGTTAAGTTTGCTTGAGTAAATTGACTGAGAGGGATGACACTAATCAAACAGGGTGAAACAATCAAAGAAACAATTACAAATGTTTAGCAAAATAGCTCAAATAAAGCAAAATTATCAAGAAAGATTCATTTATTGCTTCCCGAGGAGATTAAGGACACACTAGAATAAAAGAAGAGGCTTACAGAGTTGCAAAAAACAAAGTAGTAACTCTGAGGATTAGGTATAATTTAGAAACAAGTTAAAGGGTCAACAAATAGGTGATAAGAAGGAAAATAACCAAATATGAGACTAAGCTAACCATGAAAATAAAAGTTTTAAGAGTCTTCACAGATAAATAAAAAGACAGAGAGTAGCTGAAGTAAACTTTGGTCCTTAGAGATGGGGAAAAGAGCAATTTTCATGGTGATTAAAGAAATTCTATGGACATTGAACAAATATTTTTTGCCTGACTTCACAATAGACACAAATTGCAATACGGAAATAGAGGATAACCTCAAGGCCAGTAAGAGTGAGGAAATTAAGATAATTAATATCAGTCCTGAAAAATTATTGGAAAACCCAAGAGACTAAAGTTTGACAAGCCACTGGAAATGGTTTGTATCCTAGAGAAAGAGAAAGTTGCAGAGATAGAGTGTGCATTGATGATGATTTTCAAATATTCTCTTTATTCTAGAAAGGTCCCAGTGGAAACGCAAGGAGCATATGTAAGACCGTTCCTCAAGTATTGGTGAAACTGCCTCACTTCTTTAATTTCCATAACTACCTCTTCCTCAATGTGTCACCTGTAAAAAGGGGGCTAGCTGAAGTTGAGTCATTTTGTAGAGCATCAATCTACTCAGTCTTAGCAAGCTTCCATTTCACTGGCAAGATGGGAAAAGTACAAGAAATTGGTTTTCAAAATCAGCAGAGATAGAAGATTAGATGGAGAACTACATGGTGACCATTTTTCATACTTCCTAGCAACTGGTTCTAGTTCAGCAGTAGTGCAGAAATGGAAATAAACATGTTGACTAATCCAACAAAGATACAGGGAGAAATATTTTCAGTATAAATGGTAAGCCTTACCATCATCAAAAATAGAAGATCGCAAACATACTTTTACAGCACAAAGGAAAGGCTGTACCCTTAGGTTTCTGTTGATGGAGTATTCATGGTCGATTGGTCATTGTGTGAGCTGGCCTGCAGAGCTTCCTTGCTATGATGGAAGCCTGTGTTTGGAAACATTAATACTTGGAAGTGTTGAAAGGATATCCTTTTCATTTATACTTTCCATTTTTAAGAATTTCCGATTATAGAACGTCTGTCAATTTGCCAGGACCCACGGGCCAGACTGCACTTGTGAAATGAGCTGTAAATTGCCTTGCAGCTGGAGTGCCTATCTGGTATGGACCTCCTGCTGGGAGTGGACAGCTGCCTAACATTAGATTCTAGTCAAACTGTCTATTTGTCACTACTTCTATTGCTTAAGGAAGGACAATTTTTGATGGATTACATTTTGTGTATAATCTGACTGTTATCATATCCATATTGCACCTTTCAGAGCCTCATGGTGTCGTTTTGAAGTGCAGCTACTTTGGAATGTAGGAAATACAGCAATGAGTTATACATAGCAAGGGTGGATAAACAGCGGTGTGATAGTGATCAGGTGATCTATTTCAGTGGTGTCAGTCGAGGGATAAATGTTTAGCCAGGACTCTGGGGAGAAATGCTCGGCTCAGCTTTGAGACGCGGTTGTCAGATCTTTTTCATCCATGCAAGAGAGCTTGGTTTAATATCTCATCTAAAAGACAGTACCTCCAATAGTGTAGCATTCCCTCAAAAGAGGAAAAAGAAAAGATAAAGATTAGTGAAGACACATGTTGAGTTCTCACAATCTGATATGGGAGAATGGATAATGGAGAACAAGAAAATAGAAGAGCAACTAAACAAACGCTTTTTTTCTGTCTTCACAGAAAACACACACAGGTTTTCCACAAATGCTAGGAAAACAAGAGGCTATGGAGAAGGAGAAATTGAAGGAAATGAGTATGAGTAAAAAGATAGTGCTAGACAAATTAATGTGACTGAAAGCTGATAAATGCCCAGGGTCTGATAATCTATATTCCGCAGTACTAACGGAATGGAACTAACAGCAATGGAAATAGTGTATATCTTTCTAGTCATCTTCAAATATTCTGTAATTTCTTGAATAGTCCTGATAGATTGGTGGGTTGGAGTTGAAAAGTTTTTCGCAAGAAAAGCACAGCAGGTCTGGTAGTATCCGAGGAGCAAGGAGTCAACGTTTCAGGCATTAGCCCTTCTTCAGGAATGTGGGTTTGATGGTTTGCAGATTGGTGGGTTGCCAATTTAGCACCACTCTTTTAAAAAGGAAGGCAGAAGAAAACTGGGAAAGGTTAGCTTGATAGTAGTAGTGAAAATGCTGGTGTCAGTTACAAAGGAAATGATAACAGGATACTTAAAAAATGACACTGGTATTACACAATGTCTTCATGGACTTCTGAAAAGGAAACTGGGTTTGACAAATCTTATGGAATTATTTGAGGATGCCATTAGTAGGATAGATAAGGGAGCACCAATGGATGTGGTGGATTTGGATTTTCAGAAAGCTTTTAATGAAGTCCTGCATTAGAAGTTATTGCACAACATTAAAACACATGGAATTGGGGGGAGGGTGGATATTTACTGAGATTGACTGAGAATTTGTTGGCAAACAGAAGTAGAGACTGGCAATATATAGTGCATTTTTGGCATGGAAGGTGGCAACAATGAGATACTACACGGAAAAGCGCTTGGGCCCCAGCCATTCACATTGATATATATATATATATATATATACCAATGACTTGGATGAGGGATTTGAGTATAATATCTCCAAATTTCTGATGACAGAAATCTAGGTGGGAGTGTCAGTGATATGGAGGACATAAATAGGCTATAGGATGATTTAAACAAGTTGAGTGTGTGGGGAAATACATGGCAGATATAGCATAACTTGAATAAATGTGAAGTTGTCCACTTTGGTAAGAAAAACCGAATGGTAGAGTATTATTTAAATGGCGATAACATTTGGAAAGGTTGAAGTACTTAGGGACCATAGGTGTCCGTGTACATTGATCACAGAAAGCAAGCAATGCAGTTGCAGCAAGTTGTCAGGAAGGCAAATGGTATGTTGGCCTTCATTGGGAGCAGGTTTGAGTACAAGAACAAGAAAATCTTATTGCAGTTGGACCGAATTTTGGTGAGATCACACCCGGAGTATTGCCTGCAGCTTTGGTCTCCTTACCTAAGAAAAGATATACTTGCCATGAAAGAGATAAAACCATGCTGCTCTGTCATTAGACGGAGATACCTTGTGCTGGTTTAATCTGAGGCTCACACACCTCAGGCAACAGAAGAGATTGAAAAGGAATGTTTGTTATGATAACCTCAACTAGTACAGGAATTGAAGCCACAGTGTTGGTATCATCCAACATTGCAAGCCAGCTGTCTAATAAACTGAGCTAATCAACATTCACTTACCATCAATGGAGTGCAGTGTAGATATGGTAAGTTTGTTGTTTAAGGACATATTAGGCCCTGTATTCACTGGAGTTTAGAAGAATGAGAGGTGATTTCATTGAAAATATAAAATCCTGACATAGCCAGACAGACGACAGGGATAGTCAGCAAGTCTGTTAATATTTGTAGAGAGCAAAATAGAGTTAATGTTTTGAGTCCAAAAATCAGAATGGTGTGTTGCTTCCCTGGTGCCAGGATCAAGGATGTCTCAGAGAGGGTGCGGAATGTTCTCACAGGGGAGAGGGGCTAGCAAGTGGTCATTGTCCACATTGGAACCAACGACAAAGGAAGGGAAAAGGTTGAGATTCTGAAGGGAGATTACAGAGAGTTAGGCAGGAATTTAAAAAGGAGGTCCTCGAGAGTAGTAATATCTGGAATACTCCCGGTGCTACGAGCTAGTGAGGGCAGGGATAGGAGGATAGAACAGATGAATGCATGGCTGAAGAGCTGGTGTATGAGAGAAGGATTCACATTTTTGGATCATTGGCATCTCTGTTGGGGTAGAAGTGACCTGTACAAGAAGGACAGATTCACCTAAATTGAAAGAGGACTAATATACTGGCAAGGAGACTTGCTAGAGCTGCTCGGAAGGATTTAACTAGTAAGGTGGGGGCATGGGACCCAGAGAGATAGTGAGGAAAGAGATCAATCTGAGACTGGTACAGTTCAGAACAGAAGAGAGTCAAACAGTCAGGACAGGCAGGGACAAGGTAGGACTAATAAATTAAACTGCATTTATTTCAATGCAAGGGGCCTAACGGGGAAGGCAGATGAACTCAGGGCATGGTTGGGAACATGGGAATGGGATATCATAGCAATAACAGAAACATGGCTCAGGGATGGGCAGGACTGGCAACTTAATGTTCCCGGACACAAATGCTCCAGGAAGGATAGAAAGGGAGGCAAGAGAGGAGGGTGTGTGGCATTTTTGATAGGGATAGCATTACAGTTGTGCTGAGGAAGGATATTCCTGGAAATACATCCAGGAAGTTATTTGTGTGGAACTGAGAAATAAGAAAGGGATGATCACCTTACTGGGATTGTATTATAGACCCCTAATAGTCAGAGGGAAATTGAGAAACAAACTTGGAAGGATATCTCAGTTATCTGAGTAACTAGGGAGAGAATAGGGCCCCTCAAAGATCAGCAAGGCAGCCTTTGTGTGGGGCCACAGAAAATGGGAGAGATACTAAACAAGTATTTTGCATCAGTATTTACTGTGGAAAAGGATATGAAAGATATAGAATGTAGGAAAGTAGATGGTGACACCTAACAAAATGTCCATATTACAGAGGAGGAAGTGCTGGATGTCTTGAAAGGCAAAAAGGTGGATAAATCCCTAGGACTTGATCAGGTGTACCCTAGAACTCTGTGGGAAGCTAGGGAAGTGATTGCTGGGCCTCTTGCTGAGATATTTGTATCATTGATAGTCACAGATGAAGTGCTGGAAGTCTGAAGGTTGGCTAATGTGGTGCCACTCTTTAAGAAGGGTGGTAAGGACAAGCCAGGGAACTATAGACCAGTGAGCCTGACGTTGGTGGTGGGTAAGTTGTTGGAGGGAATCCTGAGGGAAAGGATGAACATGTATTTGGAAAGGCAAGGACTGATTAGGGATCATCAACATGGCTTTGTGTGTGAGAAATCATGTCTCACAAACTTGATTGAGTTTTTTGAAGAAGTAACAAAGAGGATTGATGAGAGCAGAGCTGTAGATGTGATCTATATGGACTTCATTAAGACGTTCAACAAGATTCCCCATGGGAGACTGGTTAGCAAGGTTACATCTCACGGAATACAGGGAGAACTAGCCATTTGGATACAGAACTGGCTCAAAGGTAGAAGACAGTGGGTGGTGGTGGAGGGTTGTTTTTCAGACTGGAGGCCTGTGACCAGTGGAGTGCCACAAGGATCGGTGCTGGGCCCTCTACTTTTTGTCATTTACATAAATGATTTGGATGTGAGCATAAGAGGTACAGTTAGTAAGTTTGCAGATGACACCAAAATTGCAGGTGTAGTGGACAGCGAAGAGGGTTATCTCAGATTACAACAGAATCTTGACCAGATAGGTCAATGGGCTGAAAAGTGGCAGATGGTGTTTAATTCAGATAAATGTGAGGGGCTGCATTTTGGGAAAGTGAATCTTAGCAGGACTTATACACTTAATTGTAAAGTCCTAGGGAGTGTTGCTGAACAAAGAGACCTTGGAATGCAGGTTCATAGCTCCTTGAAAGTGGAGTCACAGATAGATGGGATAGTGAAGAAGGCGTTTGGTATGCTTTCCTTTATTGGTCAGAGTATTGAGTACAGGAGTTGGGAAGTCATGTTGCAGCTGTCCAGGATATTGGTTAGGCCACTGTTGGAATATTGCGTGCAATTCTGGTCTCCTTCTTATCAAAAAAATGTTGTGAAACTTGAAAGGGTTCAGAAAAGATTTACAAGGATGTTGCCAGGGTTGGAGGATTTGAGCTATAGGGAGAGGTTGAACAGGCTGGGGCTGTTTTCCCTGGAGCGTCGGAGGCTGAGAGGTGACCTTATAGAGGTTTACGCAATTATGAGGGGCATGGATAGGAGAAGTAGACAAAGTCTTTTCCGTGGGGTGGGGGAGTCCAGAACTAGAGGGCATAGGTTTAAGGTGAGAGGGGAAAGATATAAAAGAGACCTAAGGGGCAATTTTTTCACACAGAGGGCGGTACGTGTATGGAATGAGCTGCCAGAGGAAATGGTGGAGGCTGGTACAATTGCAACATTTAAAAGGCATTTGGATGGATATATGAAGGGTTTGGAGGGATATGAGCCAGGTGCTGGCAGGTGGGACTAGATTGGGTTAGGATATCTGGCCGGCATGGACGGGTTGGACCGAAGGGTCTGTTTCCATGCTGTACATATCTATGACACTATGCTTGGACATTCTGGAGGCAGGAAGCATGTTTCTGCTGATGGGTGAGTCCAGAACCAGAGGACACAGTTTAAAACGAAGGGGTAGGCCATTTAGAACAGAGTTGAGGAGAAACTGCATCACCCAGAGAGTGGTGGATATATCAAATGCTCTGCCCAGAATGCAGTGGAGGCCAAGTCTCTGGGTACTTTTAAGAAAGAGATGGATAAAGCTCTTAAAGATAGTGGAATCAAGGGTTATGGGCATAAGGCAGGAACAGGATATTGATTGTGGATGATCAGCCATGATCATAATGAATGGTGGTGCTGGCTCGAAGTGCTGAATGGCCTACTCCTGCACCTATTGTCTATTGTCTATTGACCTGTGGAACCAATCTGAAGCCCATCTAACCCATACTATTCCATTCTCGTCCATACGACGATTTAAATGCCCTTAATGTTGGCGCGTCTACTACTATTGCAATCAGTGCGTTCCACTCCCCCACTACTCTCTGAGTAAAGAAACTATCTCTGATATCTGTCCTATATCTATCACTCCTCAATTTAAAGCTATGCCCCTCATGCTAGTTATCACTATCTGAGGAAAAGTGCTCACTATCCAACCTGTCTAACCCTCTGATTATCTCAACTAAGTCTCGTCTCAACCTTCTGTCCAATGAAAACAGCCTCAAGTCCCTCAGCCTTTCCTCAAAAGACCTTCCCTCCTTACCATGCAACATTCTAATAAATCTCCTCTGAACCCTTTCCAAAGCTCCCACATCCTTCCTACAATTGGTGATCAGAACTGTATGCAATACTTCAAACATGGCCGTACCAGAGTTTTGTACAGCTGCAGCATGGTCTCATGGTTCCGAAACTCAATCCCTCTACCAATAAAGCTAACTCACTGTATGCCTTCTTAACAACCCTATCAACCTGGGTGGCAATTTTCAAGGATCTATGCACCTGGACACAGAGATCTCTCTGCTCATCTACACTACCAAGAATCTTACCATGAGCCCAGTACTCTACATTCCTGTTGCTCCTTCCAAAGTGAATCACCTCACATTTTTCTGCATTAAATTCCATTTGCCTCCTCTTAGCCCAGATCTGCAGCTTACCTATGTCCCTCTGTAACCTATAGTATCCTTCACTAAGGGCAGCACAGTAGGACAGGGGTTAGCACTGCTGCCTCACTGCGCCAGAGACCCAGGTTCAGTTCCTGCCTCAAGCAACTGTCTGTGTGGAGTTTGCACATTCTCCCCGTGTCTGCGTGGGTTTCCTTCGGGTACTCCGGTTTCCTCCCACAATCCAAAAATGTGCAGGTTAGGTGAATTGGCCATGCTAAATTGCCCGTAGTGTTAGGTGAAGAGGTAAATGTAGGGGAATGGGTCTGGGTGGGTTGCTCTTTGGAGGGTCAGTGTGGACTTGTTGGGCCGAAGGGCCTGTTTCCACACTGTAAGTAACCTAACTATCCACAACTCTACCGACCTTAGTGTCATCCGCAAATTTACTAACTCATCCTTCTATGCCCTCATCCAGGTCATCATAAAAATGATAAACAACAATGGACCCTAAACAGATCCTTACCCCACCTCACCCCACTAGTAAGTGAACTCCAGGATGAATATTTCCCATCAATGACAACCCTCTGTCTTCTTTCAGCTAGCCATTTCTGATCCAAACCGTTAAATCACCATCAATCCCCATATTTTGTGCAATATCCTATTATGGGGAACCTTATCAAACACCTTATTGAAATCCAAATATACCACATCAACTGCTTTACCCTCATCCACCTGTTTGGTCATCTTCTCAAAGAACTCAATAAAATTTGTGAGACATGACTACCCTTCACAAAACCGTGGTGACTATCCCTTATCAACTTATTCCTTTCTAGATGATTATAAATCTTATCTCTTTATAACCCTTTCCAACACTTTATGCAGAACGGAAGTAAGGCTCACAGGTCTATAATTTCCAGTGTTGTCTCTACTCCCCTTCTTGAACAAGGGGACAATTGCTATCCTCCAGTCCTCTAGCAATATTCCTGCCGACAATGGTGACATAATGGTCAAAGCCAAAGGCCTGGCAATTTCCTCACTGGTTTCCCAAAGAATCCTCGGATAAATCCCATCCGGCCCAGAGGACTTACCTATTTTCACACATTCCAAAATTGCTAACACCTCTTCCTCATGCACCTCTATCCTGTCTAATCCCATATATTTCCAATTCAGAATGGTATGCAGCTTGGAAGGGAAGGTGCAGGTGGTGGTGTTCCCTCATCCTTCTCAATGACAGTGTTTGTGGTTTGGGAGGTTCTGTCTAAAGAGCCTTGGAGAATTTCTTCAATGCATCTTGTAGATGGGACACGTTGTTGCTGCAGTGGCCAGTGATGCTGGGTGTGAGTATTTGTGGATGTGGTGTCAATAAAGTGGCTGCTTCATCCTGGATTGTGTCTTGAGTGTTGTTGGAGCTGCCTCCATGCAAGCAAAGTGAGGGAGTAGAATCTCTTTCAATTCTAGATCAGGACACAATGAACATGAGGAGCCTGTGCAGTCAGTGATGTTTCAGAGAAGCTTATAAACCATATTGCCGATGGTTTACCTGTCTACCTGCCTGACTCTAGCCGGAGGGAAAGAAATGAAGGCATCTCTTCCTCTTAGAGTCTCAGTGATCTCCTCTATACTATCGTGGACAGCAAATGACAGAAGGTTGCTAATATCTTCAGTAAGAGTAGTAAGAGTCCAAAGCATAAATGCTCATGGGTCAGAGCTACCTTTACAGGGCTCCTTGCCCTATTCTAAGGTTGGCATTGTGACTTGCACTTATTGGCAGACTTTAGCGAAGATGCCTTTGATGAAGCACAGAGATCTCAAATGTTACTCCACACTGAGGTTTGGTTAGTCAAATTGCTCTTCCAGTATTGTAGACAGGTGGTACCCCTCTTCTGAGAGCCACCCTCACCACCATTTCCAGTAGCTTATCCAGTGCTACATGGCCTCTGCTCATCCTCCAAGAGATGGGCTTGCTCTTGCCTCCTTGTATGGGTGTAGCCATTCAGAGCAAAAGCCTGGGAGTGAACATGAAGCACCGCTCCACTTGCCACAAGAATCTCTGTAAACCTTTGAAACATGATCCAAATCAATGTGCAATTGGCACAACGGCCAATGGAAACCAACCAACAACTAACACATAAGCCATTGATGATCCCCTAAACTTGTATCAATGCCAGCTCCTTCCCACTGCTTCATCCATGTTTAACAGTGCAAGTTTAAGGAAGCTGAGGCAAAATGGCAACACTTGCAATGTGCTCTGAATGACAACATGTTCTGCTTGCTCTGCCTATCTCTGCCAGATGTTAACTACGTGCTATCACTCTTAGCAAGATGATGTCTAGCATGTTTTACAATAGAGAGATATGCACTCAAACTATGGAGGGCACTCTCAATCACTCAGAGCACTTTGTAGCTTGAACAAAATATAGTCATTACCGAGCCTAATATCACACCTAAGAAAATTGTGGAGAGCTGCAAATATAAACCAATATTGATAAGGAACATCAAAGGGCTAGGATGGAAAGCACCAAGATCTTGATCTTTCAGGTCATATTAATGGCATGAATAAAAAAAATCCTGCAGCCAGATCTTTAACCTGTTGGGCTACATACTAGGGCTTATCTCATCTTGGGGAAAGTGAGGTCTGCAGATGCTGGAGATCAGAGTCGAGAGTGTGGTGCTGGAAAAGCACAGCAGGTCAGGCAGCATCCGAGGAGCAGGAGAATCGACAATTCGGGGTTCCAGCCCGAAACATCAATTCTCCTGCTCCTAGGATGCTGCCTGACCTGCAGTGCTTTTCCAGTAACACACTCTCGACTCTTATCTCATCTTAGTTAATAAGTTCAGATGAATGTCAGTTTCTGCTGAAACAGTCACCTTGCTGCAATCTCAAAACATAGCAAAAGTGCAACGCAATTGTGTAAGCAATCGAAGCCAATAATCAGAGTGTCAGTGTTGGTAGTCCTGACATACACAGGCGCCACCTCCTCACATTATAAAGGTATTGAAGCCTGGGGGCTGTTCAGCACCCTGCAAGCTGTAATCTGACTGGGAAATGCCTGTGACACTGAACAGCCGCTGACTTTTAATGTTCTAGGCTCATTAAAGATTTGAATAAAATGACAATAATAGCCAAGTCCACTACGCTACAAGTGCTGAGAACACATTTTAAAAATAAGGCGTGCCTGGCAAGATATCCTTCTCCTCTGTTGTGTTTCTGCTAAGCAGCACCTGCAGATATTTTCCAAAAGGATCAGTATAGTGTCCAATAAATTGTTTTGTTGCTTCTTTGCAATATTGCTCTTTAGGGACAAAATAAATTGTAAAAGATCTCCTAAAGCATGAGTCACCAGCACTCTGTTTCTGCACCTTGGGATGCAATTATTGTGTTCTGTCATTTGAAGGTATGGGTACTCTTCTGGGCATTCGTGATTGAGTAAGATGAATGAGCTTCACCCTGAGACTTCATCATTTAAGACAGATCCTACTATTCGCAAGGTGTTGTGTATTATTGAGTACAACCAGAGAGCTATAGGTTGGGAAAGCAAACTGGGTGGCAATGAAGTCAAGTAAATCCTCCCTTAATTACCATCAAGTTCACAGGACCATAAGATGTAAAAATAGAATTAGGCCATTCAGTCCATAAAAGTCTGCTCTACCATTCAATTATGGCTGATAATACTTTTCAAACCCGTTCTCCTGCCTGCGCCCTTCATCTCCTTACTAATCAAGAACTGAGCTGTCTCCATCTTCAATACACTCAATAACTTGGCCTTAACAGCATTCCTCAGCAATAAGTTTCACAGATTCATCACTCTCTGGCTCAGTAAAAGAGTCATAGAGTCATGGAGATGTACAACATGGAAACAGACCCTTCAGTCCAACCCGTCCATGCCGACCAGATATCCCAACCCAATCTAGTCCCACCTGCCAGCATCCGGACCATATCCTTCCAAACCCTTCCTATTCATATACCCATTCAAATGCCTTTTAAATGTTGCAATTGTACCAGCTTCCACCACATCCTCTGGCAGCTCATTTCATACATGTACCACCCTCTGTGTGAAAGAATTTCCCCTTAGATCTCTTTTATATCTTTCCCCTCTTACCTTAAACCTATGCCCTCTAGTTCTGAACTCCCCCACCCCAGGGAAAAGACTTTGTCTATTTATCCTATCCATGCCTCTCATGGGGCGGCACGGTGGCACAGTGGGGGGCAGCACAGTGGCACAGTGATTAGCATTGCTGCCTCACAGCGCTAGAGACCCGGGTTCAATTCCCACCTCAGGCAACTGTCTGTATGGAGTTTGCACATTCTCCCAGTGTCTACGTGGGTTGCCTCCGGTTGCTCCGGTTTCCTCCCACAGTCCAAAAATGTGCAGGTTAGGTGAATTGGCCAGGCTAAATTACCCATAGTGTTAGGTGAAGGGGTACATGTAGGGGAATGGGTCTGGGTGCGTTGCTCTTCGGAGAGTCGCGTGGACTTGTTGGGCCGAAGGGCCTGTTTCCACACTGTAACTAATCTAATCTAATCATAATTTTGTAAGTCTCTATAAGGTCACCCTTCAGCCTCTAACGCTCCAGGGAAAACAGCCCCAGCCTGTTCAGCCTCTCCCTATAGCTCAAATCCTCCAACCATGGCAACATCCTTGTAAATCTTTTCTGAACCCTTTCAAGTTTCACAACATTTTTTGGATAAGAAGGAGACCAGAATTGCATGCAATATTCCAACAGTGGCCTAACCAATATCCTGGACAGCTGCAACATGACTTCCCAACTCCTGTACTCAATACTCTGACCAATAAAGGAAAGCATACAAACGCCTTCTTCACTATCCCATCTACCTGCGACTCCACTTTCAAGGAGCTATGAACCTGCATTCCAAGGTCTCTTTGTTCAGCAACACTCTCTAGGACCTTACCATTAAGTGTATAAGTCCTGCTAAGATTTGCTTTCCCAAAATGCAGCACCTCGCATTTATCTGAATTAAACTCCAACTGCCACTTCTCAGCCCATTGGCCCATCTGGTCCAGATCCTGTTGTAATCTGAGGTAACCTTCTTCGCTGTCCACTGCACCTCCAATTTTTATGTCATCTGCAAACTTACTAAATGTACCTCTTATGTTCACATCCAAATCATTTATATATAAATGATGAAAAGTAGAGGGCCCAGCACCGATCCATGTGGCACTCCACTGGTCACAGGCCTCCAGTCTGAAAAACAACCCTCCACCACCACCTCTGTCTTCTACCTTTGAGCCAATTCTGTATCCAAATGGCTAGTTCTCCCTGTATTCGAGAGACCTAATCTTGCTAACCAGTCTCCCATGGGGAACCTTGTCAAACGCCTTACTGAGGTCCATGTAGATCACATCTACAACTCTGCCCTCATCAATCCACTTTGTTACTTCTTCAAAAAGCTCAATCAAGCTTGTGAGACATGATTTCCCACACACAAAGCCATGCTGACTACCCCAAAATCAGTCCTTGCCTTTCCAAATACATGTACATCCTGTCCATTAGGATTCCCTCCAACAACTTGCCCACCACCGACGTCAGGCTCACTGGTCTATAGTTCCCTGGCTTGTCCTTATGACCCTTGTTAAAGAGCCAACCTCCAGTCTTCCAGCACCTCACCTATGACTATCGATGGTATAAATATCTCAGCAAGAGGCCCAGCAATCACTTCCCTAGCTTCCCACAGAGTTCTAGGGTACACCTGATCAAGTCCTGGGGATTTATCCACCTTTATGTGTTTCAAGACATCCAGCACTTCCTCCTCTGTAATATGGACATTTTGCAAGGTGTCACCACCTATTTCACCATTTTCTATATCTTCCATACCCTTCTCCACAGTAAATACTGATGCACAATACTCGTTTAGTATCTCTCCCATTTTCCGCATCTCCACACAAAGGTTGTCTTGCTGATCTTTGAGGGGTCCTATTCTATCCATAGTTATCCTTTTGTCCTTAATATATTTGTAAAAACCCTTTGGATTCTCCTTAACCCTATTTGCCAAAGCTATCTCATGTCCCTTTTTGCCTTCCTGATTTCCCTCTTAAGTATACTCCTACTTCCTTTATACTCTTCTGAGGATTCACTCGATCTATCCTGTCTATACCTTACATATGCTTCCTTCTTTTTCTTAACCAAACCCTCAATTTCTTTAGTCATCCAGCATTCCCTATTCCTACCAGCTTTTCCTTTCACCCTAACAGGAATATACTTTCTCTGGACTCTCGTTATCTCATTTCTGAAGGCTTACCATTTTCCAGCCGTCCCTTTACCTGCGAACATCTGCCCTCAATCAGTTTTTGAAAGTTCTTGCCTAATACCATCAAAATTGGCATTTCTCCAATTTAGAACTTCAACTTTTAGATGTGGTCCATCCTTTTCCGTCACTATTTTAAATCTAATAGAATTATAGTCGCTGGCCCCAAAGTGCTCCTCCACTGACACCGCAGGTCAAGTTTTGCACCTTCTCTCATAGGTACATCCACATCATGAATCACAAAATTTTCTTGTACATACTTAACAAATTATTCTCCTTAACACTATGGCAGTCCCAGTCTATGTTCAGAAAGTTACAATCCCCTACCATAACCACCCTATTATTCTTACAAAAAGCTGAGATTTCCTTACAAGTTTGTTTCTCAATTTCACTCTGACTATTAGGGGGCCTGTAATACAATCCCAATCAGTGATCATCCTTTTCTTATTTCTTAGTTCCACCCAAATAACTTCCCTGGATATATTTCCAGGAATATCCTCCCTCAGCACAGCTGTAAATGCTATCCCTAATCAAAAACGCCACCCCCTCACCTCCCTCACCCTCTTTTCTCCCGTTCTAACCTTCCTGTAGCATTTGTATCCTGGAACATTAAGCTGCCAGTCCTGCCCATCTTTGAGCTATGTTTCTGTTATTGCTATGATATCCCAGTCCCACGTTCCCAACCATGCTCTAAGTTCATCTGCCTTTCCCGTTAGGCCCCTTGCATTGAAATAAATGCAGTTTAATTTATTAGTCCTACCTTGACCCTGCCCGCCCTGACTGTTTTACTCGCTTCTGTTCTCAACTGTATCTGTCTCAGATTGATCTCTTTCCTCACTATCTACCTTACTAGTTTAAATCCTCCCGAACAGCTCGACCAAGTCTCCCTGCCAGTGTTAGTCCCCTTCCAATTTAGGTGCAATCTCTCCTTCCTGTACAGGTCACTTCTACCCCAAAAGAGATTCCAATGGTCCAAAAATGTGAATCCATCTCCCATACACCAGCTCCTTAGCCATGCATTCATCTGCTCTATCCTCCTAT
The DNA here is from genome assembly GCF_037043375.1 of Chiloscyllium plagiosum. Taxonomy (NCBI): domain Eukaryota; kingdom Metazoa; phylum Chordata; class Chondrichthyes; order Orectolobiformes; family Hemiscylliidae; genus Chiloscyllium; species Chiloscyllium plagiosum. The sequence goes on along the minus strand of NW_028270158.1, from coordinate 12,701,603 downwards.
TCCTGCCCTCACTAGTTCATAGCACCGGGAGTATTCCAGATATTACTACTCTTGAGGACCTCCTTTTTAAATTCCTGCCTAACTCTCTGTAATTGCCCTTCAGAATCTCAACCTTTTCCCTTCCTATGTCGTTGGTTCCAATGTGGACAATGACCACTTGCTGGCCCCTCTCCCCCTTGAGAACATTCTGCACCTTCTCTGAGACATCCTTGATCCTGGTACCAGGGAAGCAACACACCATTCTGATTTTTCACTGCTGGCTACAGAAGCGTCTGTCTGTACCTCGGAGTAAAGAATCCTCTAACACAATTGATCTCTTGGAACCCGACATACCCCTCGTTGCATTAGAGCCAGTTTCAATACCAGAAATTTGGCTGTTTGTGCTACATTCCCCTGAGAATCCATCACCTCCTACATTTTCCAAAACAGCATACTTGTTTCAAATGGTATAGCCACAGAAGATACCTGCATTAGCTGCCTACCTCTCTTACCTTTCCTGGAGTTAACTCATCTATGTGACTGAATCTGAGACTTTCCCCCCTTCCTATAACTGCCATCCATCACATACTGTTGTTGTTGCAAATTCCTCATTGCTTCTAACTGTCTCTCCAATCGATCAATATGATCTGCTAAGATTCATGACCAACAGCATTTATTGCAGATATAATCCGCAGTAACCCTTAAACTCTCTTTAAACTCCCACATCTGACAAGAAGCACATATCACTCTACTAAAGGCCATTTTTGCTCCTTCACAATCTACAGACCAGAAAATAACACTGTCTTATTCCTCTATGAAACACTGTCCCGGGTTAGATTAATAGTTATGGCTTATATTTTAAGTTTAATCAAGAGACATCTCAAAAAGCATATAATCAAGGAAGAACCCACTCTACTCACTACTGCAGACTTTCTGTAGGTCCCACTTAAAAACAATACACTTATCTGCTTCTGTGCTGTGAACTTCGCCCAACCATTTCCTCCAAGATCAGTTGTGAACTTCACTGTTTGTTCATTTTCCCAGATGCGCTCCGATGTCCAGTGATACATGAATTCAAACAGCAAAGGCAGTAATTGTGCAGGTTCACTACTGTAAAAATTTCTTTCTCTCTCTCTCCTGCACTGAACTCACCATGTGCTTCCTTTGTCTGTTCTTCTCCCTTTTAAAACTGTTGTTGTTTTGACTTTTTATTTCCAAAGTTCCAAAACAGTGCAACAGCATATAAAACAGTAATTGCTGCTCCTGGAATTTGAGGAAATCACCTCCAACACCTGAAATACCTCAATAAAGGAGCAGCTGTTACAGCCAGAAATTTTTCCCATCTTCCATCTTGGATTATCCAGTTCTAAAGGGTTGCCCCTTCACTCTGAGACTATGCCCTCAGGTCCTAGTCTCTCCTACTCGTTGAAACATTTTCTCCACATACTTTCTATCTAGACTTCTCAGTATTCTATAAGTTTCAATCAGATCCTACCTCATCCATCTAAACTCCATTAAGTACAAACCCAGAGTACTCAACCGCTCCTCATATGATGAACTCTTCATCCCTGGGATCATTCTTGTGAACCTCGTCTGGACTCCCTTCAATGCCAGCACATTCTAGCTTAGATATGGGGCCCAAAACTGCTCTTAATATTCCATATGTGGTCTGACCAGAACATTACACAGTCTTAGCAGTATATCTCTACTCTTGTAATCTACCCCCTTGAAATGAATGCCAACATTGCATTTGTCTTCCCAACAGCCAGCTGCATGTTAACCTCAAAATAATCCTGAATCAGAACTCCTAAGGCCCGAAGTGCTTTAGATTTCCAAAGTCTTTCCCCATTTAGAAAGTAGACTGCGCCTTTATCCTTCTCCCAAATTGCATAACCTCACATTTTCCCATGCTGTATTCTAAATGCCACTTACGTCCAAATTCTTCTGCAGCCTCCCCACTTCCTCAAAACTCACTGTCCCTCCACTTATTATGGTGCCATCTGCAAACTCACCAACAATGCCCTCAGTTCCTTCATCTAGATTGTTAACACATAACAGCAATAGTTGTGGTCCCAACACGGAACACTGCTGAACTTCATTAGTCACTGACTGCCATCCTGAAAAATATTCATTTATTCTTACTCACTGCCTTCTGCCAATCAGCCAATCCTCTATCCATGCCAGTACCTTGCCTCTAACATCATGGACTCATTCTTATTTATCAGTCTTTTGCGCGGCACTTTGTCAAATGCCTTCTGGAAATCTAAATAGATCACATCCACTAGCTCTCCTTTTTCTAACTTGCTCATCGCCTCCTCAAAGAATTCTAACAGATTTGTAAGGCATGACCTCCACATGACGAACCCATGTTTACGCTAATCTTCCAAGTACTCCACAATCTCATCGTTAATAATAAAATCTAAAATCATACCAATGACTGAGGTATCATACCAATGACCGGCCTATAATTTTCCATCTTCTGCCTCCCTCCATTTTAAGCTGGGCTATTATATTAGCCATTTTCCAGTCTCTGTGACTTTCCCTAACTCTCGTGATTCCTGAAAGATCATATCTTTGCCTCTATGATGTCCTCAGCTATCTCCTTCAGAATTCTGGGGTGTATTCCATCGGGACCTGGAGATTTATCCACCTTTGGACCTTTCAGCTTCCCCAGCACCTCTCCTTACTAATTTGACTGCAGAAGAGGCTAGCCTTTGGTCTCTGAAACCCTGATCAATAGATTTGTGATTGAAATTCTGTTCAAATTAGGTCCTCTGCCACAAAGGGCCACTACCGCATAGGGTCCTACCGTGACTGTGGTGGTTGGTCTTGCAAAAGTGTGATTATATTACAATGTTGTGGTATATATTATGTTCAGTGTGTCTTTGAGAAACATGTTCACAATATTATCTCTGTATCATGGCATGTGACCTATAGATATAAAAGTGTCACATTCCATTTTACCCCGAGATCACTTGAAGCATGACATTCTACTGGAAGCACGGGCTCATTGTAATGTAACAGCTTAATGTTAGCTAGATACAATAAACATTGGTCGGATTTTTCAATACCTTGGTATCGATGATCAGTTTCTTATTTCATGAGGGGTAACATAAATATTGAAACGTTGAGTTGAACTCTTATCAACAGGCTCTATCAATTACAAATCCCTGCTCTCAACAATGACAGAAGCTTCAAATAGCTTTCATTTTGTGGATATACTCGTGTTCCATCTGTATTTGTTCCACATGCTTTGTACTTCACTAAGTCCTGCTTTCTGTCACTCAATAGCTCAGCCTATTTAATATTAAGACCTGATGATTTTAATAATACAAATAAAAAAAACTGTTTCTCTAAAATCTAGATCAGCCTTTATTTTGTGTCAAACTACATAAATTAATTCTGGTTTTGACAGCAAGTTAATAATATTAATACACTATTATAAGATATTAATATACTAAGCATTGCAACTATTCAAGATTATTTTGAATGAAACAAAATAAGCAACACAGGGAATCATTTAGAAGAAGAGATCCTGCATTTACATTGCACCTTATTATGCCTTGAGGTTGTCTTAAAAGTTCTTCATGTTCAATAAGTTGCTTTTTTGTAGGATAATCACAGTTTTGAAGGAGTCACAGCTATAGAAACATGCTGCTGCTAACATTTCAATGATCCTATTACTGTTGGAAAGGGCAAGTTATTTTTATCTCTATTTTATTGGCCTCCTGGTTCAAATGCAACATCTTTTGGCAAACAAGTTGTGCTTCGATCAAGTTTCAGCTGTACTCTTGCATGGATAGTCTTATTCTATTCTCCTCTCCTCCTTGCAGTGTGTGAGAGAAATGTAGATTGTTTCCATTGCTTGAGAGAGATGAATTTCAATTTGACATTCTGGTATATAAATGGAAATGCTCCAGGAATACTGCCACTTCTGATTTAGTCAATTGTTTCAGTGATCATCAAGAAGACATTATAGCAAGGTCATTTGCTTGCAAAATTGCTGTATTATTCAACTTAGTTTTGGTAAATCTTCCTCCACTTCTATTACAGCTTTTAAAATTATAAGTGTACATCATTTTAATCAGTAAACTACAGACTTTTAGTGCTACTTCACTTCATAACTTTTTACATACCAGGCTGCAGGTCTTTTCAAAGTTGTATTTCATCGAAGCAAAATTGCAACTGGCTGTGACTCAAAAGCAAATCAATCTTTTAATTTGGTCTTTACATGCCCAGAGTCAGTCCATAACATAACACTGAGAATGTAAATGGCAACTTTGCCAACAAGAATCCAATCCAATTGTAAATTGAAATCTTAGATGTGACAACTATCATAAAGTTAGTCAGTTTGGGTTTGAGATCGTCTCTGTTTATACTCATGTCAATCTGCTTCATTTAGTCAACTAGTTGAGCAAACTTTAGGCACGCTCAACAGAAGGCAAGACTTTATTTGCCTTCACCATAATTTGGACATTAAATATCTCCTGAGAAAAGAGATCTGTTTAAACATTCATTTTTTTAATTGACTGCACAATTTGAGATTTAATTGATGTATATTGCAAATAGGGGAAGCAATGGGTGGTACTGTCTCTGGACTAGTAACCCAGGTAATTTTGTGGGCACCTGGGTTCCAATCCTAGCACAGCCAATTGTGGAATATGAATTCACTGCGAATCTGGAATTAAATGCCCAATGATAACCATGAGATCATTGTTGATTGCTGTAAAATCTTACCTGTTCACTGCTGTCCTTACCTGGTTAGGTTTACATGTGTTCAGGCCACAGCAGTGTGGTCGACTCTTAACTGCCCTGTGGAATAACTATCAAGTCATGCTAGAAATTCTCAGAACAGGAATGAAAATAAACAGACTAAGGCACTAGAAACAACTTCATTAAATACACTGCTGCCAACCCTGCAAAATCCTATGGGGACTCAAGCCAAACTTGGGAGAGTCCCAGACAACACTATCACTATCCCCATTTACATGTAGGACAGATCTAGCTGTGATAGCAGCATACTTGTGAACAGTCAGAAGGGAGTTGCCGAGAATCCTCAAAATTGACTTTAGAAGCCATGAAGTCTCATGGCTTCAAGTCAAACATGAGCATGCAAACCTCCTGATGGGTACCACATACCATCTTCCATCAGCTGATGAATCAGTATACTTCTTTAATCTTTATGTCATCATTATCTTCAGGAGTAGTGCCAGAAGACTAGAGGATTACAAATGTTGTCCCCTTGTTCAAGAAGGGGAGTAGAGATAACACTGGAAATTGTAGACCTGTGAGCCTTACTTTGGTTCTGTGTAAAGTGTTGGAAAGGGTTATAAGAGATAGGATTGATAATCATCTGGAAAGGAATAATTTGATTAGGGATGGTCAATGTGGCTTTGTGAACGTAGGTCATGCCTCACAACTTTATTGAGTTATTTGAGAAGGTGACCAAACAGGTGGATGAGGGTAAAGTGGTTGATGTGGTGTATACGGATTTCAGTAAAGCATTTGATAAGGTTCCACACGGTAGGCTATTGCACAAAATACAGGCGCATGGGAGTGAGGGTGATTTAGCAATTTGGATCAGAAATTGGCTAGCTGGAAGAAGACAGAGGGTGATGGTTGATCGAAAATATTCATCCTGGAGTTCAGTTACTAGTGGGGTACCACAAGGATCTGTTTTGGGGCCACTGCTGTTTGTCATTTTTATAAATAACCTGGCTGAGGGCATAAAAGGATGGGTTAGTAAATTGCGGATGATACGAAAGTCGGTGGAGTTGTGGACAGTGCGGAAGAATGTTGCAGGTTTCAGAGGACATAGATAAGCTGCAGAGCTGGGCTGAGAGATGGCAAATGGATTTTAATGCACAAAAGTGTGAGGTGATTCACTTTGAAAAGAGTAACAGGAATACAGGCTCATGGTAGTGTGGATGAGCAGAGAGATCTCAGTGTCCATGTGCATAGATCTCTGAAAGTTGCCACCCAGGTTGATAGGATAGTTAAGAAGGCATATGGTGTGTTAGCTTTTATTGGTAAAGGGACTGAATTTCAGAGCCATGGGGTCATGTGGCAGCTGTACAAAATTCTGGTGTGGCCACACTTGAGTACTGTCTACAGTTCTGGTCACCACATTATGGGAAGGATGTGGAAGATTTGGAAAGGGTTCAGAGGAGATTTACCAGGATGTTGCCTGGTATGGAGGGAAGGTCTTATGAGGAAAGGCTGAGGAACTTTAGGCTGTTTTCACTAGTGCAAAGAAGATTAAGAGGTGATTTAATGGAGGCATACAAGATGATCAGAGGATTAGATAGAGTGGACAGTAAGAGCCTTTTTCCTCGGATGGTGATGGCTAGCATGTGGGGACATAGCTTTAAACTGAGGGGTGATAGACATAGAACCGAGGTCAGGGGTAGGTTCGTTACTCAGAGAGTAGTAAAGGCATGGAATGTCCTGTCTGCAACAGTAGTAGACTCGTGAACTTTAAGGGCATTTAAATGGTCATTGAATAAACATACGGATGATAATGGAATAGTGTAGGTTAGATGGGCTTTGGATTGGTGTCACAGGTCACCACAGCAATGAGGGCCGAAGGGCCTGTACTCCACTATAATGTTCTATGTTCTATGTTGAACAACACTTGAGTGAAGCACTGAGGGTGGTAAGGTCACAGAGTGTATTCTGGTTGGGGATTTCAATGTCCATCACCATGTGTGACTTGGCAGCACTACCACTGACTGAACTGGTTGAGTCCTAAAGGACATAGCTGCTAGACTGGGCTTGTGGTAGGTGGTAAGGGAATAATTAAAAATGAAAAGCAAACTTGACCTTATCCTCATCAATCTGCCTACTGCAGATGTATTTGTTCTTGACAAAATCAATAAGAGTGACCACCGCACAGTTCTTGTGGAGACAAAGTTTGTCCTTCACATTGAGAATATCTTCCATTGTGTTACGTGGTACAATCACCATTCTAAATAGGATAGGCTTTGACCTTAGCTAACAATTTAAGAGTAGCAATCCGTGAGATACTGTGGGCCATCAGCAGCAGCAAAATTGTACACAATCTGCAGACTCATGGCCTACCATTTTCCCAATGAACCATTACTATCAAGCCTCAGAATCAACCCTGGTTCATTTGAAGAGTGCAGCAGTTTATACCAGGAGCAGCACCATGAATACCTAAAAATTAGATATCAACCTGGTGAAGAAACCAAACAGGACTACTTGTGTAACAAACAACATAAACAGCAAGTAATTGACAGAGATAAGTGATCGCACAACCAGTGGATCAGATCAAGATTCCAAAGTCTGGCCACAACCAGTCATGAATTGTGGGGGACAATTAAACAACTCACTGGAGGAGGAGGCTGCACAAACCTTCCCAGTCTCAGTGATGGAGGAGCTCCACACATCAGTGCAAAAGATAAGGCTGAAATATTTGCAACAATCTTCAGTCATAAATGCCAAGTCGATGATCCATCTTGCCCTCCTCCAGACGCCCCCAGCATCACAGATAGTAGTTCTCAGCCAATTCAATTCACTTCATGTTCAGCAAGAAATGGCTGGAGATACTAGGTACTGCAAAAACTATGAGCCATGACAACATCCTGGCAGTAATACTGAAGACTTGTGCCCCAGCACATGCTGCTCCCCTAGCCAAGCTGTTCCAAACAGGTACAACTCTGGCAATGCCTAAATAATATGCAATGAATGAAATAAAAAAGGGATTTGCTTTCCAACTCTTTTTAGGTGTGTATGTGATTTTGAATTATGGTAATCATTCAATCAGTGTTGCTCATTTACTTTAACCAAGATATATTAAATTTCTAATTCTGAACACCACACTCAGTAGTGAGTTTTTAAATCTCTCAGTTTATTTCTTTGTTTTGTTGTTCTGTTTCTTTAGGACTATCTGAGTGGAACAATAGTCAACTTTTCCCCTTTATGTCTGATACTGAACATAGACACTCTTTTATGACAAAATTGAAAGAAAATCAACAATGAAGACAATATTTATGAGAAATATTCACCACATAAAACCGATTGAGTAATTAAAAGAATATGTGACCGTCTCAACTGAAACAAAATGGTTGATAGGACTCTGACAAAATGAGTCAAACATATCCTCAAAGCAGAAACAACACTGTCATGAATTCTGTCTTCAACAGCTTCAAAGGATGACCTGATCAATTTTAAATGAGTGAAGAATGTATTGACATGCTTTATTTTATAATATGTACTTTATTTCACATTGATGGAGATTGTCATGAAAGATAGTGTATAGCATACTTTTGTTTTAGTAGTAGGTTTGTGTTCTAATCAGCTATAAATCTGGAAAAAAATGCTTTAAAATAATTCTAATTCCACAGTCACCAAACAGTGTTACTCAAATGTCATAATAGAGGGAACAATACAATCTATATCACCATAGCTGATCTATATTCAGCCTCAACTCCACTTTTCTGCCTGACATCTGCAACTCTTCAACCCATTACTAATTAAAAATCTATCTCCTCTTTAAATTTACTCAACGCTCTGGCATCCACTGCACTTGCTGTTTTTACACAAATAGTCCACCGACTCATGAACCTTTAAGAGAAGCAATTCCTCCTCATCTCTACAACTATCCAGTCATTACCACATTTCCACTTGCAGGAACTTTGGTGTGCAAATTGGCCCCTGTGTTCCCAATGCTATACATTGTTGATTGTAAAGCCCTTTAGGATAGCCTAAAGTTGTAAAAAGCATCCTTACTTTCACAGCACCTTGTAACTGACCTGATCAGGGGTTCCTAATGAGGTTATTTTTGATGGGTATTGTAGTTATTTTTGATGGGATGCCAGAGCGTTGAGTAAATTTAAAGAGGAGATAGATTTTTAATTAGTAATGGGTTGAAGATGTAGATTTATTCTTGACAGTGCCTACCCTATCATAATATGCACATTGTATGCAATGGCCTTGGAACATTGAGTGAAGTCAATTCCAACAGCACTTCATGATGGGAGCCTAGTTGTCACCACTGCCTTCAAGCCAACGAAAATACTGATCATCAAAATAGCAAGTAACTCAGGTTGTAGCATGACTCCATAGGACTAATTTCAACTTGTCATCAGGGGACAAAGCTAGTCTTAGGGCACTCATATAGAAACAATCTGTTGTGGTAACCAGTTTCTTATGTGGGCAAAAATGTAGCAATTCCATCTGCAGTAGATTTTCAGCCATGTTCTCAGAGACAGAAAGTGTGAACCCAGAGAGATCAGTAAGGCAAAAGAACATTCATTGTGGAATTAAAGAAAAATAATCAGCAACAAGGTATTTATACTGTAGTTGAATTGGCTATTACGTATAATAGTCCCCTGGAGTGCGAGTTCCAAGTTGTTCTTCATTCTTTGCCAAGCACTATATTTATTATTCCATTCATTAATTAGATTGAATTTTTTAATGGCAATCAATCATTAAGGTTCTTGACTGCTCAACATTTTGTGATCGCAGCCAAGATTCAAATCACAATGAATAAAATTAAGAGATCTCATAAAGATTTATGCCTGGAGTTTATATTAAAAAAACTAGCATCAGCATTCTTTAAGGAGTTTTTGCATCATCATTTATCTACTCCTTTAGGACATTACTTTCGTGCCATCTCAATATGTTTTGAGCTTGATGTCTTTAGTTGATTTATAATGGAAAAGCTAATGAAAAGGTTGGAAATGAAAACTGTAGGATGGAATAATTCTTTCTCAAAATTATCCATCTTAATGGAGCATGCTTTTGTATCCTCCCTGTGAACAAAATCGGTATCATAGAATCCAATCACCATGCCTGCCCTCAACCTTACCAATCAGCGCAAAACGTTGCATGATTCTCATGCATTCTTTGTTTTGATCTTCAGCAGTTCTTAAAAAAAGATCGAGTCTGGATTTATAGCACACACCTAAAGAACCTGACCCAGTTTGAAACAACTTCTGACAGGAAATACATATCTCAGGGCTTTCATGCATCTTTGTTTCTCCTGGAGGATTTCCTACTTTTCAGTCAAAATGAATGATTTCCCACCTTTGATGTGCAAATACACAATGCATGTTCTTTCCCACAGTACTGCCAAATAAAGTTGTATATCTCAGATTTCTATAGGTTCAAATTATAGATTTCCCACTTTTATTGTAACCTCACACGGATTCTATGTCCTTCTGATATCTGCTATCTGCTTTCCGAAGAAGAATAATCTTCTTTGGAACGTTGCCTCTTTTACACCAAGTCTATCACCTGGCCCCAGACTAGCTGTATAGATGTAGATTTATTCTTGAAGTGTCACATTGTTCGAAGCAGTTCATACATGTCTTTGTAGAGTTTGAACACACAAGCTTTATTCTTCACACCTTTTTGCTTTCCTTTTTCCTCAATTTTTCCTGATAATCATCCACATAGTACTCTTCAGTCTTTTGCTATTGTTCTTTGCAAAACCCAGGAAATGAATGTAAAGCATTCATTAGAATGGTTGTGTACAACCTCATTATCGAGGTACTGTTTAATATTATCCTTTTTTACTTTATTGTTACTTTCTCTAATTAAGAGATTATTAAACTACACTAGAATTTAATTGTCTGTTATATATTCATACACAGAATATGAAGTTTAGTCCTGAAATTATTAAGCTTTATGCAACCTGATACTGTTATAAAGCCTTGGGTGGGGAATCTGGGAATACCTCTGGACCTTGAAGGGGATAGATGTGTTTTCTGTTTCTCCCAGTGGTCTTAGTATCAATTCCAAACTAGCTAATTTAAGTTGAACCAATACTAACCTAAGTGCTACTCCTTGATAAGAATCATATCATAGAATCCCTACAGCAGGTCATTCAGCCCAACAAATCCCACTGACCCTCCAAAGAGCACCCCACCAAACCCACTCATCCCTGAAACCTTGCATTCTCCATGGATGATCCACCTAATCCCCACATCTTTGGACTGTGAGAGGAAAGCAGAACACGTGGAGAATACCTGCACAGACACAGGGAGAATATGCAAATTCTACACAAACAGCCATCCGAGGGCAGAATCAAACCCAAGTCCCTGGAGTTATGAGCTAACAGTGCTAACTACCGAGCCACAATGCCACTTTAGTGGTCACTAGTGGTTGTTCCTCTCCCTCTCATATTTAATACAGCCCAGACAAGGAATGAGGAATGGTGGCAGAATCCTCTTTCCCACAAATACCACATGGTGATCAGCAGGGCTCATTGCTGCTTAATGCCGCAAGGTAAAATCCATTGAACTCAGGTGAAGAAATTTCTAGAAGGTTAAGTGAGTTTACAGCTTTGAAGTCTTTACTACTCACAGCTGAAAGTGCCTGAACAAGCGAATGCTCTGCAGGAACTTATGGTAAGTCAAACAAGGGAGAAACAGCACTTGAGGCTCAAGTCTTTACTTCAGACCTAGTATGATAACAAAGAAGGAATGTGGGCTGGAAACAGCTTAAGGACAAGTCACATCTGGCAACTAAAAATTCCATCAAGAAGCAGTGATCTTCAGTATCATTTTCAGTTAAAGGTTCAGCTTGGCAGAGCTCCACGAGTAAAATTAAAAATTCCACCGGGTAAGGGGAAAATCTTTAAATTAACAGAGCAAAAACAAGTTGAGAAGTTAAAATAAAAAAACTCAGTTCACAATGACCATTGTCACTATAGTGAACAGATACTGCAAGCCTCACCGACAATGAGGAAATCAAGGGCCACAGAAATAATTTATACTGAGGTCATGGTAGCAGGAATGTAATAAAACAGATTTAAAGTGACAATAGGGACAATTTAAAAGCTAAAGCAGATGTTTATCATAAGGAGATAGACTACTTACGAGGCTACAATAAGAGTGGGAGAAAATAGAAATATCCAACAATAGCATTTTAAACATTTTTCTTTTTTACTTTATTTTTGATTGTGGACTAAATTGGGAAAAGAACTGAGAAAGGAATTGATGTGCTAATTGCTGCAATTAAGTTACTGAGACTCATTGTAACTTGTGTTTACACTGTTACTTTGCAAGCAAGGGGAGGTGTCAATGTAACAGGAGTCGGCCATTCGATCCCCTCAAACCTGTTTCACCATGGTTGATCTGTGGCCTAGTTCCATATACCTGCCTTTGGCCCTATTCCCTTAAGAGGTAAAAACAATCACTGCAGATGCTGGAAACCAGATTCTGGATCAGTGGTGCTGGAAGAGCACAGCAGTTCAGGCAGACTATTCCCTTAACACTTTCGCTTAACAAAAAAAAATCTACCTCAAGTTTAAAATTAACAACTGATCCAGCATCCATTGCCATTTGTGTAAGAGAATTCCAATATTAGTGAGTTTTGAGAAGATTTGTAGCTCAGGTTGAGGTTCTGGATGTAAGTTTGCTTGTTGAGCTGGAAGGTTCATTTTCAGACATTTCGTCACCAAACTAGGTAACATCTTCAGTGAGCTGCAGACGAAGCACTGCTGATGATTCCTGCTTTCTATTTATATGCTTGGGTTTTGTTGGGTTGGTGATGTTATTCCCTATGGTGATGTCATTTCCTGTTCTTTTTCTCAGGGGGTGGTAAATAGTGTCCAAGTCAATGTGTTTGTTGATATCAACATCAACTAGCCACAAAACAACATGAACCACTCTCACTAGTATCCTCACATACAGATAAGGAAGGATACCACTTTGACTGGGACAACACATCCATCCTAGGACAAGCCAACAGAGAAATGCACAAGAATTCCTAGAAACATGGCATTCCAACTGGAACTCTATCAACAAACACATTGACTTGGACCCCATTTACCACCCGCTAAGAAAAAGAACAGGAAATGACATCACCACAGGAAATGACATCACCAACCCAAAGAAACCCAAACATATAAACAGAAAGCAGGAATCATCAGCAGTGCTTCGTCCAGAGGCTCACTGAAGATTTTACCTAGTATGGTGACCAAATGTCTGAAAATGAACCTTCCAGCTCAGCGAGCAAACCTGCATCCAGAATTCCAATATCTACCATCCTTGTGTATAGAAGTGCTTCATAAAACTCTCTTGAACAGCCTGGTCTTAATTCTCAGAATATGCCCCGAGTTTTAAAATTCCCCGAGTGGAAGTAGTTTATCTTTATCTACCCTGTCTTTTCCTATTAATATCTTGAAGACTTCAATCATGTCACCCTTACCTTTCTTAATTCTAGAGAAAATAGGCTTCTCCTCATAATTTAAACACTGAAGTCCAGATATCATTCTTGGAAAACTACTTGGGGTCATCCTGCAAGGTCAATATATCCTTCCTAAGCTGTGGAACTCAGGCCTGCTCACAGTATTTCAAGTGATGTTTGACCAGCGTTTGGCATAACTGCAGCATGACTTCTGCATTCTCATATTCCAGACCCTATAAATAGATGGCACGGCACCAGAGCATATACATAGTGAGATTCATCGACAACAAGTAGCTGATTGGTTTGTGCAGTAATGGCCAATTATGGATACGAAAGATCATCAGACCAGAAACAACTAGTTGATTGGTTCCTGAGTAGCTGAACAGCTGGAGGATATGAACAATACAGTGAGAAGCACTCAGACCTCAGGAAGGGAAGCTGATGTGTGTCCCTGTCTCTCTCTCTCTCACCAGTAAAATAACTCAAGCTAAAGGAAACCAGTAACAGTGAAATACTTAGCAATGTTTCTTGATTCGGTCTCATGGACAATTTCATGACAGCTTTGGCAGACCTAATCATTATCCCAGTCATCAGTTTAAACGATGAAAGGAATCATTGACATTATCAGTTGGCAATTGCTCGTTGATTATCTGCTCACAGATACTTAGTTTTGGTTCTGCCAGGGCCACTCAGATGTTGACCTCATCACAGTTTTGGTCCAAACACGGACAAAAGTGCTAAACTCCAGAGGTGAGTGACTGTCTTTAACATCAAGGCAGTAGTATGGCATCAAAGAGCACCAACAGAATTGGAGTCAATGAGATTCAGAAGGAAATCTCTCCATTGGTTGGAGTTATACCCAGCACAGAACAAAGAAAAATGGTGTGATGTTGGACATCATTCATCTCAGCCCCTGAGCATCTCTGCAGGAATTCCTCAGAATGTTTTTCTAGGCCCCAATCATCTTAAACTCCATTATTTATGAACTTAGCACGATTAGAAAGTCAGAAGTAGGGGTACTTGTTGATAATTATACAATGTTTAGAATCAGTTTGAAGCAGATTATGTCCATATGCAGCAAGACTGGGACCACATCCTGGCTTGGGCTAATAAGTGACAAGTTACATTCATGCCACCCAAATACTAGGCAATGACCACCTCCAACAAGAGAGAATCTAACCACTTCCAAATGCCCAAAGACATTATCATCGCTGAATCCTCCACTATAAAAATCTTGGGGGTTACCACTGACCAGAAACTGAATGGAGCCCGCCACATAAATATTGCGGCTACAACAGCAGGTCAAAGGCTAGGAATTCTATGATTTCTTGTCACCCCAAGATCTGTCCACCATCTACAAAGCACAAATCATGAGTGTAATCGAATGCTTTAAATGGCCTTCATGGATGGATCAACAACATTTAAGAAGATTGACATCATCAAAGATAAAGCACCTTATTTGATTGACAAACCAATCTCCATCTTCAACAATCACCCACTCAGCACTAATGCAATGGAATGACTCAGGAAGCCCCCAAAATAGCACTTACCAAATCCGTGAAATCATCTGCCTGTAAAGACAAGGGCGGAGACAAAAAAAACTGCAGATGCTGGAATCCAAAGTAGACAGGTAGCAGGCTGGAGGAACACAGCAAGCCAAGCAGCATCAGAAGGTGCAAACGTCGACCTTTCAGGTGTAACCCTTCTTCAGGACTGGTGGTGGGTGTGGGAGGATCTGCAGGAAAAGGGGGAGGTGGGGCAGGGGAGGGTGAAGTGGGGATAGGTGAAGACGGGGTAGAGGGTACGACCTGGTTGGTCAATGGGAGGAATGAATCCGGTTGGTGGTAGGGAGCAGTGGAGGGGGAGGGAGGTGATTTGAAATTGGAGATCTCAAATGTTGAGTCCTCTGGGCCGTAGGGTGTCCAGGCGGAAAATAAGGTGTTGCCTCTACATCGGGGAGACCAAACGTAAACCGAACTTCTGCACCTCCTGATCATGCCTGGCTTGCTATGTTCTTCCAGCCTCGTGCCTAGCTACTGTAAAGACAAGGACTGTAGATGCATACACTGCCATTTCCAAGTTATGTTCCAAGCCTTATACTCTCCTAATTTAACACTATACCGTGGTTTCTTCATTGTTGTTGAGTCTAAATTACGAGCTCCCTTCCTAATAACACAGTGTGTTCCTACACACGAAGGACAGCAGTGGTTCAAGAAGGCAGCTCATCAACTCCCCCCCTGCAGAGCAATTAAGATACATAATAATAGACTCACCAGTGATGTCCATATCCCATGAATGAATAACAAATATCCATGTAATGGTTCTGTTCGCTGAGCTGGGAATTTGTGTTGCAGACGTTTCGTCCCCTGTCTAGGTGACATCCTCAGTGCTTGGGAGCCTCCTGTGAAGCGCTTCTGTGATCTTTCCTCCGGCATTTGTAGTGGTTTGAATCTATCACTTCCGGTTGTCAGTTCCAGCTGTCCGCTGCAGTGGCCGGTATATTGGGTCCACGTCGATGTGCTTATTGATTGAATCTGTGGATGAGTGCCATGCCTCTAAGAATTCCCTGGCTGTTCTCTGTTTGGCTTGTCCTATAATAGTAGTGTTGTCCCAGTCGAATTCATGTTGCTTGTCATCTGCGTGTGTGGCTACTAAGGAACCACTCTCAGACAACAACTCACCAGAACGAAGGACCCGATACCCAGCATGAGCAAAACCAATGTAGTGTACAAGATCCCATGCATGGACTGCATAAAATACTACTTAGGACAAACAGGAAGACAGCTAACAATCCGCATCCATGAACACCAACTAGCCACGAAACGACACAACCAGCTATCCTTAGTAGCCACACACGCAGATGACAAGCAACATGAATTCGACTGGGACAACACTACTATTATAGGACAAGCCAAACAGAGAACAGCCAGGGAATTCCTAGAGGCATGGCACTCATCCACAGATTCAATCAATAAGCACATCGACCTGGACCCAATATACCGGCCACTGCAACGGACAGCTGGAACTGACAACCGGAAGCGATAGATTCAAACCACTACAAATGCCAGAGGAAAGATCACAGAAGCGCTTCACAGGAGGCTCCCAAGCACTGAGGATGTCACCTAGACAGGGGACGAAACGTCTGCAACACAAATTCCCAGCTCGGCGAACAGAACCACAACAACAAGCACCCGAGCTACAAATCTTCTCACAAACTTTGAATATCCATGTAAGTTTAACACCAAAGTATGTCTCCTTTCCATAAAATGTGGAGAGAGTAGTGTTGTGGTCGTGCCATTAGGCTAATGTTCTGGGGTCAAATCTCATCATGGCAGATCAATGAAAATCCAGAATAAAACAATGACTATTGTCAACTTCTGTTAAAAAAAATCTTGTTCATTAATGCCAGCTAAGGGAAGAAAATCTGTTATCCTTACTTGGTCTGACCTACATGTGACTCCATAGCCATAGCAAGAGGGTTGACTCTTAACTGTCCTCTTGAAAAGACAGTCAGGAAATTAAGTGACCTCCAGATGAGGTAAATGGGCCAACAACCCAAGTTAATAGAAACAACGTCCTCTGTAAAGGATATCCAAGAGACAGTGCCCTCAAGCAGAGACACATTGTACTGATAATATATTATCAAAATCAAGGTCAGTAGTTCTTAAGTCAAGGACCTAACAATTTTCCAAGTCTGAACAGACTATGTTCCAGCAAGAATTGTTAAATATCCAGACCTCCTGAATTTTTGAAGGCAAAGATTTCGGGGGAGATGCAGTAATGGCAAATGCACTTCCATACGTGAATGTACAAATGTTAGCTATCCTAAAGAAAGGCTTGTGGGGAATTGTTATCATATATGGGGAGGCCTGACATAGCGGAAATGTTACTAGTCTAATAATCCAGAATGCTGGCAGAAGGTTCTGAGGATAGGGGTTCAAATCCCACCATAGCAGATGGTGAAGTATGAATTCAATAAAATCTGGAATTAGGAAAGCCTAATGGCAATCCTGTAACCACTGCCAATTGTTGTAAAAAGCCAATCTGGTTCAGTCTTTTAGAGAAGGGAATCTGCTGTCCTAACAAGTTCTCACCTCCATGTGGCTCCAGATCCACAACAATGTGATTGACTCTTAATTCCCTCTTGACTCTATCAAGGAAAGAGGAATGATGACAGCATCCTTCAGCACAAAAACAGTCTTGATGTTATAGCAATAACAGCCTTTATTTCCCATCCTTAACTGAGGATGAACCATATTAGGTCAGAGATCATGTGTAGGTCAGAACAGAAAAAGATAGCAGATTTCTCAACAGGTATGTGCAACTGAGATAATAACAATCAAATTTCCAACTCAGAGGAAAAAGCGAAGTGAAAATATTCGTTAATTTAACATGGAAACACTTTGGTGTTTCACCATCCAAACCTCCACAAAATCAAGCATATTAGTGGTGTAAGAAACAGGATAAAAATAGGCTTACAGTTTATTTCAATTTACTTCAGAAAATGACTGATATTTCATTTGTTGAGTTGGAATCTTAAGGTCCAGGAATTAATTCAATGCATTGTTCTTACAGCTTGATAGAATGGTCCAATTGGTCAAAGTTCCCAACTGTCCTTTTCTTCTTGATCCACAAATGAGCTAAGACTAAAGTAGTGCACACCATATCAGAACTTGCAGCAATAAAAATTTTGACTTCCCTCTGGTTCTTCTGCCTATTGTTTGAAATGCATCAACTAGTTGCTAACTCCTTTACCATTGGAAACTTTCTAATTGTTAACTTGCATTGAAACATCTCTGATCTGTATACTTGGTCTCAATTCCATGCTTCTACATGATCCTAAGCAATAGCCATAGCTCCACTAACCAAGCCTTTTGTCACAAGTCAAGGGAACAAGTGAGGAGTTCCTAATTTCCATCCCATTGCTCCAGTGTGAGGAAGGACAGGAACACTGCGCCCCGTTCGACATTCTCTATCCTCGTGAGGAATGATCACCTAGTAGGATGTCAAAGCTAAACCAAACCTAAAAGGACATGAATCCAGGAAAGTATGAAGAGCGTAAGATAAGTAGATCACATTCATGTTTTCTAATGTATGTACATCTACTGTAACACTAGATCATATTCTTCATTTCACACTGTCTACATGTCAGCACATGTGCTCATTAACAATAACTGATGTAGAGTTAAGTTGTATTTTGTTAACATATACTCAATTAGCTATTGTTGTTATCCAGCCATTTTTTTGTTGGCTAAGATATTTTTTACCTAATTATAAAATTTATAGATAAGCAGACATGCTGGTAAGCATGTGATGCAAAACCATTGTGATCTTCACTAGGTCATATTTATGTTCCAGATGAGCAGATTTTGTCTGGTTCAGGGTGAATAATCCCATCAGTTGTCAGTTTATGACAAGTTGAGTTCTAAATTAACATTCATGAAATATCCAGACAGAGGAGATTATACGATAATGTCAAAAACAAAAATCACTAATATGACTCCATAAAGCATGTTAACAAATATTGCAAAGCTCCACCTTGTAGGCTGATGATATCAATTTGAACAAATTAGCTTTAATAGTATTTGACCTAGATTTTGACAGTTATTCATTTCCCTGCACCACTCAGAAATGATTGTTAAAAGGATTTGCATGAGCTGGTGTTGGACTAGGGTAGACAAAGTTAAAAATCTCACAACACCAGGTTATAGTCCAACAGGTTTATCATGCCACCGAATAAACCTGTTGGACTATAACCTGGTATTGTGTAATTGTTAACAGTTATGACAGCCGAGGGATTGTGGTATTAAAACAGCTCCAGTAATGCACCATGCTACTTTAACAATACCTTCCAAATCCATGACTTCCACCACTCAGAACAACAAGAGCAGAAACACAAGGAAATATCTGCAAGTTCCCCTACCACCACACACTTGGGAAATATATTAGCGCTCCTTCACAGTCAAAATCCTAAAACTTCTTACCTGACAGCACTCTGGGTGTACCAACTTAAGAGACACTGCAGTAGGTCAAGCTGGTAGCTTGCCACAAGCTTCTCAAGGGCAACAGCCAGAAGGTTGCCTCATGGTAAGGTTGAAGATCATATAATGTTATTTGTGTAGTAATCCAGAAGCCTATAAAATGCTCTGGAGATATAAATTCAAAACGCACAACAGCAGCTAAGAGAAATTAAATTTGATTAATAGATCTGGAATAAAATGTTAGTTTCATCAGTTGTAATCACGAAACCGTGGAATTGTTATAAAAAGCTCATCCCTTTCCATATGGAAAATCTACTGTCCTTATTTGATTTGACCCATGTGACTTCACATCCAACATGATTCACTCTGCAGTTCAAGGGTAACTAGAGATGGTCAATAAACGTTTTCCTTGCTATATTCCATGAATGAATAAATAGTAGTCAATGAACTGTGAGCTCAAATTGCAAAATTAAGTTCAATGAACCTAACATTTTTTTGAGTTAGTTACAGAAATTAGCCATTCATATAATTGGATTGTAATAAAAACTCTAACATTTCATTAATTTCTTTCAGGAAGTCAGGCTGCCAGCACTATCCAATTTGAACTAGATGTATCTCCATCCCATTCTGTGATGGTCTTTTGAAAGCAAGTTTATAGTTTAACAGATAATTCTATCATCATACAAACTACATGGTTCAAGTTAGAAATTTTCAGGATAATTCAAAATGATCAAACGTGTACCTTTGCCAGTGAAAACATCAATATAAACTACCATGCATGTGAATCACTTGCGCTTCCCTATCTTCAAATTAAATTCCATTTTGTTATCTCTACAGGGATTCACTGATGTTTCCATTCTACAGTCTCAGTCAATAAAGATGAGCATACTCAACAGTTTGGACATGGTCTCATTGCAAATTAATTTTTATAATTAACTCGTGCTTCTCCTGTACGAATCACTTTTAAAGATGTTTGAAAAGCTCTTTTATGAGCAAATTGATCTAAAATTACACAGATATCATGATATTCTTCATGTTATTCATCTTTTCTAGTAAATCAGCAGTTGATTTAATTCCAACACTTTGCATTTGATTTTCACTTAGTCAATATTTAACAGATTTTCAAAATCAACCTCCCTTCTGGTCCTTCACCTTTCTATGGTGCTTTGCAAGAAAAGGCCAAGATTGCTTATCTGCCACCACAGGGCATTTCACTTCATTCCATTGTTTTCTTTCTATCCAGTCTACTTCATCCTACTGTCTCTGTTGCCCATTTCCTTATCTTCATGCCTCCATCTCCATACTGGTTAACACTGTTGGTTGAATTCTGTGCTAACCAGTTTTGAGAATAGAGGCAGATGTGTTTGAAGATAATGAAATGAGCAATAGGACTTAGGGACAATAATCTAGAGCATCTTTTATCATGTATGCCACTCTGGGTTTGGATTTGAGACACAGTAGTTGAAGAGAAGACGTAGTAAAGAATGGACTTCAACTTAGACTTTAATATAACACAATTTGTTATATTTTCATATTAAATATTGCCACACATGATAATCACAGATATACAAGACTATGATCATATAATTGTATTAGGTAAGGGCTAAACCATTTTCTTCATACAATTATCTCCATGTACCCTCTGTGATTCACCCAGAAGATCTGACTCTTCTGTGCTCTAACACTATCCACACTGTGCTACTTAAAACTTTGTGTTGTACAGCACCATGATATTATTGCAAAATAGCTCCAGGGTCTTACAACAGAGTCGGCTTTACATCCTTTCAACTTTTCTCTGCCATCAGGAAGATCATAGCTCGTCTGATCTTGGTCTCAAGTCCATTTTCCTACCCTAAACCCTCTGCTGGAAAAATTTGCCCCTGGGTCCCTTTTAAATCTTTCCTCTCTCAGTTTAAACCTATGTCCTCTAGTTTTGGACTCACCTAAACTAGGAAAAAGACCTTGGCTATTCACCCTATCCATGCCCCTCATGATTTTATAAACCTTTGAATGAGGTACAATCTCCAATTTAGCTAGGGCCACAGTCTGGCACAGACATCATAGAATCAATATTTCCCAATTGTGTTTTAGGAGCAAATCATAGTCCCAGAGTCATGAACAAAAACAATATTTTTAGATTTTGATGAGGAAAGAGATGTCAGTTGAAGAACCTGCTTTTCTTTGCCATATAATTCAACAATTTCTGATCTGAGTCATTAGGTCCAACTATTAGTTAACATTGTGGTCAATTTTAATTATTCTTACTGGGTAGAAAACCAACTTTGGTTGGGGTCAGGAGCAGGGGGATCCAGAAGAGAACTTTACTCACACACCTACTAGTTATACCTCCATTACATCCATTAGGAACCAAGAAGGTTTCAATATCTTTGTAAAACAGTTAACTGAGTTCATTCCAAAGTGATCTGGATTTGGTGCTGTCTAGAATTTTGTACATTTTGTTCTTTAATGCTGTAATCACTGCAGCAATGACCTAATACGACTTGTAGCTTTGATCTGACTGTATGTTCTACACAAGATTACAGAAGCAACCTGACACAGAAACAGCCCATTGGGTCCAACCAGTGCATTGCAGGTTTACTGTTCCACTCAAGACCCCATCCCAGTTTCCTTTTCTAAATCTATCATTCTAACTCACTATTCCCTTCTCTTTGAACTGCTTGACTAGGTTCCCCTTAACTGCATCTAGACTATTCTCCCCAACCATACCCAGTCAGTTCCACACTCATACCATTCTTTGGCTAAAGATGATCATTTCAATTTCCTGTTGGATCTCTTAGTGTTTATCTAATATTGATGGCCTCCAGGTATGTTCTCCCCACAAAAGGAAACATTCTCTATACCAAAATCTTTTGTTATTTTAATGACCTCTCATACTTCACCATATAGCCCTTGTGAATCAATTTCAACTAATTCTGCTTTTGTGCAACCATGGGCTCTCTTTAGTTTAGGTATGCAATGATTGTAATGAGGTCAGCCAATTGCACTTCATAGAATTTGAGTTCCCTGATTGGGGCTGTTAATTTGGTTCAATCAAGGAGCCCTGGCTGACAGATAAAACAGGACTGTCTCTCTTCGGGATCTGGGGTGGAGGGTGCTGCATGCAGCGGTCCCCTGCAACCGCAGATTGAGGAGGTTCACGGACTCCCAGCCCAACTGCTTGTTCTGCAGTGCTGTGGAGTCCGTGGACCATGTAAATATTGGGTGTGGGCGCTTGCTCTCCCTTTTTGATTTCGTCAAAAACCTCTTTCTCTACTTTTGGTTGCACTTCAGTCCCACGCTCCTAATCTTCAGACACCCGGTACAGAGGGGGGAGGGCAGGTCTGAAGACCTCCTCGTGGGCCTGCTCCTGGGCCTAGTCAAACTGGCCATAAACAGGTCCAGGCATCAGGCCATGGAGGGGGTTGTTAGGGCCATCTGCCTGCTCCTCTTCTGCGGTTACGTTAGAGCCCAGGTGTCTCTGGAGAAGGAGCACGTGGTGTCCACCAACACCCTGGAGTTGTTCAGGGAGAGGTGGGCCCTGCAGGGAATAGAGTACATTATTTCCCCGTCCAATTCTATTTTGATTTAACCTTTGCCCTCCCCTGAACTGTTTGATCACACAGCACTGCCCTTGATGTGAGGGGCATTGCTGGTCACTGGCCACTTGGGTGTTTCTTTTCTTTCTGGTGGTGGAAATTGAATAAAGATTCATGCACCTTGTGTCTTTCACTGTGTCTCGCACTAGGACACACACAACATGGGTATGGGGAAAAAATAAGCACTACTGCAGTTAGATGGTAGTGTGGGGGTAATGGGAAAAGAAAAAAAAGAATAGTAGCGTCAGACATCCTGTTCGCTCTGAGAGCTGGAAAAAAAATAGGAATGTCAGACATTCTGTTCACTCTGAGGGAGCTGGATCAGTGTCAAGGACTCTCCTCATATAAATAAAGGGTGACTTGGTGACGGGATACCAGCCTCTGTGGAGTTATTAGAAAGGGCACTTCCTTCTGTATGGAATGAGCTACCAGAGGAAGTTGTGGAGACTGGTACAATTGCAACATTTGAAAGGTGCGTGGATGGATACATGAATAGGAAGGGTTTAGAGGAATATGGGCCAAATACTGACATAAGAGACTTAATTAATTTAGGATATCTGGTCAGCATGGACAGGTTGGAACATATGGTCTGTTTCCCTGCTACACAACTCTATGAGTCTATAACTTTCCAGAGAATTTAGACACAAAGAGACAAAGAACAAAGCCACTACAAATCAATAGTTGAGTAGTTATGACTGACTGGAGTTTTCTTGTGGATTCAGGGAATGCACTCCTTCTTTCTAATAAAATTAAAAATGAGGCATTACTTCTGGTATTTTCTTGAGCAGCCTTTATTGTTCTCTTTAGGCTACTCAATGCCTCATCTACAATGCAGCCCTTATATTATGAAAAATGCCTACAGCTGGCACCTGTTGTGCTTGGATTGTCTTTGGATAGAGTTGCTCGCCCTTCTTGTAATACTAGTCTTCTGGGCTTGCTAGTGTTGGACAATCTCAGAACTATTACAGTGCAGAAGGATGTTATTCCACCCATCATGTCTGTACAGGTTAGTCTGGCTCTATTTCCTGATGCCAATCTCCTGCTTTTTCCTGTATCATTCCCTGTACCATTACTAACCAAACAAAATTTTAATGTCCTTATTAATTAGTGAACCATGAACAAGGCAGAAGAGGCACCTGAAAAGGAGTTCATTATATAATAGTAAGATAACCGATTACAATAGTTTAAGAATGCTTAACTTAATCAACATGAATTCAGGAATATTGTTATCTCCCAAGGGATTGTAACTATATTGGTCTTTATTGGTCAGAGTATTGAGTATAGGAGTTGGGAGGTCATGTTGCGGCTGTACAGCACATTGGTTAGGTCTTTTTTGGAATACTGTTTTCAATTCTGGTCTCCTTCCTATCAGAAGGATGTTGTGAAACTTGTAAACGTTCAGAAAAGATTTACAAGGATGTTGCCACAATTTGAGTTATAAGGAGAGGTTGAATAGGCTGGAATGTCAAGAGGCTGAGGGGTGACTTTATAGAGGTTTATAAAATCATAAAGGGCATGGATAGGATAAATAGACAAGGTCTTTTCCCTGGGGTGGGGGAGTCCAGAACTAGAGGCCATAGGTTTAGGGTGAGAGGGGAAAGATATAAAAGAGACCTAAGGGGCAACTTTTCCGCGCAGAGGGTGGTGTGTGCATGGAATGAGCTGCCAGAGGAAATGGTGGAGGCTGGTACAATTGCAACGTTTAGAAGGCATCTGGATGGGTATATAAGACCATAAGACCATAAGACATAGGAGCATGGCTGATGGGCACTTTAACTCCACTTACCCGCATTCTCCCCGTAGCCCTTAATTCCTTGTGACATCAAGAATTTATCAATTAGCGTCCCAGCCTCCACTGCACTCTGTGGCAATGAATTCCACAGGCCCACCACTCTCTGGCTGAAGAAATGTCTCCGCATTTCTGTTCTGAATTGACCCCCTCTAATTCTAAGGCTGTGTCCATGGGTCCTAGTCTCCTCGCCTAACGGAAACAATTTCCTAGCGTCCACCCTCTCCAAGCCATGTATTATCTTGTAAGTTTCTATTAGATCTCTCCTTAATCTTCTAAACTCCAATGAATACAATCCCAGGATCCTCAGCCATTCCTCATATGTTAGACCTACCAATCCAGGGATCATCCGTGTGAATCTCCGCTGGACACGCTCCAGTGCCAGTATGTCCTTCCTGAGGTGTGGGGACCAAAACTGTACACAGTACTCCAAATGGTGCCTAACCAGAGCTTTATAAAGTCTCAGTAGCACAACAGTGCTTTTATATTCCAAACCTCATGAGATAATTGACAACATTGCATTCGCTTTCTTAATCACGGACTCAACCTGCATGTTTACCTTTAGAGAATCCTCAACTAGCACTCCCAGATCCCTCTGTACTTTGGCTTTACAAATTTTCTCACCGTTTAGAAAGTAGTCCATGCTTCTATTCTTTTTTCCAAAGTGCAAGACCTCGCATTTGCTCACATTGAATTCCATATGAATCGGAAGGATTTATTTTAAAGGGCATGTGCTGGCAAGTGGGACTAGATGGGGTTGGGATATCTGGTTGGCATGGACAGGTTGGACCGAAGGGTCTGTTTCTGTGCTATACATCTGTATGACTCGATGACTCTATAACTAGCTCTATGCTACATGTCTGTAGACAGTGGAACTGACTGACAACTAACATCTGACTAGCTGCTTCTAGGTACAGTCATTTATATATCAGTGGGTGGAGCTATTCAAAAGACCCTTTTCAGCCATGTGTCTTATACAGTCACTTCTACAGCATTAAGTTCAGACATACGCACTTGAATTTTGCAGTCAGGATCTAACAACTATAGGACTCTGATCTGTATACCTAAGCAGCCTTACACCTATTTCAGGTAGCCATGCTCTTCGCCCCCAGTACAGGCTTGCCTGCGTATCACACCTTTCAAAGGCTGCCTGGATTATCCATGATGGTTCTGCAATGTAAATAAGGCTGGCTTAAACTGAACTTCGTCTCCTGAAGTTCTTTTTGAACGTAAATTATTCAGCAAGCGTTATCGTATAATCACATTGAGGTGTCAGCTAATGCACTCTCAGAGTGCAACTGGCACCAGCTTTAGGATTTCTTTTAAAGGGCAAAGGAACCAGCAGTTTATAAAGGCATCTCAAATCGTGTAATAATTAAACCGTCACCGCCTTGCTTTTCTCAACAAAGTAGCAGGAGGTTTTGTTTTCACAGAAGATCAGCATGACTAAGAGAAAGACAGCTGTATAAAATTGCTAGGAGAGGATATTTTAAAATATTCAATTGACAACCCCAAATAAGGCAAATGTTTTCATGAGAAGCAGAGCTCATAAGTTGTTGCTTCTTCAGTAATCGCTTTTAAAGCTAAGATAGATATTTTTTTGAAAAATAAAGGACTTAAAGGATATGGTGAAAATGCGGGTAAGTGGAGCTGAGTCGACGAAAAGACCAGCCATGATCTTACTGAATGGCGGAGCAGGCTCGAAGGGCTGGATGGCTACTCCTGCTCCTAGGTCTTATGTTCTTATGTTCTCATGCACCTCAGAATGGTTCTTAATCAAATTAGTATTTCATTTGCTATTTTCAGTGTTATCACTTTTGGTCTTTTCATTTGAAGAGCCTATAGCAATGTGTCTGACTCTTCACTGCCCTCTGAATTAGTCCAAGAGCAACTAGGGATGGGCAATAAATGACCTTACCAGCAATGCCCACATGCCAAGAAAGAGAGATAAGTCCTGTTTAAACACCCAAGTTACTCAATACTTATAGTTGCAATCTTCTATTTTGCACAGACCAGAAGAAAGCTAAGCCATTGCTTTGAAGTCATATGAAATTATTCTTTAACAGTTTACGAGCATTGCAAGTGCAGTGTAATATTGCAATTGCCAAAGCTAAAAGCTGTGGGAAGTGGTTACTTGCTACATTTCCTATATTTTAACAAAGACATCACTTAGGATCTCTCAGGGGTGTTTAACTTATTCTCACAAGAAATGTCTCGTGGGCAGGCAATTGTACCAATCCTTTGGAGTTCAGAATGTGCAATTATTGCAGTCTTTTCATTCCCTGGAGCGTCTCACATTCTTTTTGAGTACAACATACTTGCAAAGTTTGTATCTGCCTAGTGGGAGTTCATTAGCACCAGGGGAAGTAACCAGCCATTCTCAAATCATTATAATTGCCTGTGGTTCCTATTTGTATCATCAGTGCTATTTAAGGTAACTTGAGAAATCATTAGTGCATGAGCATATTAAAATATTGCATTCTGATTGGATGATCAACAGATATTACTCTATCCCAGTGGAGAAACAAATTCTAAGAATTGGTCTAATTTGGTGAAGAAGACTTCTTCGATGTTATTAAAAGAAACATCTAATCTAAAATCTATAGCTTTCTAAATGACATGCTTAATCAACATGTGCAAGGCTAGATCTCTGCTGGAAAATAAAGCCCAAACTGACCATCTTATCAAATATTTGTAGCCTGCTCCAACACTAAGTATTCATAATAGACAGTTTAATGAGTTGAATAGTAATCAGTATTTTAATGAGTACAAGGGTTGATCAGGTTGGTTGTTCAAAATCAGTTTTGGCAACATGGCCATTCTTCTTAACCATTATACACTGAAGTTAAAAATAAGATCAGAAATTGCACAGAAAATTGTGACTTATTTAGAACAAGCTGTAGATACTAACCACAATTTGAGTGATTCTTGGCATTCTTAGATTGACTTTAAAAAGTATGATTAATAAAAAGGGGATACAAAAGATGACATGAAGGTGCTGGTGGCAGACTGGGGTAGACAAAGTTAAAAATCACATGACACCAGGTTAGCGTCCAACAAGATGACAGAGAAGAGATCAATAAGAATGAATAGACTATATATTTGGCAGAAATCAATGACTACACTATGAAGGTATGCCAGGGGGCCAAGATGAAAAACATGCCTACTCTATTCTTCGGGACTGCCTGCAAGTCATTCAGATGTCCCATTCATCAGCAAAAGTGAATAGCATTGCAATTTGAGTCAAATATCATTTGTATCACTAAATACATAACTCATAATTTGTTCAGACAGGCAAGCCAAATGATAAATGCTACTGCTATTGATCCAAATATGCCAAGACCATGTCAACCCTCCATGGTCCGCCCATTCGACAGCACAAACAAGAGGTCGCAAGTATTTTCATGGTCAGGCCAAATTTGAATTTGTTTGATTTTCAAATGCTGAATAAATACTGACGAGTTAGTTCATTATCTGGAAAATCCAGGAACTCTTCCAGAGAGTTAGATTAGCAGTTAATCCTCACAACAGGGCCAGGAAAGGGTGAATGGTAAGATTTTTTAACAGATCAGATAAACTCATGATTGTTAGTCCCCACAAAAATCTACGGCATGAAAGCTTTGGACCTGGCCATTTTCAAAAAAGATTGGCATTGGTGAAGGCGCACAACAACTAGTAAAACTCGAGGGATGAAATGTGGCATTTGTTCCACCCATTGATACCTGGAAAATTTATGTTATCCTACATTTTGCATACACCCCAATACGAATTTAAACAAAGCTCTTCTTAGGCCAGATATTTTCAGGTCCCACTCACATCAAATCAGATAGCCCTTGGAAGAGTGGAAAGTGATCGGATTTTTCTGTAATTTACAGTAAAGCATTTTCCAGTGTAAGGCGAGTACTTTATCCATTTTCTTTTTCTATACTCACTCACTTCTAAATTTTAAAGAATTGAACTGCATACAATCATGAGTAATTATAGCTCTTTATTAGTATCGTTAAAGCTTAACGTCAGTATTAAACTGACTAGAGATCAAGTGTTTATTAATTATAAATTCATTTAAATTATTAATTAACTAGCACACAATATAGATGGCAGGACAGTTGATTAGCTGTGACTGCAAGATGCAGGAGCCTTTTGATGCAATCCCTTATTACGAAAAGGATTGAAAATAAAAGTAAGGATGTTGTATCTCAGCTATACGGGGCATTGATGAGACCACATCTCAAATGCCCAGTCCACAACAACTCTGTAAACGTTTGATCTCCTTCTAGTATAGATGGAAATGTAGAATTTGGAACTCAAACAAATTAGCTATGACCTTATTGAATGGTAGAGCAGGCCTGAGGGGACAATGGCTATTCACTATCTTCCCTCAACCTTTTGTCCAATTAACATGTGGGGGACCTTGAATTGCTGTGTGGCCTGATGGAACATTGCCTATTTCTGCCTCTAACTTATATGTTAAGATGTCGTGTAAGAAACTAATAGAAAAGAGGAAGCAAAACAGCAACACATTGAGACCCTGAATATATTTAGGAAACCATGAGATTAAATCTGATTCTGGAGAGGAGAACAGTACTCTCATGGGAGTCCAAAAGTTCAGGAATGCAGTTCTGGGAAGGCAGGAAGGAAAGGTGGGAGCTGCTTGATTTAGATGGGCAATCCATTTCCTTACATTGTCAACATATAATCTCCTGCACCTCCTAAAGGCTGAGAATTAAGTATCAAGTGCAGGTGCATTTGAGCTGACAATAAGTTTCATTCCCTCAGTCAAGAAAGGTGGTCACTGATAAAACGAAAAAAACAGAGCAAATATTCTACCATATGTTGTAATGCTAATATTCTGCATTACCTTATAAAACAGCAAAATATTAATAAATTAGTTAATGAAAATCGTAGGAAACTGCTAAACATTCTTTAAGAAAGCTCAAAGTCAAAGATAGTAAATTTATAACATTCCATTGAATTTATATATATGCATTTTCTTTCAATAGTACTTTCTAATATTCCCATTCAATAATTTCACTACTAAGAAACCCTCCTGATTAGTTATTTAGTAGAATTTTAAGCATCTACCATCATTATCGATTATCATAAAATCCCATCTGGTCCACTAATGTCCTTCTAGCGAAGGAAATCTGCTGTCTTTGCCTAGTCTGGCCTTCATGCAACTCCAGACCAAAAACAAAGTGCTCAAATCTTGACTGTCCTCTGAATTGGCCTCACAAGCCACTGAATTGTATCAAACTATACAGAATCTAAAGAAAGGTCTAACAGTCTTGAGTGTGTTCCTACAGTCCAAGGACTATAACAGTTCAAGAAGGCAGATCACCATCCCCTTCGGTTAGAGACTGGCAAACAGTGCTGTAGTAGTCAATGATGCCCACATTCCATGAATGAATAAATTACTATTTGACATTGGGCAGCACAGTGGCTCAGTGGTTAGCACTGCTACTTCACAGCACCAAGGACCCAGGTTTGATTTCACCCTCCGGCATCTGTCTGTGTGGAATTTGCATGTTCTCTCCCTGTCTGCGTGGGTTTCCTCCGGGTGCTCCGATTTCCTCCCACAGTCCAAAATGTGCAGGTTAGGTGGATTGGTCAAGCTAAATTGCCCGCAGTGTCCAGAGATGTACAGGCTAGGTAGATTAGCCATGGGAAATGCAGGGATAGGGTAGGGGTTGGGTCTGAGTGGGATGTTCTTCAGAGGATCAGTGTGGGATCAATGGGCCAAATGGGATTTCTATGATTTTCCAAATGCTGCGCAAATGATAGGGAAAAAATTGCCATTTGAAACAAGATACAAAAGGAATATTTTACATAGAAAATGACATATTGGAGCTTGGGTACTCAACTGTTCATTTGCCAACAGTTTGTAAAATAAAATTGAGTTCATTTAAAGTCATTATCAACATGATTTCGGGCAAGAAAAGATTAAATTATTTATAGTTGTTCGCTTTTCAATAAACCTCTACAAGCTCAGACTTTGAGATTTTGCAACACCAGAATAGACAACCTCAATATTAGCATCACAGGCCTGTAGGGTAATTTATTTTCAAAATGCATTGGATCTTCTTGCCATTTATTGCATTTTGACCAGATATTGCAGCCTGAAGATGTTATGGTTCTAAAGTTCCTCTAGTTTGATAGTTAATGGCAAATGTCTGCTTATTTTGTAGAGCAATTCATTCAATCTCATACCTCCATTCCATCCCAATAATTCTGTCAGTTTATTTCCTTTGTGTGCACATCCAATTTCCTTTTGAATCATTTATCCCTGCTCCAAGTGTTTTGTAAGCACAGAGTTTCAGTACATTATCATTTACTGCATAAAGGTATTCTTCCTCACAGCCTCCTGCATCCCATGTTTAAAACCTTACAGCTATGTCCACAAGACTTTGTACCATCATCTACGAGGAATAACTTTTCTTTGTGTTCTTTTTCTGAACCTGTCACCATCTAATACATGCATTTATATTAAATCTCACACAATCTTCTTTGCTCTATGGAGATGAATAAATAAAAAATAACTACAGATTCCCAAGATTATCTTGGTGTTAATGGAACCATCCTGGTCATTCTCTGATGTATCAAGGACCCTTAAGTTCTCCCTAAATTTTGGTGACTAGAACTAGATGCAATATTCCAATTGTGGTTAAAGCAGAGGTTCACAACTTTTACACTCAATAACTCTATTTATTAAGCTGAAGATCCAATATGATTTGTTAGCTACTCTTTCAATACACCCTGCCATCTTCAAAGACCTACGCATATGAACTACAACGTTCCTCTGTCCCTGTGTGTAGTAGTACCATTTGGTACATATTGCCACTCCCTATCCCTTTCACCAATGATTGATTAAACTAATTTTTTATGATAATGGTCTAATGATAACTGTTTATTGATTAACTCATCAAAATTGAGTGAGTGCTTCTGTGGGAATTTGTGGTTAAAATAAAACTAGAAAAGTAAATGCCTGTTCATTCTAACAAACATTTACCCTCATGTATTTAACAGACACTTGAGAGGAGATTCGTCCCCTTGTGCCACTCTAGAGCACCATCCCAGAGGTCTGAACTGCAACATGCCTACAAGGAAGTATACCCAAGCTTCAGGCCACAGATATCCATTATTGCCCCTTCACATGCTCACACTGCGTGATAAACACAGAAATAATTAGCTGTATAAAAAAAGGCTGCATTGCATTAGGCACACAATACACATTGCCATACATTCCTTTCCTCTTTAATCTGTTAATTTACTATCAATACTTCACTGTCAAGGCAATAGCGCATTTTTATAACTTTAGGCAATGACTATTTCTCTTCTGTTTAAATTGATGTGAATGTAAACACATCTCTCATGTGCACCTTTTGGGAAGATAATGTTTTATTGTACATAGATTAGTTATTCAATATTTTCTGTAAGTAGTTTCATTCGGATTAAATTTAATGGAGATGTTGAGTAGTTATACTGACAATACACAGCATTTAAACTGAGCAATTAGACCCAATTTAATTGCTTATCATGCAGTCAGTCTTTCCTAATTAACCTGATGTCTTCTCAGTATATCTTACCTATATATCCATTTTTCCACAATGGTGTTCCCGGTAGTAGACCAACCGGGAGTATTCAATCCTGCACGTAACTTTATCGCATGAACTGCAAAATTAGGATTAAGTCTTTGAAGTGCAAAGGTGTTTTAAAAATTTGATCCTACAATTTAGTTCCTTTTTGGAAATAAAAGGAACATTTATTCTCTTTTGGTTAGTGGAATCATTTAATTGGAGAGTATAGCATAGCTCTGCAGCAGATCCCACTGCTTCAGCTGCACTTCAGTTAGTTACACTCTTATTACAAGATTCCAAGTTTGACTCCGAACTTAACCACAAACAAAAATCATAAGATTCCATGAGGTGTAACAGTGAGCACACTGGACTTTGAATCCATTAATCTGTGTTCAAATCTCCATGAAACCAAGTTTTGTGTTATCACATCCATTGTTAAATTTTGTAGGCTCTTGTGGCACAGTGGAAGGTAATATCCCCACCTCAGTGGTAGAAGGCCCAGGTTTATGGCCCACCTGCTCTGGAGGTGTGTCCTAGCATCTCTGAACAGGTGATTAAAAATATTTACAGCAGTTCCCACTCAAATGAACCATAAGATATCCCAGTCATATTTCATTTCATTTAACAAGAAAAACACAGCTGAGCAGCTTCTAGCATGTGACTTGTGTGTGATTGCAGATAAACATTTGGAAATATTACAATACTTACTTTTTATACTCTAATACAAAAAATTAGCAGTATAATTAACAAAATTATGAATCATGCCTGGCACTGCTTTATCTAATTTACACGACAGATACAGTAGTCTGAAACTACTGTTTCAGTACTGCAGTTCATGACTAATATCAGGTTAATTGTGATATATATTTCTATAAAGGGCTTAATAGTCAGAACATTTCCCTGGTGTGAAAGAGACTAATCAATACTTAATCATCACTTAATCAAGTAATTTCTGTATCCTACTAGACTCGCTTTATTTTACTTTACAATACTACCTTTTAAAATGTATTTCTCAGTTTTAGAACAACATTTTCCCAGTGTGACTGCATCATAATGCCTCAGACTTTTCTTAATCCCAGGGGATGAGGTTCAGGTGGAGGCCAATTGCAGCTGGTATGTGGGAGAGAAGTTCAGTTCCTGAACAAGGTGGAAGGGGAAGTTGTTTCACTGCAGAGAAGATGAGCATGTACTTTTTTCAGATGGTTTTTGCAGCAGCATGAAGGCAGGACAGAGGTTTGTCCATTAAGCCATTCTTATCAATAATAGATTTAGAGGAGCTGTTAGAATTCAATCCACAGGGCAAATTACAACCCCTAAATCCTGTTTTGAAACCCTACTGGTGGGCATGACCTAAAATTGAAGCGTCAGTTCTGAAATTTTGAATTAAGAATTAGAGCAAGGCTCTGATGCTATGTTTTTGTGAAATCCTATCAATGGTGCACATGTAACTATAACAGTTTCTTTCCACCACTCATAATTCACAGCAATGGAGATATTTTCTCATCAACCTGCTCAGAGACGTTACACTCATCTGGAACAGATAGGGGCTTGAAGCAGGGCCTCATGGATCAGATTTACTGACACTATCTCTGCATCACAAAAGCTCTTTTTGCAGCAAAGGATGCTGAGAAATATGCTTTTTTTTCTCTCTGAATGTCAGTTTAATGCATTAGCCGGTGCACTGTAAAATTTTGATTTGATACATTCAAGTTGCATGTTACACATAACCTGCAGGGATAAAAAGAGGAAGAGACTCATAATACAATGGCAGATGGTTTATAATTTGGAAGCATAGTAAACAGTGAGGTGGATAACGATGGTTCAAAAACAAATGGACAGGCTGATGGAATGGGTACACATATGGAAGATGAAATTCAACATGTACTATGCAGGCAGAAGCATTATAAATGACTAGGTACAATTCTGATTAGATTTCCTACAGTGTGGAACAGGCACTTCGGCCCAACAAGTCCACACCAACCCTCCGAAGAGTAACCCGTTTCCCTCTGACTAATGCACCTAACACTATGGGCAATTTAGCATGACCAATTCACCTGACCTGCACATCTTTGGACTGTGGGAGGAAACCGGAGCACCCGGAGGAAACCCACGCAGACACGGGGAGAATGTGCAAACTCCACGTAAACAGTTGCCCAAGGCTGGATTCGAACCTGGATCCCTGGTGCTGTGAGGCTGCAGTGCTAACCAGGATCCAGGAACAGGGAAGCCAAGCAGTACAGAAACAACTATTGAAGGTGGCACAGTCAGTTGAGAAGGTGATTTTAAACAAAAATCATTGGGAAGCTGAGCTTAATGAACAGAAACCTGGACCGAGGTCTTCATTTTCAAAGAGGTTATCACTGGTTGGGCCATTTCCCAAAGTCATGAAACTCATCCTGTTCAGCTTCCTACACCTGCTTATGTTACTTTCATCATGGGCTGGTGAGGCCAGGATGGAGTCAGGGCTGCCATCTCCAGAAGAAGACCTGAGGCAAGACTGAAAGAGGGCAGATGCCAAGGCAGACTGGCTGAGAGGCTCAGCTCTGTTGCTCTGAGACATTGGCCCAAATCAGTTGATATGTGTGAGGCTGCCCATTGCTGAACCACTACCCACCATGTCCCATGCCTCCTTTCCCCATGCACTCATTCGCTACCCATACCTCCTCATTCCTCATGTGCGCACACCCAGTATACATTCTACATAGAGTTGGTAAGCTCTATAATAACACTGGAAAGTATTTGAGATGTGTACAAAATTGTCAAATTAAAGAATTTCATTTAAAACTCACCTCAAACGTAACTATCCTGTTAGGTGGCCATAAAATTATCATGATAAACAAACAGCTATTTAAAAACCAGCTGAAAATTATTGCTCAAAATAAAAGACCACTTCATCCATTGGATATTCTTTGACAGTTAACTGCCAGTCATCATCTACCTGGTACATTCTCCATGGCAACACCCAGTATCAAAATTGTCCTGATTTCCTGCAATATTTTCAGCAACATTCATATTCTGTAATTGCTGCAACGTCAGAATAGAGTGCATTTAGTGGTGCAGTGATGGCTGTGAGCAAAGAGGATGTGACTATTCTGAATGAGAGATGGTATTGTGATTGGCACGGAAGGTTCTAATGCAGGTTAAGGAAGCGTTCAGAGTTCTGGAGGAAGGGATGGGAAGCATTGTTACCAGTTTTAAGAGAAAAAGAGCTATCCTCATCCTTGCTGCTTGTTTCAGATTACTACATTGTTTCGTTTATCGAGTCCAGTTTTTAGGATGATATTCCTTCAAGTGTCAAGCTCAGCCATTTCTGTCCAGGCCTGCAGCATAACCTTCCTCGGAATTTTCTTTACAATACCAGGATAGTGAATGTTTGTTTCTGTCCTTACGTCTTCTATCACAATTCAGATGAAGGCATTGAGGAATCTAGGGGGTTGCCTTGCAACTTATTTGGAAAACGTTAGCTCTTTGCATCAGTGTTAATTAGGAATCTGGCAAAAATTCTTCTTTTAAGAGCTGTCGCTGGTCCTTTAATAGAAGAGTTTCATCATTCAGTTTGAAACCTAGTTATGGGTTTGCAGGTGATGTTGATCTGTTTGTGCCTTAGGCTCTTCCTGAGCGACAGCAGGTGTCAAAAGTAATGTGTTAATAACAATATTAGTCATTCAACTGTGTATGCCTATAGATGATGGAAGTCCTGATCTCCAGAGAAAGTGACTTTATCTGTTTGCCCAACATAGGAAGACAGGGCTCTACCTTTCCCATGATTACAAGTTTCTATTTTCCTCTCCCTTCCTAATTGTGTTCAGTGAATCATCCAGTGTCAGCCCCTAACATTCACTTACTGTGTAGCCCAGGAACACAGTGAACAATAGCATCTCTTCAAAGGGGTTATCGTCCACTTCATCACTCCAGATATGCGTATGATTTAGACCAAGGGAAAAAAGAGTAAATAGAGAAGAGTTGAATAGGTCACCAGCCTGAGATTCCCACCATGTCACGAGAAAGTGTTTAGTCTCAAGAGACAAGAAAAGATGTCTGGCTATCCCTTAGGAGATTTCCCTTGGTCTCTTAATCAAGCACAATTTTGAGTTCCTACTGATGTTACCTCTTTCATTAATCTGGTGGCCATCCTCTAGAGGTGGAGATGTTGTTCAGGAACAACCATGGAACCATGTTAATGTGCAGCCACTCAAAGGGATGTGATTTTGTCTTCAACAGCTCATCATTCTGAATAGGCCTCAAAGGCCCAATGGAACTCCTGCCCTGAAAGTGGGCATTGACAGGTTCCCATTGTAATCAAGTAAAAAGACCATGATTCACTTGTTTAAAAAAGACAAGGTGTCGCATTGAAAAGGGACTAGTAGTTGTGACAGCATTATTAGGTTCAGAGTGAACAAGTGGAAATAAGAGGAAGCAGACTGATGGGTGATCAGAGTTAGAAAGCAAAGGTTGCACAGCTTGTAGATTCTGGGGTTATAGAGTGGTACAGATAATAAGAAAACTATGAATGGGAATCCTACTTTTGAACAGCTTTGTTTGAGTCTTTATGCTTCTTTATACACTGCGGCCAGTCTGTGTTGGTAAATTCCTGACAGTCATGTGTTTTGCTACCACTGCTTTTGGTTGTTGGGTTACTTAGTGGGAATGGCAGCTTGTTGCTTATAGCCACTTCCACCATCAAGGACTCCACAGCACAGTCCAAGGAAAAGCACCAGACAGTTCAACTGGAGCAGCGATTCTATCAGTCATTATTCAAGAGAGAATCACACCTTAGGAGGGGCCTTTGGAAGCACCAGTTCCTGCTCCCCATATTTGACAAGCCATTCGTTAGAAGTACAACCAGGTTTAACAACTTGCCCTCATTAAGGAAATTATGCAAGTGCCTCAAAATGAGACTGTCAGTTAGTACTGGAGGGTTTTGAAAATAATATATCTCAGGAATGATACCAATAGTGGCAGTTGCTTTCC
Organism: Chiloscyllium plagiosum; assembly: GCF_037043375.1. NCBI lineage: Eukaryota > Metazoa > Chordata > Chondrichthyes > Orectolobiformes > Hemiscylliidae > Chiloscyllium > Chiloscyllium plagiosum. The sequence goes on along the minus strand of NW_028270158.1, from coordinate 12,664,555 downwards.
TTGTGAAGGAGACATTCAGAAATAAACAATGACATTCTTGGCTTCTCATTAAATACGTTGTACATTTTCCACCGAAGTTCAAACCTTGATGATAGTCAATATGATGAACAGCTGGTTTGTACTGACTATGCACTTCAATGTCAAGTGCAGTTACCAACTCCTTTTGGATCTATTTCTGGAGATTCAGCCACATGATTGTTGTTGCAAGTGTTCGTTTAATGATTTGTTAACTGTTCACTCAATTTCACACTACGTTTAGGGTTGAGCAGGAAGAAATTGTTAAACATGAATACTCAGACTGGTGGACAAATTGCCACTGCCCAAGTACAATCATCATTTTACTTTGTTATGTACCATGTTTAAAATGAATAGGTGGGAGATGTTCTCATTTGTGCAGTACTTAACAAAAAGCATAAAAGTCTAGAAGGAGCAGAATTAGGCCATTCAGCCCTTCAACTTGCTCTGCCATTCAAAATGATACAAATTACACAACAAAGGGTATGGCTCATTACGTGAATGACTACGGTGGGTGGCACAGTAGCACAGTGCCAGAGACCTGGATTCACTTCCCGCCTCAGGCACATTCTCCCCGTGTTTGTGTGTGTTTCCTCAGGGTGCCCCGGTTTCCTCCCACAGTCCAAAAATGTGCAGGTTAGGTGAATTGGCCATGCTAAATTGCCCATAGTGTTAGGTGAAAGGGTAAATGTAGGGGTTTGGGTCTGGATGGGTTGCTCTTTGGAGGGTCGGTGTGGACTTGTTGGGCCGAAGGGCCTGTTTCCACACTGTAAGTAATCTAATCTAATCTAATCATTACTGAAAAACACCTACAGAAGCCAAAGGTAATTCCTGTAGCAACCTATTTAAAATATAAATGTTTGCTAAGCTTGGATCAAATGATTATTACAGAGCTATTTCATTCATCCTACAAGTTAATTTATGGAAACACTATGATGAGTAATTCCCAGTTCCCAACTTGTTATGCAAAGTTAAGTTGTGCCATTGAGCTTGGTGATATGACTTAGATACAAAGGATGGTCAAAGGTTTCCCTCCCTTGTGTGGCATGGGACATGGCGAGAAAGTTGGAAAAGTTGGCAAGAATGAAAAGTCAGGATCTCAACACTGAGAAAACGTTTTACAATTTTCCGCTTGAGATTTTAATGCTGGCTTCAAAATTGCGCTATTCAGCAGCAAGTAACATCTCATTATTAGCCCGACCCATATTATTTCTACACCATTTCCAATTTTCCTCTACTTCTCTCATAAACAACATGGTACAAATTCCCAACATGGAAGTTAGAGCAGGTACCCAGTGACTACAGCTCCTCAGTTGTTTGTCCTGGCCATCATCCTCTTCGGCCCTTCATCTCACATATCAGTAGAGCCAAGCCACCAGCCTGACCACATCATCATGACTGCTCTTTGACTAACTCTCATACTACTTCAGCCCTCCAACACTTTACGTGGAGCTCAGCGACACCTCCAACTTACATACTTCTATCAGGTCACTGTCAGTACAAAGACACACACAAATCTCCTGCATCTACACAGATTACAGTTTACAGCTCTGAGCTTGCTTTCTCAGTGCTTACCCACTCTGTACTAACTGGGAAGCTTCCTCTCATAGCGGCTTGTATTGGTTTGGAGCACAGGGTAACAGGCAGACAGTTTTTCACACTGAACAATGATTTGATGGACATTTCATTGTATGGCACCGGGCTATGTCAACATCAGACATGTAGCATGAGCAACTAGTTTACGCCTTAAAAACACTGCATGTGCTTCGAGAAAATGGCTATTTCTGAGAATCAAAGAGGGTCAAAGGGCCTGCGATCAGCTAGGGAGTATTGACACATTCAGTCAAGGGACTCATCGAAATCCAGCCAGGGGACTCGCTATGGTCAGTCAGGTACTTGGTCCTACTAACAGTTTGCCACAATTGATAAAATGAGGACTGCGGTAAAATTTTGTCTAAGCCTTAGGGCTCCCAGTTTAGTGCATACCCACTATGATTAAAGTTCTTCCCTATTCTTACGTGGTTTCTACTGTGAAACTCCACTTTCAGTATGAGAGGCCATAGGTGCTAAATGCAGCCTCATTTTCTCCAGCTGTGAGTGCAAAGTGCTTTAGAAGTTTCCAATCACAAAAAAGTGTTTGCTCCTATTCTCCAGTTGTCTTTGAGCAGCCTGTTAAAAAATGTATTGCTTTTTATAAAGATATGAAAATGCCTAGAAAACATAATATGTTTTGGCATTTATTAATTACACTGTAATCATACTGGCAAATGCTTCTTCACTCTCACTGTAAGATTATAAGTTGTCGGAGCAGATTTGACCATTCAGCCTATTGAGCCTGCTCTGCCATTCAATGAGATGACAGCTGATCTGATAATCCTCAACTCCACTTTCCTGCCAATTTCCCCCATAACCCTTGATTCGCTTATTAATTAAAATCTGTCTCACTGTAAATTCCAAACACAAAATCTAATCCAGTGGGGTTACTTTCTAATTTGATTTGCAAAGCTGGAGCTGTAAATATTTCATAGAACATCTTTCTGTAATTATTTTTAATTATTATTTTGGAGATGCTGCTCTTGAAACTCAGTCTTCTTTAGCAAGAAAGCTTATTTAAACAGCTTTCTTTGTTATCTTGACTTGCTTTCCTGAATCCTCTGTGAACATCAATATTTACAATTCTGATCAATGATCTCTAAAGACTTGACATTGATCCTGTGGACTGTGCTACAGAGCATCATGCAAACTAAATGTCTAGAAGTGCTAATCAAATAATAACTGAACAAATATTTAATAAAGAGTCAAACACAAAGTTATGATATCACTCCTTTTAAGGCATAACTTCTGATTCTCTTCAGTAAAACTTGAGTTTTCTCATAGTAGTTTCTTATTCCTCTGCCAGGAGCATTGTGTACTTAATTGTCTTGATATCTGTGTTTTGCACAGAATCATAGAGTCATTCAGCACAGAAACAGATCCTTCGGCCCAACACACTCATGCCGACCAGGTTTCCCAAAATAAGCTAGTCCCATTTGCCTGCATTTTGTCCACATCCCTCTAAACATTTCCTGTTCATGTCATATAAATGTTGCAACTATACCTCCTTTCTGCTACTACTTTTTCCGGCAGTTCATTCCACATTCAAACCACGCTCTGCATAAAAAAGCTGCCCCACAGATCCCTTTTAAATCTTTCTCCTCTCACTGTAAAATTATACCCTCTAGTTTTGAACTCCACTACCCTAGGACATAGATCTTTGATATTTACCCTATCTATGCCCCTTATGATTTTATAAACCTCAACAAAGTCACCCCTCATTCTCCTGCGCTCCAGGGAAAAATGTCCAAGGCTTTACAGTGTCTCCCTATAAGTCAAACCCATCAGTCCCAGTAAAATCTTTATATATCTTTTCTGCAACCTTTCCAATTTAATAATATCCTGCCTATAGCTGAGTGACCAGAACTGAACACAGTACTCCAAATATGGTCAAACAATATCGTTAGTGACTGATGAGTTTGTGATATTAATTTCAATGCTGGAACGGACAGAAATGTTATTTTATCCTAACTCATCAAACAAGATCCAAACAAAAGTTTCTTTTACACCTTATGCCATTTTACTTTCTGCTGTTTTTAATAGGTGGATTGCAAAACAGATAACCAATCCAATCAGCTCAGTTTCCCACTGGGCATATTTGGTTAAAATCCATTGCATGTTAGAGCACAATTCTATCGTTTGACTCTGAACCCATTTCTGTAATTTGTAAGAAAAACAAAATTAACTTAACATTTTACAAATTATCTCCTTAAAAGCTATTTAACATCAAACCACAGTGGTAATAAGTGTGAAGTAGTTTGGAATTGAAAAGTAATTACAGCTGAATGCTACACAAAGTTGACCTTGAAGATTCAAATACAAACTCCGTACATTAATATTCCTGAGGTTTATAGTTAATTACAGGAATGATACCAATAGTGACAGTTACATTCCTTGTGAAGGAGACATTCAGAAGTAAACAATGACATTTTCGGTTTCCCATTAAATAAGCTGTGAATTTTTCACCTAAATTCAAACCTTTACAGTCAATATGATGAACAGCTGGTTTGTACTGGCTACATGCTTCAATGTCAAGTGCAGTTACCAAATTCTTTTGGATCTATTTCTGGAGATTCAGTCACATGACTTTTGCTGATGTCTGCAAGTGTTATTAATTATATTTGCTTAATGGCTTGTTAACTATTCACTCAATTTCACACCATATTCAGGGCTGATCAGGAGAGGTTGAATGTGAATACTCAGATTGGTTGACAAATTGTCACTGCCCAAGTACAATCCTTGCCACGTGATTGATTGTGATGTACCATGTTTAAAATGAATAGGTGGGAGATAGAGTCATAGGGTTGTACAACACGGAAACAGATCCTTTGATCCAAATCGTCCATGCTGACCAGGTATGCTAATCTAATCTAGTTCCATTTGCCAGCACTTGGCCCATATCCCTCTAAACCCTTCCTATTCATATACCCATCCAGATGTCTTTTAAATGCTGTAATTGTACCAGCCTCCACCACATCCTCTGTCTGCTCATTTCATACACGTACCATCCTCTCCGTGAAAAGGTTGCCCCTTAGGTCTCTTTTATATCTTTTGCCTCTCACCCGAAACCTATGCCCTCTAGTCCTGGACTCCCCCACCCCAGGGAAGAGACTTTGGCTATTTACCCTATCCATGGTCACCCCTCGGCCTCCGACACTCCAGGGAAAACAGCCCCAAGCTATTCAGACTCTCCCAATAGCTCAAATCCTCCAACCCTGGCAACATCCTTGTCAATCTTTTCTGAATCCTTTCAAGTTTTACAACATCTTTCCGATAGGAAGGAGACCAGAATTGCACTCAATATTCCAACAGTGGCCTAACCAATGTCCTGTACAGCCGCAAGATGACCTCCCAACTCCTGTACTCAATACTCTGGCCAATAAAGTAAAGCATACCAAATGCTTTCTTCACTATCCTATCTACCTGTGACTCCACTTTCAAGGGGCTGTGAACCTGCACTCCAAGGTCTCTTTGTTCAGCAACACTCCCTAGGACCTTACCATTAAGTGTATAAATCCTTTTAAGATTTGCTTTTCCAAAATGCAGCACCTCACATTTATCTAAATTAAACTCCATCTGCCACTCCTCAGTTCATTGACCCATCTGATCAAGATCACGTTGTACTCTGAGGTAACCTTCTTCGCTGTCCACTACACCTCCAATTTTGGTTTCATCTGGAAACTTACTGACAATACCTCCTATATTCACATCCAAGTCATTTATATAAAAGGTAGTGGACCCAGCACCAATCCTTGTGCCACTCCACAGGTCACAGGCCTCCAGTCTGAAAAGCAATCCTCCACCACCACACTCTGTCATCTACCATTGAGCCAGTTCTGTATCCAAATGGCTAGTTCTCCCTGTATTCCAAGAAATCTAACCTGCTAACCAATCTCCCATGAGAAACCTTGTCAAACGCCTTACTGAATTCCATATAGATCATGTCTACCACTCTACCCTCATCAATCCTCTTTGTTACTTTTTCAAAAAACTCAATCAAATTTGTGAGACATGATTTCCCATGCATAAAGCCATCTTGACTATCCCTAATTAGACCTTGCCTTTCCGAATACGTGTAAATCCTGTCCCTCAGGGTTCCCTCCAACAACTTGCCCACCAGCAATGCCAGACTCACCCATCTGTAGTTCCCTGGCTTTTCCTTACCACCTTCTTTAATAGTGGCACCACGTTAGCCAACCTCCGGTCTTCTTGCACCTCACCTGTGACTATCGATAATACAAATATCTCAGCAAGTGGCCCAGCAATCACTTATCTAGCTTCCCACCAAGTTGTAGGGTACACCTGATCAGGTTCTGAGAATTTATACATTTCTATGCATTTCAAAACATGCAGCACCTCCTCCTCTGTAATATGGATATTTTTCAAGATGTCACCATCTATTTTCCCACATTCAATATCTTCCATGTTCCTCTCCACAGTAAACGCTGATGCAAAATACTCATTTAGTATCTCTTCCATCTCCTGTGGCTCCACACATAGGCCGCCTTGCTGATCTTTGAGGGGCCCTATTCTCTCCCTAGTTACCCCTTTCTCCTTAATGTATATATAAAAACCCTTTGGATTCTCCCTAGCCCTATTTGCCAAAGCTATCTGATGTCCCCTTTTTGCCCTCCTGATTTCCCTCTTAAGTGTACTCTTATTGCCTATATACTCTTCTAAGGATTCACTCGATCTCTCCTGTCTACACCTAACATATGCTTCCTTCTTTTTTTTAACCAAAACCTTAATTCTCTCGTCATCCATCATTCCCTACACCTACCAGCCTTTCCTTTCAACCTACAGAAATGTACTGTCTCTGGACTCTCATTATCTCATTTCTGAAGGCTTCCCATTTCCCAGCCATCCCTTTACCTATGAACATCTACCCCCAATCAGCCTTTGAAAGTTCCTGCCTAATACTGTCAAAATTAGCCTTCCTCCAGTTTAGAACTTCAACTTTTAGATTCGGTCTATCCTTTTCATCACTATTTTAACACTAATAGAATTATGGTCGCTGGTGCCAAAGTGCTCCCCCACTGACACCTCAGTCAACCTTCCCCCACTTAATTTTCAAGAGTTTTGCACCTTCTTTAGTAGGTACATTCACATACTGAATCAGAAAACTTTCTTGTACACACATAACAAATTTCCCTCGATCTGAACCTTTAACACTATGGCAGTCCCAGTCTATGTTTGGAAAGTTAAAATCCCCTACCATAACCATTGACTCGTTCCTTTTCCCAACTGTACCAGTCTCAGATTGATCTCATTCCTCACTATCTCCCTAGGTCCCATCCCCCCCACCTTACTAGTTTAAATCATCCCGAGGAACTCTAGCAAGTCTGCCTGCCAGTATATTAGTCCCCTTCCAATTCAGGTGCAATCCGTCCTTCTTCTACAGGTCACTTCTACCCCAAAAGAGATTCCAATGATCCAAAAATGTGAACCCTTCTCCCCTGCACCAGCTCCTCAGCCTCGCATTCATCTGCCCTATTCTCCTATGTTTTCATTTACACCACATTTGGTGCAGTCCCTAACAGGGAGCATAGAAACATATAAAACAGAAGCAGAATTAGGTTATTCAGCTCTTGAAGCCTGCTCTGCCAATTCGTGGCTGATCTTCCCACTCAGTTGTCAACAGTGCGGTGCTGGAAAAGCACAGCCGGTCAGGCAGGATCCAAGGAGCAGGAGAGTCGACCTTTCAAGCATAAGCCCAGGAATGAGGCTTGTGGGCCATGAGGACTGAGAGTTAAATGTGATGGGGGTGGGGCTGGAGGGAAATTAGCTGAGAATGTGATAGGTCGATGAAGGTGGGGGTTGATGGTGATAGATCGGAGAGGAGGATGGAGCGGATAGGTGGGAAAGAAGATGGACAGGTCGGACAAGTCAAGAGGGCAGTGCTGAGTTGGAAGGTTGGATCTGGAATAAAGTGGGGGGAGGGGAAATGAGGAAAGTGGTGAAATCCACATTGATCCCATGTGGTTGGAGGGTCCCAAGGCATAAGATGAGGTGTTTTTCCTCCAGGTGGCGGGTGGTAAAGGTTTGGCAGTGGAGGAGGCCCAGGATCTGTATGCCCTTGGGGGAATGGGAGGGGGAGTTAAAGTGTTCGGTCATAGGGCAGTGGGGCTGTTTCGTGCGTGTGTCCCGAAAAAGTTCTCTGAAGCGTTCCGCTAGTAGATGTCCTGTCTCCCCATTGCAGAGGAGACTGCGTCGGGAGCAACAGATACAGTAAATGACGTGTGTGGAAGTGCAGGTAAATGTTCCTATTCAGTACCCTATTTCTGCTTTCTCCCCATAGCCTTTGATCCCTTTCCTCCTAAGAACTATGTCTGACTCATTCCAGAAAACATTCAATGTTTTAGCCTCAACAGCAGAGAATTCCACAAGCTAATCACTCTCTGGGTGAAGAAATTTTTCTTCATCTCAGTCCTGAATGGCCTAATCCATATTCTTAGATTATGATTCCTGATTCTGGATTCCCTTGTCATCAGGTACAACTTTTCAAATTTAGGACAATGACAGACGCTATGATTAAGGAAAAATAAAAGCCAAGTGAAGCTCAGAGATTTCTTCACGATGTGGTGACCAACCTGTTATGGCATTTATCCCAAAGTAAGTGCAATTAAACAGATGTTATTCCAGTGAACTAAACTAAATAATCATCCTCCATGGTGCTCATTACCATGTATTACTTCGGAATAAACTTGATTTATCTATGAAGAACTGTCTTAATAGTAATTTAGTGCAATAGAAACAAATTAAGTTCAAGCTGTTCAGCTATCTTTATGTTAAATGGAGAATGTGGTCTGGTGAGCGAAGGTGACATTGTGTCTTTTTTGTCCTGCAGTCTCTATCATAAACCATCCGCTAACAACCCACAGTCAGGAAGAAAAACCCTTTCAATCTCTCAGTAGCAGCTCCCAAAGGTAAACAAAAAGACACCGTGTGCTTTACTTTAATGGTCCAGCCTGGGCTGGACTGCTGGTGATTTCCAGCTTCTTCGACTTACATCATTCTTCTCAACCTACAACGCAACATTTAAAAGCAAAGAATTTTAACCCCATGTGCCCAGCTTTAAATCAGCACTGGAAAGATAACTTTCTGAAAATTGCTTCAACAAAGGGCAAGTTATTATGAAAAGTTTCAACAAATCCATATAAATGAATCAAGAGCCTCTAGAGAAGAGTAAGATGTAAAGTTCTAAAAGAAATCTGAGGATCTTAGCTGAAAACTAACTCAATAGTTCAGTATCAGGATGTGGTACTAACTAGTCCCATTTCTCCATTAACAATAAAAGGGCTATTGCATCTAATAATATCAATACTTTATAACTTCTGAGAAACCTGCTTCAAAATAAAGAAAGCTACTTTGTCAGAGACAGTGAGACTTGATTGGCCTTTTCTCTGTGACTGAATTATCCCCTGAACTGTGAGCCAGGTTTGCAAATGTGTCATTCGAAGCTCTTGAAGGGAACAGTTTTTGAACGTAGTTGTGTTTGTATTACGAAAACCTGAGAGTTATGTTTAGCTTTTCTCTGTACCTGTTAGTTTATCGCTGCATATTAGCAATGAGGTTTGTATTTCAAAGCAACACTTTGAAAAATGTGTGTCTATCTGAAGTGGCAGCTTTACTTCTGAACAATGAGACACACTCACAAGTAAGGTTTTGTTGTAGAAATGACAGTGTGGCTAACAACCTACATCATTATTAAAGTATGCACCAGAGTGTGGGCACGTTAGCAACAGGGAAAACAGGAGCTTACTGACCTGTTATCCTAGTGCCTCATAAAGTCTGACATCTCATCAACAGATGTAGCTTTGAAATACATGAGAGGATATGAATTTGTAATCCTTATGTGATAAAATGTGAGTGTCACTGTCAAGGCCAGTATTTGTGGCTGATCCATAATACTTTGAGTATCTTGCTAGGCCATTTGTACATCCACATTACAGTGGATTTGGACTTACATGTAGGCCAGACAAGGCTCCCCACACAAAAACATATGTGAACCAGATCAGCTTTTAATGATAGTTCTAAGGTTACCATTACTGACACTAGCTTTCATTTCCAGGTTTTGTTCACTGAATTTAAATTTCACCAGCTGCTGTTGCAAACTATTGTCCTCAGTGTATTAGCTCCAGCATCTGGATTGTCCCTTCAGCAATTTTACCACTATACCACTAATTCTCTGAACCCCCATAAGGGAAGAAGCATCCTATCAGCCAATGGAATTTTTAAAATTCTACAGTGCAGGTGTGTCTTACTGGTGTGATGCATCAAGGAGTGATGGGCCAAAGGTTTACCACCTAAAGAAGAATCGTGTGGGAAAAGAGATGATTGCTTTGCTTGTTTCTTTGTTTACCCCATAATCATTTGTCTGTATGTTGAAGCATTGTTTGACTTGGGTGTGACGGATGATTCCAGCATAAAGTGCACCTAAAATTGTAGCTGGTTTAAAAAAAACTCATTGAGGATGCACCTTGAGCTCATTTGCATATAATGCAGAAAGAGAACGAAAATGGGCTTCAAGTGTTGTCAGATCAACAAAGACCCCATTGAATGGCTCGAAAGATCGAACAGCCTACTCCTGTTTCTATTTATTATGATCTAATTATGGTCTAAATGTAAAATCTGCCATTAACTATGTAATCAGGCAGCATTTTACAACATAATTTATTTGTTAATTTTATTTTGAAGTTTGCTGAAATAACATTTCCTTGCTTTAAGAGCAATGATTTGACAAAAATCGAATAATACAGATGAAAATTGATTTATCACAGAGTCAACTCATCACCTCTGGGTAAGCAATTGTAAATTTCTGAAAATAATGTACAAAACGACTTTTAATTATATTGGGGTATGGTACTCAATCGTTCATAATTTGCTTAAAATTAATTCAAACTTTTCAAAATTGTTTGATTGGTGTCATTTACCTCATCAGATTCACCTTAGTTGAGGAAAGTACTGATAATGAGCACAATTAAATAGAAATCCCCCATCTATAACCTACAGTATCAACTGTTCATGTTACAGTTTGACATTATGCCAGCACTTTTGACTAGATGTGGTAAATGTACCTCAAGTCTTGTACAATGGAATCTTAATGACCATGACAAATTTCCTTACAAATGAACACAAACTATATCCCAATCTGTCTAAACAAAGGATCTGATCATCCAAATAGTTTACCAGCTGATGGTGAATGTGTTGTGCAATGATTGCAATTAAATCCTGGGTCCAGATACACTCAATAAGTTTACAAATTCATTTTTACAAAATCTACACACATTTATTCATGTTGAAGGAGTGATTCAAAATAAGTGAGCAAGCTGATCTCTGTTTGCTGTTTGCACAAGATAGAATTTCATAGCATTTATTAACCCAGCAACAGGACATTAGGACCTACAGGTCCATACTGGGAATTACTGCAGGTTTATTTCACTCTATCAACATATCCTTCTGCCCCTTTCTCCTCTATAGACACATTATACATTCCCAAAGGAAATTGATTGCTCAGTTCTACGCAGTGTGAACTGAATTTTTAATAAATCTAATGTAAGTGTGACCAGAATAGAAAAAAATGGGTGAAGCAAGAACAGATTCAGGGTGGCCACCAATATTTGGATACAAGTATTGTTTGATTAAACCAAACTATAACGGATTATATACAATGCAGATTCATCAGGAAATCCACTGGAGAGGGAAGCAGACTGTAGCAGGAGCTATAATGACTGAAGAGCAATCCTGTGATAAAATAAAACTGTCAGTAGTTAATTATTAAATTTCCTACTAGGTAGCATAAGTGGGTACTGAGGTGCATGTATTAGGATGTTCTGATTATCATAGAAATAACAGATTGCTGTTGTCAATCACTGGTGAAAATATAACTGGAATGTCATGCAAATGAATCCAAATGTTGGTATAACTGCTTTGTACAAAACTGAACACAAAATTAAATCACTGAAGGCAGATAACACAGAGCAGCTACATAAGTGGAAGATTATTCACCAGAAAAGTAGAAAAATAGTAGGGTGAATGACTTTTAATTGAAAATGCAAAATTTGAACATGGCTTGTCGTGAGGGTCTTGTGGTGTAATGATAACATCCCTAGCTCTGGGCAAGAAGGACTGGGTTCACATTTTACCTGCAATGAAATGTGTCTAAAAAGATTGATTGAAAATTAATTCTTATTGCATAACATTAACTCAGGAAGCTGAAGCCTATAATCCAGGTTGACGGTGACATAAGTCGACAAAGCAAGCTAAAAGAATATTATTGAATATCATTCTTCATTATATTTGGCCTCATCTAGAATATTGTGTACATGTGTGGGTGCTACATCATAGGAAATATGTGAATGCATTGCAGAGAGTGCAAAGACAGTTCACAAGAATGATTGCAGGGATGAGGAACATCAGTGGTGAGGATAGATTGAAGAAGTTGGGACTGTTCTCCTTGGAGAGAAAAAGGCTGAAAGGAGATCTGATAGAGGTTTTCAAAATCATGAATGGCACAGATAATGTACCGGGAGGAACTTCCTGATTGCAAAAGGAACAGGAACACAATAGCCTGGATTTAAAGTGATATGCAAAAGAAACAAAAGTGAAGTAAGGTAACTTTTTTTCACTCAGTGAACAGTTAAATGTATAGAATGCAATGTCTGCAAATGTGGTCAACACAGATGCAATTGAGGCATTCAAGAAGGCATAAGATGATTATTTGGGTAAAAATAGTATGTAAGAGTATCAGGCAGGAAGCAGGCATTAGACAATAACACTCATTTAATGAGCAGGTACACGCACGATGTGTCAAATGGCCTCTTTTGCACGTAACACTCCTGCGACTGTGAACCCGTACAACCACTATGGATTTCCAAGAAAGCTTATTTAACCAAAGTAAATTTAAATATCAGGGTCATATTCTGCTATCAATGGTAAAAGCTGCAAAATATGAATGTGTGGAAAAAAAGCACTGCATCATAAATAGTCCACTAATTAATGTTATCACAGATGTTGAACAATCCAAAATGGTTATTTTAAACAGTCTCTTTTAGCTTGACAGATATGCCTACACAGGAGAAAGTGAGGTCTGCAGACGCTGGAGATCAAAGCTGAAACTTTATTGCTGGAACAGCACAGCAGGTCAGGCAGCATCTAGGGAACAGAAGATTCGACGTTTCGGGTACATGCCCTACTTCAGGGCATGTGCCCGAAACGTCGAATCTTCTGTTCCCTAGATGCTGCCTGACCTGCTGTGCTGTTCCAGCAATAAAGTTTCAGATATGCCTACACAGTCTGATTGCCATGAGGTGAAACACAAACAAAAACCTACTGAAATCAGGTGGCAGTTTCATTCTTCTTGCCAGTAAGTCAGAACTGTTTTGTATGCACCCCCGGGATGCCTTTTATTTGGAGCAACTCACAACCTGCTTCACAAACTGAACTTCAGCAAGATGGATGTGTTGGTGTGTGCATGTGTTGGAGTGGGTATGTGTGTGTGTGTGTTGATGAGTGCATGTGCTGGTGTATGTGTGTGTGTGTGTGTTGGAGAATGCGTGTTTCTGTTGGAGTGTCTGTGTGTTAGAGTGTGTGTGTTGGTGTGTGTGTATGTGTGTGTTGGTGTGTGTATTGGAATGTTATGGAGTATGTGTGTGTTGGAGTATGTATGTTGGTGTGTGTTTGTCTGTCTATTGAATTAACCTCCACCACATTCCCATGACTGCCATTTATTTTCCCACACCAACAAATCCAACTTTTCTATCATTCACCTCTGACCTGGGGATCTAGCAACGATCCAAGACTCCTGGTAGATATCAAAGAGACAGTAGCCCCAACCTCCCCAGTTGCACTGCCATTCATTAGAGCTGCTGGCATCTGGTTAACCAGCAGCTCTTGGTATGTGGGTCTTCCAACCCTGCAGATCCCATGCTAATTGAAGATTATTATTATCAGACAGTAAGCAATGTAAACTTTGGTGGTTTGGCTCCAGAACTGGTCAACAATTTGCGCCCAATGTGTTAGAGGAATTTTGATCACCTATAAACTGTGAACAGTCAGGAACTAAGCCAAATCTTAGACACCTAATATGGTAACCTGGCATTTGAAAGTAGATTTAAAATCAACACAATTAGACTGTTAAATTTTTTTAAATTAAAAAGATAGCATGTTTCAGAATGGAAGACTTGTTCTTGTGGTGTAAGAAAGAAAAAAGAGATACGTTTAAGTAAGGCGACCAATCAGTCTGAATAGTGTTGTGTCTTCTTGTTTTTGCAAATAATTAAATTAAACTGAGTGTTTTGAAATTGACCTATTATTCTGTATAAGTATCCTTACTGTGTAAAAGTGGTTAATACCAAACTTCTCATTTGGTATTAGCGTGATCTGACTTTAGAGATTTGTAGTACAAGAAATCCAAAAGACATGGATATCAGTTACAGATTCCAAAGAGTATTTATGGTTACTTTCCTGGGTTAGTAGTACACTTAAGGTCAGGATAATAATTTTCTATAAAATATTATGATCTCTGACCACACGTCCTAACCTCATTATCGTCCAGTTCGGGACCAGTAACTTTTTTCCTTAGCAGATGAAATTTGAAATCCCAGTTACTTACTCAGAGAGCAAAGGCACATAATTCCACTGTTTCCAAACAAATGGTGGAAATGTTTACTATGCAAAAGTAAACAAATATCAATATCTATCTTAAACTCTTAACATCCAGAATTAATATGTGATAAATATGAATTGACAAACTGTGGTTGAATACATTGCAAACTGCACACTAAATGGCTGATACAACAAAGACAGATCCCACAAATTTCTCAGCAATTCATCCAAATAAGAATGGATGACAACATTTCTTTAAAACTCTGTCTCCCTCATAAGAGATTTCCACTTCTTGCAATGCACAAGAATTCATGGCATTTGGCTCATGATTGTTGAAGGGTGGCATGCACTGATTGCTTTTATGTAGCTGTGTGTAAGGTGTGTGGATTTACTTGTTTAGATCTACGACTCAATGGAGAGGAGAATGGACTCTTGCATGGAGGCTCAGGACAGGCAACAGTAAGGTAATGCAGCAGTCAAAGACGAAGGGCAGAAGAAAAGGTTGAGGGCATGGTAGAAAATGTTGGTGTCCCAGGGTGGGGGTCACAGTGACAACCAAAGTAAGAAAATAAGGCAACAAAGGGTGGTGTCAGTCTTGTCCACATTTATGTTCATCTCAAGATGTTGACCCACTGATGTTTTGCAAGGCTTTGAATTCACCTACAACATATTTATTATCCTCATAGAGTCATAGAGCTATACAACATGGAAACAGGCCCTTCTGCCCAACTCGTCTATGCCCACCAGACTTCCTAAACCTATTTGAGATTTTCCTCAGATGAGTCCTTGACAGTGAATAGAAGGGAAGGAAGGCTGACCACAGTGAGTACAATGCTGGACATTAAAATGAATATTCAGTAAAGAATGAATAAAAACAAAACAGTATTGTTTCTTCAGGAACTGTTTCTCACTCCCCTATAACTCTAAACATAAGGCGTTGACCATAACGTCAGCTATATCATCTTGCTCTCTAACTAAGCTCATCCCAACAAACAATAATAATGCACAGACAAATGTGAAAACATTGTAATAAAACATAGCTGCACATAATATTTAATGCAGTATCCATGCCACTATTGTGCTCTCAAATTTGATGTCAATGGTAATGGATTAGGACAGATGTGGCTTTGATGACCAGAGTTTGACCTTGTTTGACCAGAGGCACTTTAACATGCTGCTCATGAATACTGCATTGCCAACAGGTTTTAGAGATCCCCACTCAGAAGTATCCGCAGCATTAATTTGAATGTGTTTTACAGGCACACCACAAGCGTTTGGAATTCAGGTTATAATCACATGGGAAATGGCAAAAAGAATGTGGAATTGGCACACAGTTTCAACTAGAACAACTCGCAGTTGGAAATGGCTTGCTGTTGATAAAATTCCTGACCACAACCAAAAAACTAAAGGCAGTAGTGTATAAAAGCCACAAGAAAATTCATGCACGTTGCAATTTACAGTACAGACTAATGTAAATGTTGAAAGAAGGATTAAACATCGTTATGCCATTTTAAAAGAAGCCACGTTAGGAGCAAATGTATCTTACAGTAGGTTTATGATTCTATTTCATAAATCTTTCTAAATAAAATTCCATTTGCTAAAAAGAGGGGGGGGGTAGACGAACAAATGATGTGTGTCAGGTCACTTGCTCAGGTAGGAATGCCCAAGTTAGCTCTCCAAGTAACATCTTCAGCTTTTCTGCATCATAATTTTTAAGAGTGCATCACACTCCAACTCTCAATCCTTCTCCATGTTCTCACTGCGGCAGACAGCACTCTTCCTCCTTCCCTACCAAATCCTCGTTTTATGCCTACCACCAAACTCCAAGACTCTAGCAGTATGACAACAAACCTTTCAGGTTGTCAACCGCAGACCCTCTGACACACTTCCTGATTCCCTGTAAATATCAAGGCCTGGGTGTTGTCCCTCTTACATCATGATGAACATTTTTTTTCAAGAAACTGCCTATAAAGGAATTAGGCTATTTGCATGTAATAATGGTGCCTTTTTAAGAACCCTCTGAAAAATTGGGCTCCCTCTGTCCGTCAGTGGAGCAGGCCAATAAAAAAAGTTTTTTTTAGAATTGGTGATATGGATCAATGAGGATGAACAATGCCTTTCATGAATTCACACAACCATTTCCCACAGCGTTTGTATCCCTCTCCCCACGGGTTTTCTTGGAGAAATACGTCTGTGCTCAATTGCAAGCTGTGTCCGGAGGTGTGCTCAGTCACAGCTGTTTCCTCAAAATATTTAGATATGGCCCAATTTCAAGCCAGTCTTGGTCCTTCAGATTTGGGCTCATGTTGGAGACTCACCTCTCTCTCTTTCTTTGCCATCAAACTATTTCTACCTTTGTTTTCCGGCTTCTCTGATAAAGACACACAGCAACTTTTGACACATACACAGCATAACAGAATTGTCCCAATAGGCTGAGTTGATAATTTGAAATATTACGTTGTTACATAAATGCAACATTTATTTACTTTAGATGAACAAATGCAGTTCTCTTAACTGCTTGAAAAATTCATAACAATGTACATTTTAATTATTTGCTGTAATGCAGTAACGTAATGAACCAAAGTAAGAGTTAAAACGCAAAGATATGCTTGTATTTCTTTAATTCAAAACCTGGCCAAATCAAGTTTAACTAAGAAAATTTTGTGACATAATTCTTCAATAATCATAAGAGGTGGAGAGAATGGATATTTGTGAATGTGATGGCAAAGCAGCCATCTTCATTGGTACCATGTCCATTCCTTCTACCACCGCTGCTCAATAGCAGCAGTGTACCATCTATGAGATGCACTGGACAAATAACCAAAGATCATTTGACAGCATCTTCAAAGCCCACGAACACTGCCATCTAGAAGAACAAGAGTAGCAAGTACATGGGAACACCACAACATGCATGTTTCCTTCCAAGCCACTCGCAATCCTAACGTGGAAACATATCACCGCTCCTTCCCTGTCACTGGGTCAAAATCCTGAAATTCCCCTCCTAATGGTATTGTTGATCCACCTACAGCACATGGACTGCAGTGGTTCAAGAAGGTAGTTCATCCCCATCTTCTCAAAGACAACTAGGGACCAGTAATAAATGCTGCCAGTGACAGTCACATCCCACAAACCAAAAGAAACATCATTGCACAAAGTAGTGTTCACTGCTCAACTTTAAACTGAGACCCAGGCATTAAACCAAATATTGCTTTGGACTTGAAGTATTGTATTTCTTGAATCAATAACCTACTAACAATGCCTGTGATTTTCAAAGTGAAACACCAACAAATTCATTGCATGGTGTAAGGCTGGCTTCACTGTCTGTTATTGTTCTCACTACCACCATCTGTTTTACTTAGTTCTTCCATTTACAATTCAGCTAGAACAATCAGTGTTAGCCTGATGCAACACTTTGAGGAGAACTGAATCTCATTCTCTCTCACTACCCTCTTACTGTTCACTTAGTGAATTAATGCAAAAGTAACATACAGCGCTATGAAGGTCATTTTCACAAAGAACTCTAACTTCAAAGTTCTAATATGTTTTTCATTAGTCTTCACAGTAGTGAATTAGTGATCTGTGTCAGCAAAGTCCTGCACAGACGGGTGCCAATTTCTACGCAAGTTAAAACTTTCCACTGGAAAACTTCAATGCAATTCATTTTTTGAGATACAACAGGATGAGCAGTCAGTGACTTTAAGAAGGACATTTCTAGAGTTAGGTAAAAGAAACCTAATATCCGTCAATCTGTTTTCAAGTTCCTCACCTCCACTAACACAACACCAAAGCCCAATCCAATCTCTCGAACTTTGTCCACTTTTTAGTGATTGTAAATGCATTATGGGAGACAAACTGCAATGTGGCGGTCCCAAGTGTGGAGTGGGACTCGCAGCAGGGCAGGGAACTGAAAGATTTTAGTGAATTGCACTCATTCACAGTGGTCCTGCCTTCTGAGGACACTATACCATGGATTCATCTTTTATAATAGCAGGGACAAAATACTGCATCATTTTATATAACATCTTCATTTAGGCCATAAGCTGCAGATTTTCCTTTGTACTTCTCTCTCACTATTAATAAAGAAATATGGTCAGATGTGGGAGTGGGGGAGATAGCAATCATAGCTAAACTGTATAGCCTCAGTTTCAAAACAGATCTTCACAATGGCAGGGATGGTTAGTTCCATTTTTATTCTTTTTAAACTGAGCACATTAAAAAGGTAAATTAGTTTTTGGCATTTTGTGCTCATTTATTGTTGCATTATGATCAGAGATGTATTAATTTTAGTGTGTCTATTTGATTACTGGTCAGAAAATATGATCAGATGAGGTTTAGAATTGTGGTTGCTAAGTTGCAGCAAAAAGTACATCACAATGCATAGCTAGATGCATTACACTGTTGCAAAATTACATTCAATATTCAGCATTCTTTGAAATATCAAAACATTGTAGTTGATTAATTTTGTCATTACTTGATTTAAACGTAGTTGCACAATCATCCTGTTATCCAGCACAAGAAAGGAAATGCTTAGCATGACAATTTTTTTTTAAATGAGCTAAGAGAATCTGCATCAGGAATTCTAACATTTGACATTTGGAAACTCTTTGACGCTTTTGATTCGAGTGAACATTCAAAACATAACACGTAAAAGAGCAATGAGCATGGATTCAGGTGAAGGCCATTGGAATAGAATCTCTGCAGGACCTCTGCCAATGTCGCCAACCCTGACAATTACTTTGGCAGAAACTGGTTAAAGCAGAACCCAGAGGTTCGGGCCCAGATATTCAGATAATGATGAGGCCTGAGGCAGCCTTACTTTTGGGCCTCAGGCCACATTTATATTGAGCCAGTAATCAGTCTCCATAAAGTGGCAGGCATCTCATCTGTTGATGCACAATCGCAATGACGCACAGTGAAGAGAGGATCAAGGAATGAGTAACAATCGGAAGGATATGACCAACTGGGAGCTCAAATGGGGGGCAAATCAGTGGGGGGGGGAGGGCTGATCTTCGCTTATCCAGTGACACCCCGTAAACTGCAAATTACTTATCATCCTAAGAAAATTTTGTGCAAAGTATTTACAATATTCACTTTTTTCCATTAAGTGGAGAACTTTTAAACTAATCGCTATTAATCAATTTACAGGAAGCAGTTGTCATTCTGGGTCAAGTCAGATCAGAAAAAACAAATAGAAAGCATAACTGTTGTAGGGGGTGGAAGGCCTGAGGATATTTTCTCTACTTGATCTTCTGAAGACTAACTCTGCGCTTATTAATCAGAGAACAAAGCTGGCTGGTGATAATACTGTGGGTTAGACAATTCTATCTTTCTCTCCTACTGATTGGTCTGTATTGAAGAGATTTATGGAATCTAAGAAGACATAGAGAAAATTTACACTGCAGGGAATTCTTATTTCACAGCAGTCACATTTTGTTTTATATATGAGGGGAGACCAATATTTAGCTCCCGCTAGGCTTGGCTAATGGTTGGGAGACAAGTATTGATGTCAGTCGAATTCCTGCTTTTCACTCCCCTGAAAAGCCTCAATGAAACTTACACTAATGGAGTCCTGATATCAGCCCGTTTAAGGTCTTTTACACACCTATCCTTCATCAGAGTGGTCAGGAACCAATTAGATGGAAGCTGAAGAGTGCCAAAAGACCTTTACATTGAGCCCTCTGAACATAGAACAGAAGAAATATTAGAAATGGTAGTATAAGGAAACTGTCCAGCTCATCAAATCTGCTCGCTTTCAATGGTTAATCTAGTTTTCAACTCCACTTTCACACCCACTCTTCATATCCCACTATTCCCGGAGAAACCAAATATTTGTTTATTCCAATCATTTTGACGGATAATTTCATGAAGATCCCACTCTTCACCAAATTTGGCACTTTTGCTTTCAGAATCATCCCACCACAATAAATCGTCATTGGCTCCATCTACTGAATTGGGCATTCCACATCTTTTGAATTGATCTGATGACACTTTGTATAGAAACAGCATTTCAGGATTTAAGACCATAAGACCATAAGACATAGGAGTGGAAGTAAGGCCATTCGGCCCATCGAGTCCACTCCGCCATTTAATCATGGCTGATGGGCGTTTCAACTCCACTTACCCGCATTCTCCCCGTAGCCCTTAATTCCTTGTGACATCAAGAATTTATCAATCTCTGCCTTGAAGACATTTAGCGTCCCAGCCTCCACTGCACTCTGCGGCAACGAATTCCACAGGCCCACCACTCTCTGGCTGAAGAAATGTCTCCGCATTTCTGTTCTGAATTGACCCCCTCTAATTTTAAGGCTGTGCCCACGGGTCCTAGTCTCCCCGCCTAACGGAAACAATTTCTTAGCGCCCACCCTTTCCAAGCCATGTATTATCTTGTATGTTCCTATTAGATCTCCCCTTAACCTTCTAAACTCCAATGAGTACAATCCCAGGATCCTCAGCCGTTCCTCGTATGTTAGACCTACCATTCCAGGGATAATCCGTGTGAATCCAGTGCCAGTATGTCCCTCCTGAGGTGTGGGGCCCAAAACTGGACACAGTACTCCAAATGGCACCTAACCAGAGCTTTATAAAGTCTCAGTAGCACATCACTGCTTTTATATTCCAACCCTCTTGAGATAAATGACAACATTGCATTCGCTTTCTTAATCACAGATTCAACCTGCATGTTTACCTTTAGAGAATCCTCGACTAGCACTCCCAGATCCCTTTGTACTTTGGCTTTATGAATTTTCTCACCGTTTAGAAAGTAGTCCATGCTTGTATTCTTTTTTCCAAAGTGCAAGACCTCACATTTGCTCACATTGAACTTCAACAGCCATTTCCTGGACCACTTTCCCAAACTGTCTAGATCCTTCAGCAGCCTCCCCACTTCCTCAGTACTACCTGCCTGTCCACCTATCTTCGTATCATCAGCAAACTTCACTAGAATTCCCCCAGTCCCTTCATCCAGATCATTAATATATAACGTGAACAGCTGCGGCCCCAACACTGAACCCTGTGGGACACCGCTTGTCACCAGCTGCCATTCCGAAAAATAACCTCTTATCCCAACTCTCTGCCTTCTGTCAGACAGCCAATCCTCAATCCATACCAGTGGCTTACCTCAAACACCATGGGCCCTCACCTTACTCAGCAGGCTCCCATGTGGCACCTTATCAAAGGCCTTTTGGAAGTCTAGATAGACCACATCCACTGGGTTTCCCTGGTCTAACTTACTTGTCACCTCTTCAAAGAATTCTAACAGGTTTGTCAGGCACGACCTCCCCTTACTAAATCCATGTTGACTTGTTCTAATTCGACCCTGCTCTTCCAAGAATTTAGAAACCTCATCCTTAATGATGGATTCTAGAATTTTACCAACAACCAAGGTTAGGCTAATTGGCCTATAATTTTCCATCTTTTGTCTTGATCCTTTCTTGAACAATGGGGTTACAACAGTGGTTTTCCAATCATCCGGGACTTTCCCTGACTCCAGTGACTTTTGAAAGATCTCAACCAACGCCTCCACTATTTCTCCAGCCACCTCCCTCAGAACTCTAGGATGTAGCCCATCGGGGTCAGGAGATTTGTCAATTTTAAGACCTTTTAGCTTTTCTAGCACTATCTCTTTTGTAATGGCAACCATACTCAACTCAGCCCCCTGACTCCCTTTAATTGTTGGGATATTACTCATGTCTTCCACTGTGAAAACTGACGCAAAGTACTTATTAAGTTCTCCTGCTATTTCCTTATCTCCCATCACTAGCCTGCCAGCATCAATTTGAAGTGGCCCAATGCCTGTCGTTTGTTTCTTATGTATTGAAAGAAACTTTTACTATCATTTCTAATATTACTGGCTAGTCTACCTTCATATTTGATCCTCTCCTTCCTTATTTCTCTCTTTGTTATCCTCTGTTTGTTTTTGTAGCCTTCCCAATCTTCTGATTTCCCAGTGCTCTTGGCCACTTTATAGGATCTCACTTTATCTTTGATAGATTTCCTGACTTCCTTTGTCAGCCATGGCTGTCTAATCACTCCCCGGATAATCTTTCTTTTCTTGGGGATGAACCTCTGTACTGTGTCCTCAATTTTACCCACAAACTCCTGCCATTTTTGCTCTACTGTCTTCCCTGCTAGGGTCTGCTTCCAGTCAATTTTTGTCAGTTCCTCTCTCATGCCCTCATAATTACCTTTGTTTAACTGTAACACCATTACATCCGATTTTGCCTTCTCTCTTTCAAACTGCAGACTGAACTCTACCATATTATGATCGCTGCTTCCTAAGTGTTCCTTTACTTTAAGATCTTTTATAAAGTCTGGTTCATTACATAGCACTAGGTCCAAAATAGCCTGCTCCCTTGTGGGTTCCATGACAACCTGTTCCAAAAGCCCATACTGTAAGCATTCCAAGAATTCCCTTTCTTTGGATCCACTGGCAACATTATTTACCCAGTCCACCTGCATATTGAAGACCCCATGATCACCGTGACCTTGCCTTTCTGACATGCCTTTTCTATTTCTGGGTACATGTTGTGCCTCTGGTCCTGACCACTGTTAGGAAGTCTGTACATAATTCCCATTATGGTTTTTTTGCCTTTGTGGTTCCTCAATTCCACCCACACAAACTCCAAATCATCCGACCCTTTGTCATTCAGTGCCATAGATTTAATTTTGTTCTTAACTAACAAGGCCACCCCGCCTCCTCTGCCCACCTCCCTGTCTTTTCGATAGGTTGTAAATCCTTGGATGTTTAACTGCCAGTCCTGAACCCCCTGCAACCATGTCTCTGTGATGCCTACCACATCATAATCATTCACGATGATCTGTGCCGTTAGTTCATCTACTTTGTTACGAATGCTATGAGCGTTCAGGTAAAGTGCCTTAATACTAACATTCTTATCATTAGAGATATTGAAGTCATAAGATGTCCTAAGTTATCCTTCCTTTTTGTTGCATTCCTAATCTGCCTCAAGGTTAAATCCACCCACATACATGCTATTCTCCTGCTTATCTTTCCATTTAACTCCATACTCCCTGTCGCTTTCACTTTCCCTTCCCCCCAACTCAGAAGTTTAAAGTCCTACTGACCACCCTATTTATCCTCTTGGCTAGAACATTGGTACCTGATCGGTTCAGGTGGCGACCGTCCCAACGTTACAAAACTGATGCCAATGCCCCATGAAATGGAATCCCCCTTTCCCACACCAATCCCTTAGCCACGTGTTTACTTCCCTAATTTACTAATTTTCTTATCCCTATGCCACTTGGCATGTGGCTGGGCAGTAACCCGCAGATTATGACCCTTGAGGACCTGTACTTCAATTTCCTTCCTAGTGCTTGGGGCATTGGTTGGGAGAGGATACGATGGACCATTGGAAAGGAAGTGATACCCCCTGGGAACAAGGGGGAAAATCTCCATTTAAATACGTTTTATATTTTTTTTATTATTTAGAAATAGTTTTTTATTATACTGTTGTGAGTGTATTAGAGAGCCTTTATTTTTGTGAATTTTATATGCTCTATGCTCGGGATGTTATGGATAGGGTTTCCCCTCCCGAGGGGTCTCGGATTTTCCCGGATGGTTGATCAGTCGGTTAAGTGGTGCACCTGGAATGTCAAGGGGAGTAATTCACCAGTCAAAAGGAAGAAAATATTATCAAATCTTAAGAAAGAAAGAGTTGATATAGCTCTCCTACAGAAGACACATCTGTTGGATAAAGAACACTTGAAATTACGACAGGGTAGATTTGATCAGGCCTCAAAAAGTAGGGGAGTTGTTATTCTTGTTCGGAAGAATTTCCCTTTCAAAATCCTAAATCAGATAAAAGACGAATCTGGATGATATATTCTGATTAAAGCCCTTATAAATGGAGAGGAATATGGGATTTTAAATTTGTACTGCCCCCCGGCACACCCCTTTAAATTTATAACGGAAGCCTTCTCAAAATTGATGGTTCTTGGTGCCCGTCATACAATTATAGGGGGAGACTTTAATTGTATTATGGATCCGGAAATAGATAGGATTCCCAAGAGTACTGCAGGAGTATCTCCCAGATCTAGACAATTGGTGGATCTGAACAAAGAATTAGGATTAGTAGATGTATGGAGATGTCTTCATCCAAAGGGCAGAGATTTGTCTTTTTACTCCAATCCATATAAATGCCATACCAGAACTGATATGTTTTTTTGCCCCCTCGATTTTTTAAAATTCCATATCATCCTGTAAAATAGGTAGTATAGCAATTTCCAACCACGCTGCTGTATATATGGAAACTAAGGTGAGGAACAATGGGACATCCCCTCGGCATTGGCGTATGGACCCCTTCCTAATGAAAGACAGTAAATTTGTAAAGTACTTCTCTCAAGAATTTAAAACTTTTTTAGAAATTAATTTAGGTACGGCTAGCAACCTATCAATGATGTGGGAGACCATCAAAGCTTACGCGCGAGGTTTGATCATCTCCTACTCAGCGACCCAGAAAAAATTAAAGGGAGAACAACAGCATCTGCCCAAAGCACGCTTAAAAGCAGCTGAAACTGCATACACTGATAGACCTTCTATTATTAAATTGCAAAGGATTACGGCCCTTAGGACAGCTCTAAACACTCCGCTTACCCAAACGGCTATGAGGGAAATATTATTTGCAAAACAAAGGTTATATGAATTTGGCGACAAACCGGGTAGATACTTAGCATTTCTTGCAAAGAAAAAAAAAGGCCCCTCAAACTGTCATGTCTATCAAGGAAAATACGGGTATTTTGACTCATGATCATAAAAAGATTAATGCAATCTTTAGAAAATTTTATTCTGATTTATATAAATTGCAGGATTGTGAAGACAGGACTAGGAGGATGCAATCATTTTTTAAAAATTTGACCTTTCCGGGCCTAACTCCGGAACAGGTATCGGTCTTAAATGCTCCTCTCACAGTCCAAGAAATACTTGATACAATCAGGCAACTTCAGAGCGGTAAAGCACCGGGCCCAGATGGTTTTCAAGCTGAATTCCATAAAGAATTTACAGAAATATTGGCTGGGCCACTTATGGACATATATAACTATGCATATAGTCAGGGCTGTCTCCCACCTTCGCTGAAAGAGGTAAATATCTCTCTTATCCTTAAAAAAGAAAGGATCCAGAAGATTGTACATCATATAGACCAATATCCTTGCTAAATGTAGATTTTTAAATCCTTTCTAAAACGTTAGCATTGAGACTATAAAGGGTACTGCTACATATTAATCCAATAATATTAGAAGGGTTTTGAATATGATTCAAGCCTGCCATCAGGGAAAGATACCAGGAGTAGTAGTTTCATTAGATGCGGAAAAGGCATTTGATAGGGTCGAATGGTCATATTTGTTTTACACATTGGAAAGGTTTGGCATTGGAAAGGTGTTTACCAAATGGGTCTCAACATTGTATAGTGATCCCAAAGCAGTTGTGGTTACCAATGGATTAGGTTCGGATAGCTTCAGTGTGGGTAGGGGCTGCTGTCAGGGATGTCCTCTCTCGCCATTGTTATTTACGTTAATAATTGAACCACTAGCAGAAGCTATACGGACTGATCCTAATATAACAGCCCCGAGGATTGGTACAGGTAAACATAAAATTACCCTGTATGCAGATGATGTTCTTCTATTCCTCAGTAATCCTCTGATGTCCGTACCTCGCTTAATCCAAGTTATTAATACATTTAGCGCATTCTCAGGCTATAAAATTAATTTCTCAAAATTGGAGGCTATGCCAATGGGTGGCCTTGCTATGATAACCCACTTAGTGGATGGATCCCATTTTCCCTTTCGTTGGTCCCTGGAGGGTTTCTTATATTTAGGCATTTTTATTACCCCAGTATTTGGTCAGTTATACAAGGCTAACTTTGTGCATTTACTGGATAGGATAAGGCAGGACCTCCAGCGATGGGGAGACCTTCCAATTTCCTGGCTGGGTAGAATAGCACTAATTAAAATGAATGTCCTGCCCCGTCTCCTATACCCTATGAGAATGCTTCCTGTGATGATGTCGAGGCTGGCACTACGTAAATTATATGGCTGGTTGGGTTCCTTTATCTGGAATCATAGACGGCCCCTTATTAAGCTGAAGAAGCTACAGCTTCCACAGGCAAGGGGAGGATTGGACTTCCCAGATTTTAGGAAATATCAGTTAAGTTCCTTATTAAGTTACATAGCTGATTGGATCTTGTTTGATCCACAATCAATCTGGCTGGATATCGAAGCTTCTCAAGTAAAATGCGCACTTATTAACCTTTTATTTTCAGACAAGAGGAAAATCATTACGGATCACTGTAAAAACCCTATAATACTAAATACAATTAAAGCTTGGAATATAATGCAGCAAAATGAGGGCAATTCACATAAAACATCCCCCTATGCACCGATAGTGGGAACATGGGGATTCCAACCGGGGTTTACAGATTCCACTTTTAAACTCTGGAGATCCAGAGGTATCTCATGTCTAGGGGACCTATTTGAAGATGGGGTCCTGATGTCTTTTGAACAGCTGTGTCAGAAATTCAGATTACCTAATGGAGACCTCTATCGATACTTCCAAATTCGAGACTATATAAAGAAGAAGACTACGTTATTAGATAGTCTTTATAAATCAGATAGAGAATGTAGAGTACTATGACCAATGGGGGTATCCTCCATCAGTACTATTTATCATTTACTACATGATGAAGTATCGGGAGATATGGACAATCTGCTTAAAACATGGGATCAGGATTTGGGACTAGAAATCTCTATAGAAACGTGGAATGATATTTGGGAAAACGCCAGAAGAATCACCATCTGTAACAGAACTCAGGCTATCCAGCTGAAGATACTTCATTGGGCCCATATAGCACCGGATCGATTAGCAAAATTTAAGGCAGGGGCATCCCCAATGTGTCCCAAATGTAAAATAGAGGTGGGCACTCTTGTACATTGTCTATGGACCTGTCATAAGATCCGTAGATACTGGACTAAAGTAGCAAGTGCCCTGACAGAAATTTTAGGAACAGAAATTAAAGTGGACCCCGTATCTCTCCTTTTGGGCTTTTCGAACTTTCCCTCCCTGGACATGCATGGGAAGAGACTATTTTCTATTCTCTCTTTCTGTGCAAGGAAAAATATTTTGGTAAACTGGGTGGTTGAGGGCCCCCCTGGACTTTCAAATTGGCACAGATTAATTATGGAATGTATTCCCCTTGACTTCCTTACAAATATGGTGCACCAAAAGACCGAATTATTTTATAAAATATGGCAGCCCTTCTTGAATTATATGAATACAGATATTTCGGCTATCCTAACAAGGGCTTTTATTTAATTGAGATTACAAACCTGGCTGGTCCGGGGCCCCTTGGGAGAGGAATCCCGCACGAATACGGGTTTTGTTACATTTGATGTTAACACATTCCGAGCATGTATCTCACTATCCAATTTCTATGTTATCCGCTGTTTTCTTTTCTCTTTCTCTTATTTGAATAATGTAAGAGACTTTAATATACACTCTGGTTAGTTGTAGGTTAGATTAGTAGTTAGTTGAGTTTTGTTTTTTTTTCTCGGTATTTTTCTTTTGTTAAATTTTGGTTATTATATATTTAAGATTTAATTGTATATCAGTGTTTGTACTGGAGAGTTTTGTTTATATTTGTAAACTTGTAAAAATGTTAAATTTCTAATAAAAATATCTATATAAAAAAAAACTTCATCCTGTCTCCAGAGCCCTTTTCCTCATCCGTATAGGGAGCCAAAATCTCATAGCTTTTGGACAAGGTCAAGGGCTGAGGCTCCTGCACTCCTAAACTCAAGTTCCCCCTGCCTGCCTCACTTACAGTCACACTCTGATGTCCCTGATCACTAACTGAATGTGAATTACTTAATCTCCCAGGTGTGACTGCCTCCTGAAACAAAGCGTCCAGGTAACTCTCCCCCTCCCAGATGTGCCACAGTGTTTGAAGCTCATTACTTATGAAACCGGCCATGCTGTACATCTCTATGACTCTATGACTCTAAATCATCAAGTAAGACAGCATACGTATTTCTACACTTTGTGAATGTTTGTTTCTCCATCAACTATCCACCTATTTCTTTCGAACTGAGCATGACCTATGAATGAATTGTTATGGTATGGACCCAGAATGAGATCTTTACAATGATGACAAACCAAAATGACTCCAATGAACTCTTTGCATTGGAAGCTGAAAAAGATTTACTTTTTAAAATGCTTTACTTGTTAAAGATATCTTTATGCAATTAACTAATTCAATTAGTCGTGCCACATTAATATGAATTCCTGATGTTTCCTCTTTTTTCACACTTCACAATGATGACCATCAATCCTCAGTCCAGCGATTCACATTTCATTCTTACGTTAATCGAGATATTAGACCTCCTGGTGTAACTGCACTGTGAGCATTCTTCCTTCACAGGTTTTATCAGTTAGAAGAAACCTGAATATGTCTTAGTATAAACTAGTAAGTTGCATTCTTTTCATGAGGCATAGGACATCCGTATCACACATTATTGATCCACAACTTCATTCCATCCCTAAAAGACCCATCTGTTGTCTTGGATATGTGCAGGAGACCTGATGCTCAGCATGGTTTTACATTGGAACATTACCACAGGCTGTTATTTTGCTCCATCAGCCCTGCAGGGGAGCACCATTATGTATCTTCCCTTCTCATGTCTAGTTATTTGCACCAGAAGTATTTTCAAACCTTTCCACTCTGCAGTTCAGCGCTGGCATATACAAATTTATGCACACTTCACTCATTGTACTGAATTGGCTTAATGAGTACCCATGTTTCTGCCACTACCTGATAATGAATTGTGAGAAACTTAACTTTAACACAGAGGGCTTTTGGTCATCGCTGAACATTCTTGGTCATCGGGCACAAGGTTAGACTTCTTTCATTAAAAGGCTCCACCACCTAGCTGAGAAAAGTGCACTATCCACCCCCACCCACAACACCAATGTCCCAAGCCTGTGGCAAAACGTGCCCTCTGCCTCCTGTGCCATGAATAATATATTTATATCCTGCAATCTCCTGAATTCAACATGTTTTTTTTGAAAGATTAAAATTCTATCAACTGTGAAGCAAAAGTGAATTCTACAATTAGTCAAAATGCATTATTAATAATTTTGACTTGAACATTTTCGACAGCCATGTCCCCACATCATTATAGTCATGGATGGAATAATGTTTTCTGGAAGGGAGGTACCAGAGTGCTTGAGAAAGGTGGGATTGTGCAATGGCTTGTGAAATTACATCAGAAGGTCTCAAGAGCAGATCTGGATATCTTCATACTTATGCCCACATAAATCACTCATTTCCCAATTAAGGACCAAACCCAACCCCACCAGCAGCATTTCACCAATGTCTGAAGGCATTGCCCCTGCACTGGGAGACCACCAGGTAACATTGAGGAGAGGAATATAATTGGGCCAGCTATCCTTCTATGAAAGGAATTAACTAGTCTCACCATAATAGACCTGCTCATTCATTAGAGAGAGAGACAGCTGGTTCAGCCTGAGGGTCACCACAAGGTGAGGGGAGAGGTTGAGAAGGACAGTCCTTCATGGTAACCTCAGCTGGAATGGAAATTGAACCCACACAGTGGCATCACACTGCATTGCAAACCAGCTGCCATGACTACTAAGGCTATCTTATCCCTCTATGGCCACACTATGGACAATAGAGTGACAACCCCTCAGGGTAATGGCAGGCCCTGGGGCTAGATGCCACAGATACAAAGTTCATATTTTCCCTCCATGTCACCCACTCCTCACTAATCATTGAGTTTTCTTACTATTATTCATTCATGGGACGTAGGCATCACTGGCTGGGAAAGCATTTGTTGCCTGTCCCTAGCTGCCCTTGAGAAGGTAGGGATGAGTTGCCTTGTGCTGTAGGGAAAACCACAATGCCCTTAGAGAGGGAATTCCAGGATTTTGATTCAGTAACTCTGAAGGAACAGTGCTATATTTTCTTATACTCCTAAAATTTCACATATATTCCATATTCACCCTGCCTGGCTGGCCCTGACATATTATTGATGGGAACTATACCTTCTCTCCACACACTGCCAAGGTTCCCAATCTGTAGATCATCTGTTTGAGTTGGCAGCTCTGGGAGGTGTGGCACCATTTTAAATTGGATGGTAAAGATGGCAGCCCCAATGGGAGCTTCTTAATTGAGCTCATTAGTAAAAGTGGTGGCCAAGGTTCTGGCACCCACCAGCATGGAGTCAGAATCCCATACACAAGGCCACTTAGGTACTTAGAGACCTAAGCAAATGAGATTCACTATTTTAAGGCCACATCCCTTTTTTTTTCAGAATGGAGTTTCACTGGCAAACTCCTGAAAAACCTGAATAAGATGTTTAATGTGTTCTGAATTCTGGTTGAAATGCAGATTCTTATTAAATACAGCTCATTTGCTACTGATCCAAAAATACTTCAATTATTACAATGCTGTGGTAATTAGCTTTGACAGTTCAAAAGAAAGGCAATACTTCTGCAATCACTCAATTCTTCAGCCAGAAATTGCATGTCAAAGCTTTTTTTTTCCTCATCTTGGCTTAAGCCCTATGTTTCGACTCACATACTAGTGCAATACTGAATGAGTGATTGATTGTTGGAGATAATGTCCTTCGGATAAGACAGCAAACTTTCATTTAGTTCAAGGTAGACATTAAAAATCCAATGCCAATACTCCCTAAAGGGCAATGGACTTTTGCATATGTTAACAATAATCTTGAAATAGAAATTAAAAATAATTGGACAGATGTCCAATAACTTGATCAAAGAGATAGGATTTTAAAAGAGGAGAGATAAGTGAAACAGAGGAATGGAGATGTTTAGGAAAGGAACTCCGATCTTAGGGCTGAGACAAAGGTGCTGTACTTTCATATTATTTTGAGCGAGGAGTCCATGAAATGATATTCGAAGCAGGAAATAGGACTTTCAGTAAAACATAATTCAGTGAAATCAGTCATGTAATTTTGTGATTGCCACCCGATACTGGAGTGACTACTTCACAGATTAACTCCTACAATGTTTTTCAAACACTGAAGAAAAAGGTATCGTGCCTTAAAGAGTAAGTGACCAGTTAAGTGGGCTATCAATAGCATCTGAATCCGATTTTCAATACAATCTCCACTCATTTTTACCATACCAGTGAAAACTATGTCAGACAGCTCAGAGTTTTACAAAGTTGTACTTCCACTTGCACTGTTTTGTAGATGTTGAAGATTGCTGGGTGACATCCTCTGCACAAATGCTGGGGTGTTCAACATTATGACTGGAAGGAGAAAGTGAGGACTGCAGATGCTGGACATCAGAGTCAAAGAGTGTGGTGCTGGAAAAGCACAGCCGGTCAGGCAGCATCCGGAGAGCAGGAGAATCGACGTTTTGGGCATCAGCCTCAATCTTGATGAAGAGCTTACAACCAAAATGTTAATTTTCTCCTGCTCCTCGGATGCTGCCTGACTGGCTGTGCTTTTCTAGCACCACACTCTTCTATTACACCTGGACACTCAACATTGTGTGCACTTAGCAAGGGTATGTGTACTGAATATGTGATGCTGATAGTTTTCCTGGAACTTGCTACCTCTGAAGTGGACCAGAAAGAAAAACCAGTAAAAGTCCAAGAGGCACATAAGTTTTCTTTTGTACTTCAAGATGGAGGAACAATATGGCCAATAGATTTGTTTCCAAGTATTACCAGTAATTCACTGCCTTTTCCCTTTGGAAGGCTGGTGGAAGTGCAGACAATTTCATTGGACAATAAATGGCAACTTGAGTGATATAACCTTTGAGGGCTAAAGAGATAGAGTGGGAGAATGAGACTGATTGGTTTAGACAGCAGTGAATTGATGTGCCAAATGACTTCTTCCAAATTCAGCCCAAAAATCACATTATTATATAATAACTGAATTGCATCTATTTTTCCGATCTCCAGAAAATCAGCAGCATTTTTTGGTTCTGGTGTCGTATGCAATCACAATTTCATTCTCTGGCCATGATACCTAGCTGAATTTGTAGGGATTGTGCCACTTAATTTCACAACATTGCAGCAAAGGATCTAAAGGGTTTAATTTTATTTCTGTGGGGTGGGTGATAAAAATCAAAGACAGCAACTATAATTGTAACCGAAAATATTTGTATTGAAAAGAATGATGAAGTGTCAGGATTGGCTATTAATAAGTAATTTACCTCACCATGCACCTTAAGAAATGGAAAAGCCTCACATTTACACATTTTCTTGTTAAGCATTGCTTTAAAAATGGCACAGCCCCACAGAAGAAATATCCATAATGTATTTGCCCCTCGGGCACCAAGATACAACACTTTTCAACTATATGACAGAGTGGATGTAATGGACTGAGATGGGAATCATTTCACACACGAAGAGTTTAATGGATGCATTAGTAGAAATGACCTCACTGATTCTGCTGGCATATTCTGCTTTGAGTTTGGGATTGAATACTTTGTTTTTGTCTCACATGCATCTTTTCATCCAGTATAATAAAGACAAATAACTTCTGTAACATTGAAAGTTGAATTTAACTCAGTATTTTATCCTTTCATGGGATATCGGCAGAGTCATGTGTCGGAGAAAGTGAGGACTGCAAATGCTGGAGATCAGAGCTGAAAAATGTGTTGCTGGAAAAGCGCATCAGGTCAGGCAGCATCCAAGGAGGAGGAGAATCGACGTTTCAGGCATTCTCCAGCTCCTTGGATGCTGCCTGACCTGCTGCGCTTTTCCAGCAACACATTTTTCAGAGTCACATGTAGGCCAGACTGAATAAGGAAGGCAGATTTCCTTCCCTAAAGGATGTTCAGAATCACGGAATTGTTATAGTACAGAAGGAGGCCATTTGGCCCATCGTGCTCTTCTATCACCTCTGGCTTTTATTCTGCCTTTTCCCCATATCCCTATACTTCATTTCTATTCGAATTACCATTTAACCCTCTTGAATGCCTCAATTAAACCTGCCTCCTCCATATTTCCAGGTAATGCATTCCACGCCCTACCAACTCGCTGGGTAAAAAGTTTTTTTTTCACATCACCCCTACTTCATTTGCACATCACTTTAAAGCTATACCCATTCATTCCTTTTTCTTTTTCGAATGGGGAACAGCTTTTTCCTTTCTCTTTCCATTGAAAACTATCCAACTTCTTTAGTCTAACCCCATAACTGAAGTTTCTCATTCCTGGAATGATTTTTTCAAAGTGTTATCATTTGAAGTACAAATGTTAGTGAACCAGTTGGGATTTTACAACAGCAGAAGAGTGGTTTCATGGTCATCATTGCTAAAACTGGCTTTTCACTCAAGATGTTATTGATTGGATCTAAGTTCCACTAGCTGCCAGTGGGATTTAATCATAGCATTAGCCTAGCCTTCTGGATTATTAGCCTAATTATGTTACCACTGCATCAACATCTCCCCTAAGATGCTTGCCTTCCACTCTAATTTATACATTTATATCCTTTTGTCTTCAGTTTGTTTTATCTCCCTCTGATGCCTTCTGCCTTTTGCCTGTTTGGAAGTATAAGAAGTGGATTATAGTTAGGTACAGTAAAAATATTAGATGTAGAGGAATAAAACAGTGGACGAATAAGAGTAACAAAAATGTTTGAGGCTGTATGTACACAGGATTTAGAGAATATCAAACAAAAACAGAATAGTAGGGAGAAGTGAGGGTACAAAGGAATTCAATTATAAGATTTGTGAACATCTCCTTTTATGGTGTGACTGAAGCAAATAAATCTGTGATTGGTCTTCTGTGAATTAAGTTTAAGGACTTAGAGGGAAACAATCCGATCATGGTCATCCAGACAGGAATAAACAGTACAAGGAGGGCAGATTTAAATGTGGAGAAAGTAAGGACTGCAGAGGCTGGAGATCAGAGTCAAAAAATGTGGCGCTTGAAAAGCAGAAGAGTTGATGTTTAAGTCCTGATGAAGTCCTGATTGTTCTCGTACATGAATCACAGAGAACTAATAGCAGGTAATAAGGAAGGCAAATGGAATTTTGGCATTTATTACTAAAGGAACGGAGTATAAAAGTAGGGAAGTGTTACTGCAACCGCATAAGATATTATTGAGACCGCAGGATGGAGAGTGTGCTGCTGGAAAAGCACAGCAGGTCAGGCAGCATTCCTGATGAAAGGCTTTAGCCCGAAACATCAACTCTCCTGCTCCTCGGATGCTGCCTTTTCCAGCACCACACTCCCAACTCCAATCTCCAGCATCTGCAGTCCTCACTTTCACCCATTATTGAGACCACACCTGGAGTACTGCGAACAGTTTTTTTCCCCTTACTTGAGGAGAGACTTAGTTGCATTTGAGATAGCTTAGAGAAGGTTCACTAGATTGCTTCTGGAGATGAAGGACAAAGAATAAGAACAAAGAACAACACAGCACAGGATGAGGCCTTTTGGCCCTCCAAGCCTGTGCTGCCTCATTTTGCCCTTCCATACTCAAATTGTCTTCACTGACAGGATCCATATCCCTCTATTCCCATCCTATTCATGTATTCATCCAAGTGTTTCTTGAATGCTGCTATTGTGTCTGCTCCCACCATCTCCTCTGGCAGCGCCTTCCAGGCACTCACCGTGCTTTGCGTGAAAAACCTGCTTCACACACCTCTTTTAAACTTTCATCCCCACCACACCTTGAATCTGTGTCCCCTAACAATTGACCCCTCCATCCTGGGAAAATGACTCATACTCTTCATCTAATCCATGTCATTCACAATCTTACAAACTTCTATCAGGTTGCCCCTCGCCTCCTGTGTTCCAGTGAAAACAAACCTAGACTATCCAACCTTTCTTCATAAGTGAAATCCCCCATATCAGGCAACATCCTGGTAAACCTTTTCTTTACACTCTCCAAAGCATCCACATCCTTCTGTTCGTGTGGTGACCAGTAATTTACGCAATATTCTAAGAGTGGTCTAACTACAGTTCTATTAAACTACAGCATAACTTGCCTATCCTTCTATTCAATGTCCCTTCCAATGAAGGCAAGCATGCCATAGGCCTTTTCTACCACCCACCCACCTTATCTACCTATGCTGCCACCTTCAGTGATCTCTAGACCTGCACACCCAGATCCCTCCGCATATCAAGGTTTTATCTTTGAACAGAGCTTGAGCAGTTTAGGCCTATACTCTCTGGAGTTTAGAAGAATGAGAGGAGATCTAATTGAGGTGTACATGATGCTAAAGTGATTGACAAATTTAGCGTTAAAAGGCTGATTCCTAATGTGGGGCAATCTAGAATGAGAGGTCATAAGGGGTAGCAGATTTAAAACAGAGCTGAGGAGAATTACTTCTCTCAAAGAGTCATGAATCTACAGAATTCACTACCCAGAGTGCAGTGGATGCTCGTTTATTGAATAAATTTGAGGAGATACACAGACTTTAATTAGTACTGGGATGAAGGATGACAGCAACCGGGCAGGAAAGTGTAGTTGAGGCCGATATGAGATCATCCATGATCGTATCAAATGACAGAGCGGGCTTGATGGGCTGAACGGACTACTTCAGCTCCTGGTTCTTGTGTTCAGAAAGGTGCAAAATCAGATTCACAAGGATGATATGAGAACTGAGAAGATATACTTATGAGGAAAGACTGAACAGGCCAGAATTTTCTCTCAAGGAAAGAAAGCACTGATGAAGACTCTTTGGAGCTCATTAATATTCCAAAAAGATTTGTTAAGAGTTTTCAATGTTCCAACGTATAGATAAGACCAGAACTCCAGGCCATAATTATACAGCAGTCATTAACAAAAAAGTCAGGATAAAATTTCTGAAATCAGAAAGCTGTAAAAGTATGAAACTCACTACCATAAGACATGGTTGAATTGTGTACCATCTATGGGTAAATAAGATAAACATGAAAGGGACTGGAATACAGGCAGTTCTAGGTTGTGAACGGATTCCATTCTGGCATTCATTTGCAAGTTGATTTATGTACAAGTCAGAACACAATGCAGAACAATGTGAAGGGGCCATTTATAAGTACAGTATATGTTCATAGGTCAAATCTTTATCGTGTTCATAAGTACAAGTGTTTGTACATTGGACATTCATAAATCAGGGATCTCTGTGAAGGATATACTGATGGGATTAAGTGAAGAAGGGTAGGAGAACTCTCATCACAGCACAAGCATAAGTATAAAGATTTAGGACTGAGTGGCCTGTTTCTGCAATGCAGATACTATTTAGTTCCATGATCCTATAAGTCACAAAATCCAGAAGATTGAAAGCAATAGCCAAGATGAGTCACTGGCCGACACCTTTGAGAATATCTCAGGGGATACATAATTAAGAAACATTTTTGTGCCACATCTATTAGAACAATTTATTTTGTACCAAGGGAAAATATGATACCAAACTGTTTCTTGTCACATTGAATCCAAGACTCCTTATAGGACACTCACGCTATACCAGGTTTTCAATACTGCATCAATAGTATACAACAGCACTTGGATTGAGAGCAATCAATATCAAGTGACGATAATGTCAGAAGTATCAGAATATATATTGGTAAAATAATGGCAAACAAAACTAGAAAGAAAACTGAAGTATTTGAATTTGGGAAATAGTTCTAAGAAGGAAAAATTAACCATTAAGGAGATACTTCTCACTTATCCACCACAGTTCCGATTTATTCCATTCTCAAAGTTTAAACTTTTCTAATCATTCATCATCCCTTTCACACTCCAATCATTCTAATTGCTCATTCTTTCAGCTTGACAAATACACATATGTCCATTTGGAATCAGATTAGCCAATGTTACACAGAAAACATCAAGTGAATGTCACCAGTATAGTATGTGCCTCAATATAATTTCTGCTGACCTTCGAGCTGTGTAGTATGCTGCCCAAGGTTTTATTTGCTTTGTTTAATCACCTCTCCACCTTGCCCCAGACATGAACATCATAAATGTACCCAATCATTTTGAAAGATCTACCAATACTAATTCTAATTTCCTGATTATTTGTTTCTTGTTTTCCATTCCAAGTGCAAAGTTTGAGCAATTGTCTGCTCAACTTCATAACAGAGTTTACAAATCCTCATTAATCTGTTCACTAACATTCTCCATGCCTACTGCATTCCCTACTTTAGTGCTGTTAGCAGGACAAATTTACAGTTGGCTTCTCTTTTCTCTTCCCTGTACATTGTTGCAGATAAGAAACAACAGCCGTTCAAGCATGAGGTTCAGCAGTAGTCTACTTAGCAGCTCCTCAATCCAGCTTGACATTATCTTTCTCATGTACACTGTTTTCTACCTTTTTGATTCTGTTTTGTATGGTCAACATTAGAGTCCCAATAAAATCTAGTTTGATTAATTTTAATTTGTGATGTACTTGGTCAAAGGCTTTTTGGAATAATTTATATCAAAGTTGGTTCCACGATCTATGTTTTGGTAATTTTTGGAAATAAATCAAGCAGTATTGTCCCCTTCTGAATCCTTGGCGATGATTTCTCATTAAGACATGTTATGTAAAGATGCCTCCAAATTAGTGTGGTTTCTATTTTTCCCTCCCTTAGCAATGGTAGAAAACCTGGCCTCCAATTTTCCAGAACAAATGCATGTCCTTAAAGTGTCAATAGTTTGCCTCCTTGATTCTATGTTTACAGAATCTCTCCTATACCCAAAGGATCTTTTATCACTATAGACAGCAACTAACACACAATCTTCTAACCTTCAGCAATCGGAAGAATTTGTTAGTTTTCATTTGCCTTGACCAACCAAATACGGAATATTCATTGCAGTGTAATAATGATGGGAAAGCAGTGGCTGAGTGGTATTATCATTGGATTATTAATAAAGAGACACAGGTAGTAGATTATGTTCTGGGGACCCAGATTTGAATCCCACCAGGGCGAATGGTGGAGTTTGAATTTAATAAAACTCTGGAATTAAGTGATTGTGATGACCATGACACCATTGTTGGATTGTTAAGGAAGAATGCAAATGGGTCACTACTGTTCTTTACAGAAGGAAATTTGCCATCCTTACCTGGTCTGATCTACATGTGACTGGAGGCCCACAGCAATACATTTGATTCTTAACTGTCCGCTGGACAATTAGAGATGGCAATAAATGAATGACCTAACCAGTGACACCCTCATCCTATGAATGAACTGAATGATTTGTTTAACTGTTCACAATTTCTGAAAACCATTCATTTATAAATGTTTTTAACTCAGCATTCAAATACTCCCTTTTCATCCTCCAGAACTAATTTGTACTTCCACTGCTATGAATCTGTTTTTAACTCCAGAGTCTTTTTGGACATTTAATGCCTTTTTTGTTTCAATGATTTGGTATACTCCTCTTACCATTCTACAAAGGCATAAAAGAAATAGTTGTTTTAAAATACAGTTTGAATAGATTAGATTCCCCACAGCCCAACAAGTCCACACCGACCCTCCGAAAAGTAACCCACCCAGACCCATTTCCCTCTGACTAATGCACCTAACACTACGGGCAATTTAGCGTGGCCAATTCACCTAACCGGCACATACTTGTGACTGTGGGATGAAACTGGAAAACCTGGAGGAGGTTTTCTTCATTTAGCTTTTATTTTTACACCGGAGAGAGAAACAGACTTAATATTTCAAGTCCATTATGCTTCTTCTTCCAAACTTCACACTGGACTTGAAATATTAATTCTATTTCCTTCTCTACAGATGCTGCCAGCATTCCCTGTATTTGTTTCAATTTTCCAGCATTCACAGTATTTCTTCAGTTTCTCTATAATGGTCTTTGTACATATTTGCCTTATATTGTTAAATCAGTTATAAATTTGAAATTATGAAATTATGAAACAATCTACACACACTAAATACAAAACTTTCAGGAACACAGATTATACTATAATATGGGGGAATGCAAAATTAGTCACTTGGTGAGTAGAACTCAAAAAACAGAATAATTTTTTGTAAATTGAGAGAGGGAAGGAAATGTTGATGTTCCGAGCTATCCGCATGACCTTGTACATCAATCAGAGAAGGCGCACAAAGCAATTAAGACACAAATGATATGTTAGTTATGAGTAAAGAAGTCTTATTAGTGTTATATAGAGTCCTGTTGAGACCATACCTAGTGTACCATGTACAGTTTGGTCCCGATACACAAACAAAGTCTTAGAGAAAGTGTAATGAGTGCTCGCTAAATTTATTCCTGGGCTGGGAGAATTGTCCTAGGAGAGATTAAGTAAACTAGGTCTATATTCCATTAAGAACGAGAGGAGATCTAATTGAAGCAAATGTGATATTTCATGGGCGAATCATGAAAGAACATTTCAGGCACAGTGGTTAGCACTGCTGCCTTACAGCGCCAGAGACCCGGGTTCCATTCCCGCCTCAGGCGACTGACTGTGTGGAGTTTGCACATTCTCCTTGTGTCTGCGTGGGTTTCCTCCGGGTGCTCCGGTTTCCTCCCACAGTCCAAAAATGTGCAGGTTAGGTGAATTGGTCATGCTAAATTGCCCATAGTGTTAGGTGAAGGGGTAAATGTAGGGGAATGGGTCTGGGTGGGTTGCGGGTCGGTGTGGACTTGTTGGGCCGAAGGGCCTGTTTCCACACTGTAAGTAATCTAATCTAATCTAATCTGGCTGGTAAGTCTGCAAATAGAGGTTACAGACTCAGAGTGACTGATCAGCCAGTTTGGATCGAGGTGAGGTGAAATTTCTTCACTCGAAGGGTTGTGAGAGTCTGGAAATCTCTCCATAAGAGAGCTGTGGATGGTAAGTCACAGAAAGTATCAATAGGTGTCAGGCTATTAAGTGAATTACAGGAAATGGGGTCAGTGGAGGAGGTTGAAATTGAGTTACATAAGCCATCGTCTTATTGAGTGACACAGCAGGATGGAAAGATCAGTTCTGCAGCTCCTAGTTCTGATGGTCTTCTAGTACTGCTACAATGAAAGAATCAATTAAAATTGGTCCTTTCATCAGAATTTTTAATTGCAACATTACAATTTCCAAATGGACATTATCTTTATATTTGGCATGAAAGGACATTTTAATGTATATCATACTCTCAAGTCTGACAATTCCAGATTATAAATGTAAAATAATTCCTTCATTGCACCTCCCTCCATTTTATTTAGCAAGGGTATTAAGAGATATGGAAGCAAGCTGAGTAAATGGAATTACAATATGGATCAACCGTGATCAAATTGAATGGTAGAGCAAGCTTGAGGGGCTGAATAACTTACTGTTTGGTGTGACTCATCACTCTGCAGTAATGTCATAGCAACAGGCTCTCATAGACCTCATTTCATTAATTCACCTAGATGTGATCAACATTATCTTGAATTGGCTAAAGTAATGCAGTATATATTATACATATTTTTAAATCAACCTGTTCAGACAGGTTATGACACACCTCTGGTCCAGGTGGACCTTGAGCATGGACCTTCAGGGTAGGGTCACTAGCATGACACCACCAGAGCCATTACAGTATATATTATAAAACTGGAACAGTGAGTGAACAAAATGTTATCACTTAATATCTGGGTCAGACAACGTCCACAATACATTATTCAAACCTTATCCATTGGACACATATTCGGCGGGAGAATCAATCAAGAGATAGAGTTGATGAACCATGTGTTCTAGGTTGGGGGAGGTGGGTTAATTTTGGGGATAACTCAAGATGGATTTAAATAATCTTTTGTTTTGTTCCCAGTCTCATTCATTCTCACATATCTGTGGTGTATAATGTCACTTGTGGTCTTTGATTAATTTCATGTATTGCTCACTCCCAGTTATGTTTTAACACCCTTCCATTCACAGAACTGGCATATACCAAACGTTGTGTAATGAATTTCTGCTGACATGAGTCCACAGTACTAAATAAATCATTGGAAACCTGCAACTGTTAGAAGAAAAAATGTTTAATTAAACCAAACTGAGAGTAAATCCCCCCAAAACCATAAACTGTGACAAAGGTCAAAATGATGTTTTTGTTACTGCTGTTATTCATATCAAGTTTAAGAAGAGGAATCATTTGGATGGTATGCTCCAAATATGAACATTAAATTGCTGATGTAAATTATTTAATTTGGGAACAGTGCATGTATCTGGAACCATTTAAACAAATCGTCGTTGCCTTGCAAGCCAATGAGATTGCTTTGCGCTGTCCCCGTTCCCCTCCTCAATAATCTGTTTCTAATCGTTGCTGCCAGCCTATGGTTCTTGCTTTGATCAGTCCGGCTGAATTGCTTTCCTAAAATAACGCCTGGCAAGTTTGGGAGTTTGGAGTTGCGACTCTGCGGTTGACTCATTGAAGTGAGCGTATGAATGAAGTGAGTGGTGTCTAACTCCCCTAGTCCCCTCTCTCTCACACTCCCAGGACCACTGTAAACCTCACCATTTCCCTCATGTCTGAAGTGCTAAGGCCAATAAACGCCTTGCACTCTTACGCAGAGATCGGGTGGAGTGAGGAATGTGGCACTGCCTGCGGTCCGCTGCCCAATGTGCGGAGTGCTCATTGTGCTCTGGCTGAAACACTCCTACCGCCCCTTTTCTACACAGTCATACCATGCACCCCGAGAACGAGCTGGGTCCCAGCTAAAAATAGAAAAGGGAATTCTGGAGTTCCAGTTTGGACTGCAGACATCCTTCAACGTGACACACAGAGAGATGCTGCAGCTACCTCAATTTTATCTTTCTCACAGCTGGTGAGGACAGGATCCTTGCTCCTGTGAAAATAAAGACAGAAACAGTGCCCCCTCCACTTACTTTATCTGCCAGAATCATGGAAGAGCCGCCGTGTATTCCCAGGATGGGGATAAAAGTCTGGGAGGAGATAAAATCCAAAATCTGAGCAATAGCCTCCTGGTCGGTGTCATCTCCAAAGACCACGCCGTGAATCTTGGTGCCTGACATGAGATCACACACGTGGGTGATGATACTCTTCGGGTCGGTCTGGTTCACCGCCACACTCACCACGTTGACATCGATGGGGAAGGCAGGGCCGTCTTCCCGGATCCACACGTCCCGAAAGCCGGGGCTGTCGGGGCTCCTGCCCAGGATGACGGCGATGTTCAGGGTGGGGTAAGCCGGCTGGCCCCCGCTCAGCTCCAAGTGCACGATCAGCAAGTCCAAGGCCAGCACCGCCAGCAAGCCCACTCGCCCCATTTTCCGAAGCTCCTTCGCCTGCAAAAGGGGCAAGACGGAGAAACAGCTTGCAGACTGCACCAAAACACAACCCAGAAACACACTGTCTCTCCCTCTCTCTCTCTCTCTACCCCCCCCCCCCCCCCCCCCCCAACACCAAACACACATACACACTCCCCTTTAGATCTTTAATAACATCTGCAAGGTACAAACATGGAAAAGTTCACCTACTCACCAAATAAGGAGAAAGGAAACCGCAGTCTCCGCATTTTTGGAGAGGTGCCTTGCTCTCCCCCCTCGTTATGAAGACCCAATAAAGGCACCTGACCTGATCTCCATCCTACTGAGTATTCAGGGCAGGGTGCACAAGACTTGCTTCGGGTCACAAATTATTTTGGGCTTCTGCGGGTGTTCGTTTTAAATCAGCAAGGGGTCCCGTTCCCTCCCCACAACTCATATTACACACACAGGAGAAATCAGAGTCCTGTCCCCACACAGCTCCCGAAAGGTGCTGGTTAATGCATTGCACGGTGGCCTTTGGCTAACTTGTCAATTTCGGTTTGAAATCGGAAGGGGGATGTTTCCGGAGTTGGAACAATGCAGCAAAAGCGCCCAGAAACAATCACAGAAAACACGTTTGGCTTAACGTGCCGGTGGTTTGGGGGGAGCCAGTTAAAATGTACAAATCGACGCCGAGTGTCGTTGCGAAGGTAGTAAATGAATATCAACTTAACCGCCAGCATATGAGGAGCTATTTTAGTAACAGCTTGAAGTCACGAAATGTAACATTGTGCATGGAGTGGGCGTTCAGGTTTCACTGATAATCGGATGAATCATTTAGTCTCTACCATGTTGATATACAAGAGACGCGAGGCATGAATTGAATTATCAATCTCATTGAAACACTTCCCAATCCCATCTGCACACACGCAACATTCCCTGCACACCGTCAATGTTTTAATGGGCGCGAGCTATTTCAAAGGTGGCTCGACAAAGCCCGCGTTTGGGAAGGCTAGGCTGTTCAAACTGGTGAGCTAACTGAACCGGTAAGCGACGTGAAACAAATGGGTATCAAGTCCATTCCGAAGCCACAGACTCTTTCACATGAGTCGGCGGGAGGAGAGAGCGACAGCGGCCCCTGCTGGCGCCGGGCGTGAGAGCCTGATGCAGGAAGGCGGACAGCAAAGCAGCAGGATTACCTGGGTGACATACCTTCAATATCACAAAATGAATCTCCTTGTTGGCATGTTGGAAGGATTTGCATGTCTTGGCCCCCAACACCGAGGGTTACTGTGTAGGTCCCCGCATCTCCACAGAATGCCACTTTAATCTCCAGCTTATCTCCTTTGCACTCAGCAGCAGCGGCTCTTGTACCGGCAACTATCGAAGCATGAAAGTATGCAAAGTTGGTCTACATTGGGCATAAAATGCAGTGAGCCCGATTACAAGAAAAAAATAAGTTCAACACGCTTCAAATCTCTTCTCTCTTTCT
Source organism: Chiloscyllium plagiosum (assembly GCF_037043375.1). Classification (NCBI taxonomy): domain Eukaryota; kingdom Metazoa; phylum Chordata; class Chondrichthyes; order Orectolobiformes; family Hemiscylliidae; genus Chiloscyllium; species Chiloscyllium plagiosum. The sequence continues at coordinate 12,620,696 of NW_028270158.1, read as the reverse complement.
TTTTTTTTTGCACTTTTGTTTTAGACGAGGCACCCCAATGCTGCGAATTGCTCGATCTCTGGGTTTGGGTGAATTTATTTGCAGCCAGCAGTGCCCCACGTTGTGAAAAAGCCGGGTTTGCACACGGGACAAATCCGGCTCAGTTTGGAACAGCGTGCGATGTTAACCCAGTGAGATGGGGTACTGTGCAAGCAAAAGCCCGCAAGGTGGAAAATTAAATCAAAGAGCGAATCTTATGTTCAGGAATAATTGTCGCAAAGGGAAACATAAAGACTACTGCAAAAAAAAAGGGTGACCGCGCACACAAGAAACAAAAGCGAATATACTTACAGCATCATTCTCGCACATCGCTGCAGCGCCTATGCTCGATAATGAGATTGCAGGATAACCCATTTGTACTGAAACCCACAACGCCAGCGAATATTTCCGCGGTGCGCTCGCCTGTTGGCGGATGCATGTAACATGCTCCTGACATGTGCCACCAAACCAGCCGGTCTCATCGTGGAAAATGCAAAGGCGCTCCCATCAGTGCCGAGGCGTTGGTCTGAGCTCCCTCGGACTTTCAGACAGCAGTAAAACCAAGCGCCAGACTCGGCGAACTCTTCTGCCCCAAATCCTCCAGTCTGCCTCTAGTCAAGACTGCAATACTCTCTGTTTGAGGGATTAAGTCAACAACACATCCTTATGGAGACAATGTGAATTACAGCAGCGGTCGGTGTGACTCGGAGAAGTGTATGGGGATGTGTGTCTTCAGTCCAGCCCTATTTACTAAAAAAAGGAATCTTAGAAACAGCTTGTTTGACGTACCATCTTTTTTCAGCGTAGCAAACCGACTCCACTTCTTAAGGGTTTCTGAACGTCAAAGACTAGAGGACGGTCTAACCCAGTGAATGAATCCATCCGAATCCAGTCGCTTGGAACGAACAGCTCGTTCTATCAATTGGCTCAAAAGCAGAAAGCAAAGGATATTGTGAAGAACCAGGGTCCGCCGTTGCTTGACCAAGGGTATGTGTCGGTCTGCCTGGGTCCACTGCAATAGCAGTATACACAGCAAACCAACTCTTAGAACGTGCACAGTGCCGGAACAGAACAGGTTGAAGCTTTTTTCACGCCTTAACCGCAATAGGACATTAGGTTGGACACATAAAGTGGACTTTACTGAGTGGGGGAAGGGAGACGGGTGGGATACTGAGTGCTCCGGGGACCGGGACAGGAATAACTGGGACCAAGATCGGAGTACAGTCTGCATTCGGAGAGCTCCGTAAAACTCTGAGCGAATGTGGTGTTGCAAGCAATAGCAAAAGTGGGCGTTAATTGGGGAGGTTGGGGTTGGGGGGGGGGGGGGGAGCAGATCAAGACAAAATCTCGCCTCAGCTCCACTGAACATGAACAGCGTTGGTTTGAATTTCAGGGGGAGTCAGCGTTCGTGCAGCGTGCCGGTGCCATAACTGCTCCAAATGACCCGGGCAGCAATCCGGCTCGGCTCTCGGGTTTAGTCCAAATCCACGCCGTGCAAAAGAGAGATCCCTCAGTGACTCCGGTTAGAAGGCAGTTTGTCACCTATGTCAGTCTGAAGGGGGTGGGAGGGGGAGGGGATCCTGGAGCAGTTTAAAACCCGTCCTTCCCTTTCCTTCACACATTACAACATTGCTCACGTAGCTCGGAATTTCTCCGCTTGAAGATTAATCTGCTCGTTCCCTTTTTTTTTGGCTGCGCCTGACGAATTCTCACATTGTAGCGCCGCTTATCTCATTCATTCGATCCCCTTCATTCCGGGGGCGTTCCATATAGTCGCTTCATTCCTCTCTCTTTCTGTACATGATATAGATTAACATAGCCGTGAGTGGAGGGGATCGATGAATGTACTATTTCCAGAACAGGCGCGAACAGTAACTCGTGTAATACAAAAGATGTTAAATCATCCTTTGCCAATGACTTTTATATACTGCGTAATATAGTTTCATCAAGAAATGCAGTCTTTTTTTTTGTAAAAAGCATAAATTGTAACCAAACGTCTCTCTAAATCTAAAATGCAACAGCATTGTAAGGCTGATGGGAAGCGAATGGGGACTGCGGAAAAAGATGGTTACAAGTAACAAATGCAGAGGAACTAAAACAAAAGGAATTCTCGCCCCACAAGTCGCTCAGGGACCCAGCATTGATGTGCCCAATGACTGTCTCCTTCTCTCCACGTGGAAGTGGCTGTTTCTGGACAGGGCTAACTGTTGGATGTTACTTGCTTCGATAAGGCGCAATGGCTCCATTCAGAATCGCAAACGGATTTCTCCCAGCGCCTCGATGTATTCGAGTGTGAAAAGTTGAAGCGGGGAAAGGCAGGACTACACACACACACACACACAAACACACACTTGCAGTGATGCACAATTGGGCAGAATCCTTGACGCCTTGTTCGGCCCTGGCTGTCATGCCGAGCTCAGGACAGGTGAGTGGGAGTCGGTAGGTGCTCCCTATTCAATTGTACTGCCCTAGAGGAGGCGCCGCATGACAGCTCACCATCATCACTGTTACAGGAACAATATGGGGAGGATTGGGTGGGGGCAGGCGAGGTTATTCTCTCCAATAAATCAGACTGGACTGCTGCTCTCCATTTCATGGAATCCAGCCACAACTTAAATTGGGGTCGTCTGAGACACATCTTTGAAAATCTGCACTCGTACGGCAAACGTCCCCACATAAACAAAGCCCCAGGTAGGGTTCTTCTGGTGCAGTGGTAATGCTCCGACCTCTGAGGCCCGGGGGTCAAATCCCATCTGCTCCAGACATGTGTGTCATGGCATCTCAGAACATGGAAAATGCCAACAAATCTTGAATATCAACGTACACAAAGTAATAGTGACCAACTAAAATAAGGCGCCAGGTAGGGTTCTTGTGACGCATGGTAGTGTCCCCACCTCTCAGCCAGGAAGCCCGGCTTCAAATTCTACCTGTTCCAGGCGTGTATGTTATGTCATATCTTAATGATGTGATTAAAATTTTATTTTTGAAAGGAGGTCCCAGGTTAAATGTCCAAAAGTCAACGTTTAATGTAGGAACCGCCAGAGTTATTCGGAGTCAAGAGACTGTAGTGAAATAATAATTTTCTATTCAAAGGTGCAAACCCTATCCACAAAGGCACAGCTTGGTGCATTGCTAATACAATCCGATATTCAGCCAAGTTTTGAACATTCATAGCATCCTAAGGTGCTAGTCAGGCGAATGCATAGATTGGACATGATCAAAAATACGGTTTGGAAATGATTTCTGAATGTTGTAGCGGTTGGGAGATCCGGGGAGAAGGTCAAAGGTATATGAGGACGTGGAATGCAAATCAGAAACAATTGCATTTATTTGGCAGTTTTCACCACAGAACACTTTATAGCGCATTACATCCATTGAAATACTTTTTTGAAGCCACGTTATTTATGTAGGGAACTGAGCAGCCAATTGACTAAAGCACATTCCCCCAGTCGTGAAAATGACCAAGTGACCAATATTAGTCCTCATTGTCACACAACGTCCTATTGTGTGACAATGACAAGGTCATAATTTTGGGACGTTGATTAATAGCTGAATATTGACTCGGACCCTGGGAAGAATCCCCTAATCTTCGCTGTAATGGCTCCTTATGATCTTTTTCCATCCACCTACACTCCGGTTCCCAAGGTTAGAATCATACCGGACTCGAAACGTTAACTCCGTGTCTCTATCCACAGATTTCGCCAGAGCTGCTGAGTTCCCCAACACTTTCCGTTTCTATACTGGGGTGCGACTTTGGTTTAAAGTTTCGTTCGAAACACAGTACGGCACTCCTTCAGTAATGCACTGGAGAATCAGCCTCTATTTCTGTGCTCCTGCCTTTCAGCAAGTGAGACTTTTAACTCGTAATATTCTGACTTAGGGATAAAATGACCACCAACAGAACCCCTGCTAACACGAACAAATAGGGGTCTGAAGGGAGAAAGGCAATGCACAGAACATCAAAGCGCCCGTAAACTGAAAGCCTGAAGAGTAGTGCAAGTGGTTGACTGCCGAATTGTGTTAACACTGCACTATGATGCTCATTTGTGAAAAGGGTTTGCACCTTTCAGTCGAAATTTGAAATGTCAAATTCATTTCCAGGTCCAAAGACTTACATACGGCCAGTTTCCGGATAAGCTAATGGCCGGAACAATTAGACCATACCATGATTCTTGCCTTTTGGTTTTCAATTGAAGGACTCTATCGCTGGTCCATTGAATATTAGATGCCGTTTTAAAATGCGTCAAGCCTAAATTTCAATGAAGCTTAAACAAGTGCCGTTCATCTCTGCACTATCACTGCACCATCCTGCATATTAGGGACAGGCTATACACAATATTCATTTTCTAATGAACTGAAGGCGTCCTGATAACCACACTGAGATGGAATATATGACCAGCTCCAGGTAGTGAACGGTACACAATATTCAAAAGGGTCTGGGAGACGGTGTATCTCGTGTTGACTGAGTTAATGTTCACTGGAGATATTGATGTCTCCCGCAAAGATGTCCGGTGCAAAAGTTACATAGTTTTCCCCACATTTAGGTTCCCCTTTATTCTCGGTCGGGTTGAAATAACAAAATTGAAGGCGACTAGCTGCAACTGCTAAGAGACAACTGGATGGTGCAACACTGGGAAGGCAGAGCGTTTTTGGAATGTTCAGACATTATTGCGAAGAATGTGATCCACTTGATGAGTCACCGTGTGTTGGATACGTCGCCAAGTTGATGTTGTCAATTCAAAGCTGTTTGCGAAAGCAGGCCGTCCCCTTCAGGCTCAAAGCGAACGGCCGCCAGCCGGGAATGTCGCTGTCCATTTCAGCACCAGCCAGGAGCCCCTGTGCTCACTGACAGCGCATTGCAAAATGTGGACTGAATCCAAAACAGTGTGTCGTGTGCTAAACACAAAGCCTCAGCGTGAGACGTGAGTTGCTGTTCTGATCCTAAAACCCTGTTAGTGTAAGCCATCTTTGTAAAACATTCTTTTTAACGCAGCCCCGGTTGAAGGTTGCAGTCACTAGGCTACACGATGGGATTAATTCAGTACCGTTGAAGAACAGGCGTTTCATTATTTTGGGACATTTCTGTTGTTTGATTAAATTGGGAAGCCAATACCCGACACAGTAAAAGACTGCTTTGTCCGGTACTGTGGGAGCAGATATTGCCTGATCTGCAACGGGTTTTGCTTTTGAGCTGCAGTTAGATCTTCGAGGCTGGAGTTGCGCCACTGAGTTGCAGACAAGTGTAGGAAACCTGCTTAGCTCTTTAAAGGTGCATTCAACCAATTCCTTTGCGATGTCTTTTTTTTTGGTTCGTCCCGGTTTGGGAAGAAGAATAGTGCTTCGCTGACCAGCTCCATCAAGAAAAGTCGGGTGTTAACAACGGGAGGGAGAAGGTGAGGACTGCAGATGCTGGAGATCAGAGTCAAAAGTGCGGTGCTGGAAAACACAGCAGGTCAGGCAGCATCCGAGGAGCAGGAGAGTCGAGGTTCCGAGCATAAGCGCTTCGGATGCTGCCTGACCGACTGCGCTTTACCAACACCACACTTTTTGACTCTGGTAACAACGTGAGAATTCCCTCAGGATTCGCCAGGTACCCGGGAGCTGGCAGAAGACTGGGAGAATTGAAAGTTCGAGATTTGTTCTGGCTGAAAGCAGGCTGCGTAAACTCGAGGACAAAGATTCCCAATCGTTCATGGCAGAAATGTTTGTCCTCTGGGCGATTTCCAACAGTACCTGCCACATACACACACACTCCGATGTATTATAGATGCCAGGGAAGGGAGAGGGACACGAGGAGGAAACGAGGTCACATAGGAAAACGTTTAGCAAGCACTGTTCAAGAATTTTCACCCAGCACACCCTAACACTTTCCGTGCGTTAGCACTTCACATTGTCAACGAGAGCCCCCTTTGCCAAATCAAAAACATGTGGAACGCCTCATTGATCAAAGGGAGCCCGATTGGAAGCTCAGCGGCTCATGGTGGTGGTGAGGAGAGGGTCATGCTGCAATTTGCACAGTTGAGGTGAGGAAGGGGACGGGAAAAATAGGCAGAAATATCCGGGTGCGTCTGAATTTGCAGCTCCACAACCTAGTTTAGGATAATAATAACTAGGCAAATATTTACATTTTTTCTAAACCAACGTTTTCAGATATGCTATGACACACCTCTGAAGGTGGGACCTCTTTGGAAACTAACACTATGCTATAAGACCTTCGGACATTTGTATTCAGGGCTTATACTTCCAACAGCTAATCTGATTCTTTTGCAAATGTAAACCGGCATGAAACACGCGTAGAAATAAAAATGATGAGTCTTTCCTGCCACAAGGGATCATGTCTGTTATTGACAGCTCACGCTCAACGTACCTTATTTATCTCCAGCGGCTGTCTATCTGAGATTCACAGGGAACAATGCACAAAAAATCATCAAATGTCTAGCTGACTCTTCAAACTTTAGTAATCAAATATTCTGAAATATTGAATATTTGTGTTGCACCTGGGTTCACGCCAATTTCAAGTATTAAAATGGGGTCCCATTGGAAAATAGATTGAGAAACACTATTTTAGGAGATTCCAAAAATTCTGTATGAACTTGGCTAATGGCACAAGTCATAATAATAATCAAAGGATGTCAGTGAATCTGAGGCTTGCAACATAAGACTATACTTAGGAAGACAGAAACATAGAATCTTTGTGCATCAGTAGGCCATTGTGACCTCTGAACTGGCTCCACCATTCAAAATGATCATGGTTAATCTCTATCTCAATGCTACATTTGCAATTTCTCTCTATACCCATTGCTGTCTTTAAAATCTAAAAAATTATTCATCACTTTTTAGAATATCTTCAATGCCACTTCTCCAGTAGAGACATCTGTGTTAGAAGACCTCTCCAAGATGGTGGTGGAGCAGGACTCCTGAGCTCAGGGCTTGGCTGGTCCATCCACTTCTCTTTTTGTTTTTTTTTCTCTTCTCACTCTCCTCCTTCTTGTACTTACTTTCTATGAAGAGCTCGGTCGCGATGATGGCATTGATGGTGGCGACTGAGCACAGCGTGGATTTGTCTAAGCCCAGTGGGTACTTGGGTGGGCCCAGCATGGATTGATGGTGGAAAATTCTGATAAGATGGTGGCAGAGAAGTTGGTGGAGACGCGAGCACAGGAGCCAGTATCGGCAATGGTGGCTGCCAGATTGGTGGGGTGGGGGGGGGGGGGGGGGGGGTTGTCAACGAGATAGGCTCAGTGGCGAAAGATGGCACCTAATGATCAGCAACTTCCACATTGGTTGGGCCCGGTGCTGGCAGCGACAAGTGATGGCAGAATGGGCATCATGGCAGCATCGGTGGAGAAGGCTGTACCTGTAGTCAGTGTCGGGATCGGGAATGTTGGGCTTCAGTCCCGCTCCCAATGTCCAGCGGAGCAAAAGAACAGAGGAACGCGACTCTGTTTTACTAACATTTAAGTCTTAAATCTTAATTTCAGTCTTATTTTGTGGATATTTTCAAGTCAAGATGGCAAAGGCAGAGTAGGCAGCGTTTGGGCTCCTGTGCCCAGGCCTGTCCTCTTTGTGTTTTTTTTGTGCTTTCCTTCTGCCCCTCTTTTTTTTCTCAAACGTACCTGGTAAAGAGTGCTCTTTGACAGGAAGTGGCTTCGACCGGCTCTGGAGCAGCGGCGGCTTCATCAGAAGCAGCGTGGCTACACAGTTGGTTGATTGGCCTGTGAAGCCTGGAGCAGGAAACTCGCTTCCATGTGGAGTGGGCCCCTGATGGTGGCATGGCATAGCCTTGTGTAGCCCTGAGCAGGACACTCTCTGCAACATGGTGTGGGCTGGGAAGCCCGGAGCGAGACACTCTGCGGTGGCATGGCATGGCATGGGCTGCTGAAGCCCAGAGTGGCAGAGAAGAAGGAAAGTTGGACTCGCTTTAAGATTTTTTTAGTTTATTCCAAGTTAATGTGAATGGCGCTTATGTATGAGCGATGGTACACACTTTTCACTGCACATTATATTGGATACATGTGAAAATAAAGGATATTCTTATCTTAAAATCTTCTATAAGTCAAAATGGCAACAGAACGTGGTAACACATTACACTTTTCATTTATTTATTTGTTCAATACAAATGAAAATAAATCATTCAATTCAGTTCTAAGGTTCATTAAACTTTGAATGAAGAAATCTTTCCTCATCTCAGTCCTAAATGGTCTGTTCTTAATCCTGAGACTGTGTCCCCAAAATCTAGACTCCCTAACCAAAATCTAGACTCCCTAACCAAAATCTAGACTCCCTAACCAGGGTAACCATCCTCCCTGCATCTAATCTGTTCAGCCCTGTTGGAATTTTATATGTTTTAATCAGATCTTTGCTCATCCTTTTAAATACTAAAAATTACAGTACCAGTCAATCTGATCTCCTTTAGGACAGTCCTCCTACCCTTAGTATCACCCTAGTGAAGATCTGCTGCAGGCCCTCTTAGGCAAGTTGCTTCTTTCTTAGGTAGGAAGATCAAAACTATATGCAATACTCCTGGTGTGGTCGCACCAAAGTTCTGTGTATCTGTAGTAAGAACTTCTCAAATCAAATCCTGTTGCAACGGTAAAGCGCGAGGCTCCTGAAAGTTTTTTTCACAATCATCTTAACATGATATATGGCCCATAATCTTGCTGCAAATGTCATCAGCAAGTAGAAGACCAATAGACTGCTACGTTTCAGGATGAAAAAGTTGTCAATGCGATGTTATTGACAAGCAGTGGTCAACTGAGATCAAGCATTGTACCATTGTAATCTCGCAAGAAAATGACTGTTCTGCTCCTTCCCTTCACTTGATTACAGCTTTTACTTTATGATAAACCTATAGTCCTTCCTGGCCGCATCAATGTTTTTGGTCAATGGCCTTGATTCCACGTTGGCCTCGTCTACACTTATTAAGGTACATAAGACTGCCATAACATAGGAAGCTCAACTGTAAAATATTGATGGTGTGCTCAGCAGATTTCCTGATGATTATATAGGCTTCTTTGGATTTGCATTTCTTTTCCTAAGCAGTTAAATGGTTCAGCAAGGACTAAAGTGTTCTTGCTTTTCTTCATTTGTAAATGAGGCTTCCCTAATGATTACTGCAAAGTAAAAACATAACTGGCACTGGGTTATGTGGTTGGTCAGACTAGCTGCACCTTCTGGGAGCAAAATGTTTTTCTTTGCATGAAGCAGTGGACTGACTGTACAAATATTGATATTGATACTGCTTTTCCCTTTTGGGAATGTTAGGTCAGAACAGAAAGGATTAACAGGCTGGTTATTAATGTCAGGGGTGGGGGGCGGGGCAGTGAGGAAGATGTGCATGTTAAGTCGGTGACTAATGATGGAGATGGAGAGGTCCAGGTAGTGGGGGGAGGGAACTGCCCGAGATAGTTCTGGTGAACTTAAGGTTGGGGTGGAATGTGTCAGTGAAGTTGATGAACTGTTCAACTTCCTCATGGGAGCACAAGGTGGCACCGATATAGTCATCAATGTAGCAGAGGAAAAGGTGGGGAACGTGCCGGTGTAGCTGCGGAGGATGGACTGTTCCACGTACCCAATGAAGAGACAGGCATAAGTGGGGCCCATACAAGAGCCCATGGCTACTCCTTTGGTCTGGAGGAAGTGGCAGGATTCAAATGAGAAATTATTGAGGGTGATTATCAATGTGGTCAATTTCATCATAAATACTCCTTCTGCAGCAAACAATTCTCCAGGATGTTGAGCCTGGAGTTCCTGGCTTAGAGTTAGCTGTGTTGCTAAGAGAGCTCCTGGAGTTTCATTTCAAAGCTGATGAAAGGTTACTGACTCAAAGCATTAATTCAACTTCTCTCCACAGGTGCTACCTGACCTGCTGAACATTTCCAAAGTTTTCTACTTTTTTGGCAGATTTCCAGTGTCCACAGTGCTTACTGCTTTTGTGTAGCTGTTAAGAAACTTGATTACTTTAACAGTAATCAGCAGTGTTAACTGAATGCTCAAGATTGTTTCTGTATCGCCTTAAAGCAAGTGGCTGAATTACAGAATTGTTTCCTTGACAAACCATAGCCTCCAGAGAGAGCACTATTCAGTTATGACAAGGTAACTATGCCAGGTTTGTAACACAATGGATTAGCCTGTTGATAAGTGCCCTTGATGCACTTCTAGCACCCACCTGATATCTCAAGTATCCTTCTCTATTCCTACTGATCCTTGCTTGGTAAACTAAATATTAGGGATTTCTGATCGTAGGTCTCTATAAATATGAGATGTCTACGTGGAAAATATTAACATTGCTATATTTAGTTTCTAACTCCTGAATACAGGAATATTTTGAGCTCCACAAGCCATTTCATATAGATTGGTTGTGTCCATTTATCACAGAATGTATGAAAGCTCCAGTTTTGCAGCTCGCCCTTTTAAGATGCCTGAAATCTCCCAACTTGCATGTTAAGTACTGCCAACAATCTATCTTATACTGAAAAACTGTGCAAAAAATTATGACCTGGACTTGGTGTGCAGAACCTCATGACCCCTGAGCTTGTTTGCCACTATTATACAATTGGCTGTGACAGATACTTACTGTCAATAATGCTCTACAGCAAAATGTACTGAAGTTTTAACAACCATAATAAATCCTTCATTCTCAGCTTGATGTGGATATCTCAATCTTGGGAAATGATAGAATTCTGCACAGTGTCGATAAAACAAAATGCTGGTCAGTACTTGTTCTCATTCAATGTCTTCAGCAGTTATACACTAATAGAGACAGCACGCAAATTCTGTTTAGTGGTGGTATGGTATCAAAACACTTTCAAATTAAGAACAGTAAGATAAAATTACAATTCATTACTTTTTAAATTGATTCTTCTGAAATTGTTCTCTTCAGGGCTTAGTTAAAGAAAGAAATACCAGATCTTGAGCCTGTTCAAAACAACCTCTGAAGGATTCTGTGAAGAGGGGGAAAATATAATTCATAATGTTGACAAAAGAAAAACACAGCCTTCAACATCAATAATAAATCAGATGCTAGAATTCATTAATCTTGCTGTTTGACTGTTAATGCTATGATAACTATGATAACTCCAAAAATGTGCAGGTTAGGTGAATTGGCCATGCTAAATTGCCCGTAGTGTTAGGTAAAGGGGTAAATGTAGGGGAATGGGTCTGGGTGGGTTGCTCTTCGGCGGGTCGGTGTGGACTTGTTGGGCCGAAGGGCCTGTTTCCACACTGTAAGTAATCTAATCTAATCTAATAATTTATGTAGTAATTGTAAACCTTCAATTAATTAATACTATCTGTAGCAGATGTTAAAAATAATGCCTTCACAATTCATTTTAATTACATGATGTATTTCTTTATGCAAAAGTTGATTAAAAGCTGGAATAGAGATATTGGGCATAGGATACAGAACTCACATAAGAAACAGCTGTCAGTATGATCAGAAGATGATATAGTTAGTGCTATACAAAAATGAATTTGACTTTATTGCAGGGCCTCTCCTCATTTAAATCTTTCATTATATATCCTGTAAATATTTTCTTTGTTCATTGAATCAATTACATTGTCACAATAAAATACTAATTGTCACTTGAATATACATAATTCTTTGCTGTACTCTGACTGAAATAAAGGATGTTCATGGTTCATAGTTTTGTTAATTAAATAAAACTAGTGATTGAAAGTGCAGTTTAGCTTCAATGAGAAGTTGTGTATTTGAAGTGGAATATTGTCAAGCTTTGTTAAATGCGTTTATGTACAATAATCTTGTCAAAGCTTCACTGGGAACTTGACATCAAATTGAAAGATGGTTACAAAATCATGTTGCATGTCAGGAAATCCATCTGTGTCTCCTCCTGAATAAGTTTTATGGAAAAGAGTTGCCAACTAACCAAGTGTTAAATAAGGAACTTCTGGTATTTGAATATCATCTTGTATGCTTAGCCACTTGAAACAAAAAAAAACATTTTTTTGTCTAATCATTGCACATATAGTCTTCTGGAATATCAATATGAATATTCCAATTGACATCTATTATCTTTTGTTATATTGTTCATGATTTATTGAATTCTACCTCTGTTTCATGTTTAGTATTTGTAAGTAAATACATCAGTAAATATCCAGATCTGAGTTTGTTATTCTGCCAATTTTGACAGATTACAGTTAATCCTATAAGAAGATTACAACAGAAAAGGGTAATCGACTCTGCATTGTGGGTTAGAAGGCCTGTCTACAGGAAAAGCTGTGAGTTGCTGAAGAGAAAAAAGGAAGTATTTGAAACCTCAGAAATGCATGTTATTTGGAACGTTGGATACCTATTAATTGTTATGGATTATTCAGAATGCTAAAGTGAACTGGCTAGTTTTATCTAATTTATTTTTCATTTTGATTTATCCCTTAACTGTGTCAATTTGTCTGTTTGCCTTTGTGTAAGAGAGGGGGCTAGAATTAAGGAAGACTGGGTTTAAATCAGTGACATTAATGACTTTGTGCTTTAACTTTGCTCTGCTAAAGCTACTGTATTATTAATAAATCGTTAATGATTTGTTGAGCTATAAACCCAGTGTCTCATACTGATTCCTTACAAAGGTTAGTACTGGCTACACAAAAAAATCTGCTTTGGAACCATTGGGGTCAAATTTGAGGGTGATTGAGTATTTTAATTCAACTGTGATGCAAGTACAGGGACATGAAGGCTGATTTTGTTTTGGCCATCTGTCTTCGTATTGTAACATAATATTGTATGGTTTAAGATATTTCTGATCATTTAATGCATTCAGCTGATTTTCTCTAATTCAATCTAATTCCTTTTCATTAACTAATAAGCTTTAGCTAATTGACCTTTCTTTATAACTTTAAGCATGAATCACTATTGATAATTTTCCTCAGTCTTTTCTAAATATAGCACATTTTTATTGTCTCTGTATAGCTATTTATTGGTTAGACAAGTTTACAAAAGAAATTTCAGGGTGTAGTTTTTTGATTATTCTCGACGAAATCTATGATTTGGCTAAAAACTGATCCCTGTTCAGAGATACACATATGCTGGGCACACTATGACAGATACCGTTTGGCTGGATACTTTCAACATATGCTTATCGTTACAACTTAACGGGGAAAGATAATCAAAGCTCACTGTTCCACAAACAATCACAAATATGGAAAAAACAATTTAAGCCACCAAGCTGATCCAACGCAAAAACAGAAATTATTCGAAAAGCTCAGTCAGTCTGGCAGCATCTGAGGAGAGAAAAGAGAGTTAACTCAACCCAAAATGTCTCTTTTCTGTCCACAGATGCTGCCTGACCTGCTCAGCTTTTCCAACACAACTTACATTACACATCTTTAAAATTCAAGCACAAAGGCATTCATTCATAAAAAAGAGAGATAGACATATTATTTGACCCAAATATGATGGGTGGAAATATATAGATAGGGAAAACAAAACTTTGGAAATCAGAAGATTACAAGTGGGTCAATGGGCTGAAAATGGCTGATGTAGTTCAGTCTGGATAAATGTGTTGTATTCATTTTGGTGCAACAAACAAGGGTAGGGCTTAGACAATTAACAACAGGGCCTTGGGTAGTGTTGTAGAACAGAGAGACCTAAGGGTACAAGCACATAATTCTTTAAAGTTTGTATCACATATAGATAGGATGGTTAAAAAGGCATTTGAAATACTATGTCCAGTTCTGGTTGCCCAGTTATAAGAAGGGTACTATTAAGCGGGAGAGGGTTCAGAAGAGATGTACTAGGATGTTGCCAGATATGGAAGGTTTGAGTTATAAAGAAAGGCTGAATAGGCTAGGACTTCTTTCATTGGAGCATAGGAGGTTGAGAGGCGACCTCATAGAAGTTGATAAAATAATGAGGGGTGCAGACAGAGTCAACGGTAGTTGTCTTTCCCCCAGGATAGAAGATTTCAAGACTAGGGGCACATTTTTAAGGTGAGATGAGAGAGATTTAAAAAAAGACATGAAAGGCAAATTCTTTACACAAAGGGCAGTTTGAGTCTGGAATGAACTTCCTGAGGAAGTGGTGGATGTGGCTATAATTACAATGTTTAAAAGACATTTGGATAGGTACATGAATAGGAAAGGTTTGGAGGGATATGGACCAGGAGCAGGCAGGTGGTACTAGTATAGGGGATTGCGTTCGGTGTGGACTGGTTAGACCAAAGGGTCTGTTTCCGTGTTGTATGGCTCTATAAATCTAAATCCAGACCATGAAGTGGAAAGTTATTCCTCCCAACTCTTTTGATTTTATGAATGATGACATGCTGTTGTCTGTAGAGCAATGATCATTCTTCAGTTTGATACTGGATCAGGTGGCTATAAGCCTTTTTTGTATTCGAGTTATTTCTTTTAAATTGATAGACTTTTTTTCTCAGTGAAAAGCAGTGGGGGAGAGAGAGAGAGGGAGAGAGATGTTTTCTGTTTGCTGACTCTGGATGGCTCTAGCTGCACTGTTCTCACAATTTCATATCAAATCACACTTCAGTCAAGCTGAGAGCTTGAATCAGACAGGTTTTTCTTAACTCAAAGATTCCTGGTACTGCTCTGTCTATTGACCTAAAATCTCCAAAATCAACATAGCCTTCACCATCTAAAAAATATTCCACTTGATTTTTTTTTGAGTTCCAAATCTCTCTGGTATTCTAGCTATATGACGCTGTACCAACAAAATAAACAGATGTGAAAAACATAAAATACTGTAAATGTTAGAAATCTGAAATAAAAACAGGAAGTGCTAGAGAAACTCAGCAGGTCTGGCAGCATCTGTAGACTCCAAATGTAGTCTCACCAATCAATGTGTTGTAAAACTGAAGCATAACATCCCTACTTTTGTGTCCTGGTCAGAAAGTTGCAGAAATCTATTATTTTTCATCCCTGATAAAGATCACAATTACAACAGAACCCAGAGTGTCTAATACTTAAGTCAAAAAGCGCAACAGGTCAGGCAGCATCTGAGGAGCAGGAGAGTCAATGTCTCAGGCATAAGCCCTTCATCAGGAGTGTGTGCATGTGTTGGTGTGCGTGTGTGTGTTTGAGTGTGTGTGTGTGTGTGCGGTGGTATGAAGGGGGCTGAGAGAAAAATAGGAGGGTGGGCGGAAGGTAGCTTCGTGGATGCAGGTGGGGGATGATAGTGATAGGTCAGAGAGAAGGGTGGAGTAAATAGGTGAGAAGGAAGATGGACAGGTAGAACAGTTCAAGAGGGCAGTGCCGAGTTGGAGGGACGGATATGGGATATGGCAGGGGGGAGGGAGATTAGAAAATTAGTGAAGCCAATGTTGATGCCTTGTAGTTGAAGCGTCCCAAGGAAGAAGATGAGGCGTTCTTCCTCCAGTCTTCAGATGGCTTGGATTTGGCAGTGGAGGAGGCCCAGGACTTGCATGTCCTTGGCGGAGTGGGAGGGAGAATTGAAGTGGTTGATCACAGGGCAGTGGGGTTGTTTGATGCGCATGTCCCACAGATACTCCCTTAAATGTTCCGCGAGTCGTCATCCATGTAGAGAAGAACACATCGAGAACAATGGACACATTTAATGAGGTGCTTGGATGTGCAGGAATATCTCTGCCAGATGTGAAGAGATCCTTTGGGGCCTTGGACAGAGGTCCTTTAGTATGGCTTTGCAGATGGAATCATATGCCTTGAAACTGGTTCAGACTTGCCAAAGTTTGAACATCATCCATGAGGCACATGGATGTAGGAGTAGAATGGAATACGTTACACTAGCCTTGATAAATACAGCTTACTTTTCACTCAAGAAAATCAACATGATCCAGAATAAAGCACTCTGATAATCAACACCTCATCCACCTTCTCAAACATTCAGTTCCCCCATCACCAGCGCACTGTGGCAGCAACTTGCCAAGACTTCTTTGACAATATTTTCTAAACCCATGAACTCTACCTTCTAGAAGGATAGGGACAGCAGATGCGTTTGAACTTCACCACTTGTGTGTTTCACCGTAAGTCACACACACCACTCTGATTTGGAAATACATCACCATTCTTCTTTTGTTGTTGGGTCAAATTCCTGGAATTTCCTCCCTAACAGCACTGGGTGCATCTAACACCATATGGACTGCTGTGTTTCAAGAAGGAAGCTCACCAACACTTTCTCCAGGTCAATAAGGGATTGGCAATAAATTTTGGTCTTGCCAGCAAGACTCACATTCCATAAATGAATGATAAACAGTGTCATTAGCTCAAGCACTGGTCCTTGAAAGCACACGCTCAAATGCAAACAGTGGAGAAAACAGTCAGGCAGTCTGAAAACTGACTCCTAGGTAGCAGCTGTTGATCCAGCTGTCAAATACTATACCTGAGAGAGCTAACATTGATTCGTAACAGACAGAGATAAGTCATGAATATATTATGTTGGAGATTGAAATTGTACCAAAATATTGAGCATCATGATCTCCAGAGAATGTTGCTTTGTCCTCAATAATAAATTAATAGAAGAATAGATTAGAGGCATCAGTATACAGAAGAGAAAAATTAGTAGAAAATCTGTACTTGATATGAGCTAGACAGGCTGCTACAGTTCTTAATGGTAAATCAGCGTGAGTAGGCAAGCTATAAAATAACAGCTGCAGTTGAAGTCAGAAGCATAGCTTCCAAAGTAGTTTAAAAATCAGATCATTGTCAGCTTTTTGCTGTCTCTTTTATTAGATTCTAGGTGCATATTTTTGAACAATAATTAGTATGTGATTTTGTTTTTCCCAAGAAATCAACCACACTTTGGCAAGAAAGGTAATATTTCTCCTTGATTGGCTGCTGTAATTTCCGAACAGACGTTCTTATTTCCAGATCTGGATCCAATCCAGTTTCCCCATTGTCCAAAGATATGACAGCAGAACAGCTGGAAAGGTTGAATGCATTAGTATGCAGGTACAGGAAGTGATTAAGATGGTTAATGGGATGCTTTAATTTACTATGAAAGGAAATGGGCATAAAAATAAGGATACAAACATATGAACAAACATCTTGAATATCTTGAATTGTGCATAAAAGTTCAGGATGTTATGCTACGCTTATACAGGGCATTGGGGAGACTACATATCCAATACTGTGGACAGTTTTGGTCTCCTTATATAAGGAAGGATATAAATGCATTGAAAGCAGTTCAGAGGAAGTTTACTAGGTATATCTGGAATGCTTGAATTGTCTTATGAAGAAACAATGGATAGACTAGGCTTGTTTTCACTGAAATTTAGAGGCATGAAGGATGATTTAATTGAAGTGTACAGGATCCTGAATGGCCCTGGCAAATTGGACATGGAAAGATTGTTTCCTGTTGCAAGTGCTGCTTTAAAATTGGAGTTTGCCTGTTTAGAACAGAGATAAGGGGATTTTTTTTATATCTCTCAGAGGATTGTGCGAGGATTTTGGATCAAAAATGTGACTGCGCTGGAATAGTTTAAGAATTTGAGATGAAAGATAAGGACTGAGTGAGGGTGAATTAATGTAATTTTACTGTGTCATTAATTACATTTATTGCATTAATTTCATTAATTACATTTACCTGGTGCTGGAATTTAAAAATGAAGTTTCATTTCTTTTTGGGTGGACACATGAAAAGGGGCATTTTTCTTTACATTGGCAAGATCAAATGCAGACCACATGATGCTTTGCAGAATAGCTCCACTCTGTTATTATGAATATCCAATCTTTGGATGCTTTCCATTTCCATGAACCACCTTGGTCCCTTGCTATTATTTCCATCTGGGCCTAAGACAGTGTTCCAACAAAGCTCAATGAAAGCTGGAGGAACAAAGTCTCAGTTTCTGCTTAGGTAATGTACAACCTCTAGGACTCAAAATTGAGAGCTACTTCAGAATATGACCTCTGCCTCCATCTTGCTCACAGTCCCCACTCTCCCCAGGCCCATCTCGTTTGAGCCTCATTGACTTTGCTGTCAACAGAGTAAACCCATTTATCAGTCTATCTCTCCTTTACCTCCACCATCACTCTCTTTGTCTTTTGCATCCCCTCACACTCTGTTCCACTTGTTCCTCCTCTCTCTCAACCAACAGCATAATACAACACAACTTTCTAACTTCTTTGAGGTCTGAAGAAGAGTCATACTGGATTCAAAATATTAACTCCATTTCTCTCTTCACAGATGCTGTACAATACCGGTCTCCTTACTTAAGGAAGAATGTAAATGTGTTGGAAACAGTTCAGGGCTGACTTGCAAAAATAATGCTGGGAATAGGTGGGTTGTTTCAGGAGGAAATGTTGACCAGGCTAGGCTTGCACCTACTGGTGTTTAAATGTGTAGGAAGTAACTTGATTGAAACATATTTGATCCTGAGGTGATCTTAACAGGGTGCACGTAGAAAAGGCTTTTCCTCTTGAGGAAAAATGTATAACCAGGGACTCGACTTAAAGTAAGTGGTCATCCGTCTGAGCCAGGAAAATTATTTTGTCATAAGGGCTGTGAGTCTTTGGCACTCTTCCTCAAAAGACAATGAAACTCATGGGCAGAATCTTTATTACGCAACATGAGCTACGACAATATTTGTGGCAAAATCAAGCAAGGCGTCTGAGAACTGTCTAGACATTGAGAGTAACTTAGCATGCCTCTTCTGAATCTGCCAGACATCAATGTGAGTTTCTGAAAAGGCAGCAAAAGGGGATTACAGCTTGTTAATCACCTTATTAACAGCACCTCTTGCCTTGTTAACATTGAGCTTCCTATCTTACCTAATACATTGAAAAACTAGATGCCGAGAATTCTCAATATGGGAATTAGAGCAGTGACTTCTGCTCACTACTTGCTCCAAAGGACCTTCAAGTTGGATTTCAGGCACCAAAACTCAGGGCACTCTCCATAAGTGCCAACCATTTCATGTTAAATCCATGGATACTGATGTCTGATACGGTAACAGCTTCTATAAACCCTCATGATACATCTCCAATTCACTTACAGGAGGCTTCTCCACCTTCCATGTTGCAAGTTGAACTGCACTGGCATCCATTATTGTATTGCTGCTGCAGGGACAATTTGTGCACAGGGACACACACCCAGTTCATGGACTGGACCAGACTTTATTAATGGCCTGTCTGATTACTGTCAAAGCAGTCACTCAGTCTGAGCCTACCTGGATGGTCACAGCATCCTTGCTTTAGCTTTTTGTTCTTTGCTCCTTCAGCCACAGCTAAGTGGCCTACTCCTTACATGTTTGAATGTTTTTTGATGTAACATAGGCTAACAGTAACAAAGCTTTACAATATAAGTTCCATGACTATCTCAACTAAGCTCCCAGTTCATACAAAATGTCCAAAGAGTAAGATTGTTAACTAACTGGATGTCAATTATCAAACTTAGAACATAGAAGACAGAACAAAAAACAGTACAGCACAGTACAAGCCCTTCGGCCCTCAATGTTGTGCCAACCTTTTATCTTACTCTAAGATATACTCTTCATTGCACTATCTTTCATGTGCCTATCCAAAAGTCATAGAGTCACAGAGATGTACAGCATGGAAACAGATCCTTCGATCCAACCCGTCCATGCTGACCAGATATCCCAACCCAATCTAGTCCTACCTGCCAGCACCCGGCCCATATCCCTCCAAACCCTTCCTATTCATATACCCATCCAAATGCCTTTTAAATGCTGCAATTGAACCAGCCTCCACCACATCCTGTGGCAGCTCATTCCATACACATACCACCGTCTGTGTGAAAATGTTGCCCCTTAGGTCTCTTTTATATCTTTCCCCTCTCACCCTAAACCTATGCCCTCTAGTTCGGGACTCCCTGATCCCAGGGAAAAGACTTTGTCTATTTATCCTATCCATGCCCCTCATAATTTTGTAAACCTCTATAAGGTCACCCCTCAGCTTCCGACACTCCAGGGAAACAGCCCCAGCCTATTCAGCGTCTCCCTATTGCTCAGATCCTCCAACCCTGGCAACATCCTTGTAAATCTTTTCTGAACCCTTTCAAGTTTCACAACATCTTTCCGAGAGGAAGGAGACCAGAACTGCATGCAATATTCCATCAGTGGCCTAACCAATGTCCTGTACAGCCGCAACATGACCTCCCAACTCCTGTACTCAATACTCTGACCAATAAAGGAAAGCATACCAAACGCCTTCTTCACTATCCCATCTATCTGTGACTCCACTTTCAAGGAGCTATGAACCTGCACTCCAAGGTCTCTTTGTTCAGCAACACTCCCGAGGACCTTACCATTAAGTGTATAAGTCTTGCCAAGATTTGCTTTCCCAAAATGCAGCACCTCGCATTTATCTGAATTAAACTCCATCTGCCACTTCTCAGCTCATTGGCCCATCTGGTCCAGATCCTGTTGTAATCTGAGGTAACCCTGTTCACTGTCCACTACACCTCCAATTTTGGTGTCATCTGCAAAACTTACTAACTGTACCTCTTATGCTCGCATCCAAATCATTTATATAAATGACAAAAAGTAGAGGGCCCAGCACCGATCCTTGTGGCACTCCACTGGTCACAGACCTCCAGTCTGAAAAACAACCCTCCACCACCACCCTCTGTCTTCTACCTTTGAGCCAATTCTGTATCCAAATGGCTAGTTCTCCCTGTATTCCATGAGATCTAACCTTGCTAATCAGTCTCCCATGGGGAACCTTGTCGAACGCCTTACTGAAGTCCATATAGATCACATCTACAGCTCTGCCCTCATCAATCTTCTTTGTTACTTCTTCAAAAAACTCAATCAAGTTTGTGAGACAAGATTTCCCACACACAAAGCTATGTTGACTATCCCGAATCAGTCCTTGCCTTTCCAAGTACATCCTGTCAGTCGCTTAAATGTCCCTAGTGTATCTGTCTCTACAGCTGACAGTGCATTCCACACACCCATCACTCTCTGTGTAAATAACCTACCTCTGACATCTCCCCTAAATCTTCCTCCAATCACCTTAAAATTATGCCCCTTTATGACAGTCATTTCCGCACTGGGAAAATGTCTCTGGCTATCCATTCTATCTATGCGTCTCATCATCTTTTACACCTCTATCAAGTCACCTCTCATCCTTCTTCGGTCCAATGAGAAAAGCTGTAGCTCCCTCAACCTTTCTTAATAAGACATGCCCTCCCATCCAGGTAGTGTCCTGGAAGATCCCCTCTGCACCTTCTCTAAAGCTTCCACATCCTTCCTAAAATGAGGCGACTAGAACTGAACACGATATGCAACGTGTGGTCTAACCAGGGCTCGAAAGAGCTGCAGCATAACCTCACGGCTCTTAAACTCAATCCCCCGCTAATGAAAACCAACACCTCATATGCTTTCTTGACAACCCTATCAACTTGGGTGGCAACTTTGAGGGATCTATGGACATGGACCCCAAGATTACTCTGTTCCTCCACACTGCCAGGAATCCTGCCTTTAACCCTGTATTCTGCATTCAAAGTCAACCGTCCAAAGTGAATCACTTCACACTTTTCAAGGTTAAACTCCATCTGCCATTTATCAGCCCAGTTTCGCATCCTGACAATATCCCATTGCAACCTACAACAGCCCTCCACAATATCTACCACTCCATCAAGCTTTGTGTCATTGGTATACTTACTAACCCACACTTCCACTTCCTCATCAAAGTCATTTATAAAAATCACAAAGAGCAGAGGTCCCAGAACCGATCCCTGCAGAACACCACTCATCACCGAGCTCTAGGCTGAATACTTTCCATCTACCACCACACTCTGTCTTTTATGGGCCAGCCAATTCTGTATCCAAGCAGCCAGATTTCCCTGTATCCCAATCCGTCTTACTTTCTGAATGAGCCTACCAGGGGGAACCTACTCAAGTACCTTGCTAAAATCCATGTACATGACGTCCACTGCTGTACCTTCATAATTGTGTTTGGTCACGTCCTCAAAAGAATTCAATAAGGTTTGTGAGGCATGATCTGTCCCTCACAAAGCTATTCTGTCACTCTCTAACAGAACACAGAACAAGGAAACGTACAGCACAGAACAGACCCTTCGGCCCACAATGTTGTGCTGAGGATTATTCCTAATCTAAAATAAAATAACCTAACCTATGCACCCCTCAATTCACTGCTGTCCAAGTGCATGTCCAGCAGTCGCTTAAATGTTCCTAATGACTCTGCTTCCATCACCACCGCTGGCAATGCATTTCATGCATTCACAACTCTCTGCGTAAAGAACCTTCCTCTGATGTTTCCTCTATACCTTCCTTCTAATATCTTAAAACGATGACCCCTCGTGCCAGTCAATCCTGCCCTAGGGAAAAGTCTCTGGCTATTGACTCTATCCATGGCTCTCATTACCTTCATGATTTGGAGGTGCCGCTGTTGGACTGGGGTGTTTGTACACCTCGATCAGGTCACCTCTCTTCCTTCTTCTCTCCAGAGAGAAAAGTCCGAGCTTAGTCAACCTCTCTTCATAAAAGAAGCCCTCCAGTCCAGGCAGCATCCTGGTAAACCTTCTTAGCACCCTCTCCAAAGCCTCTGTATCTTTCCTATATTAGGGCGACCAGAACCGAACACAATATTCCAAGTGTGGTCTCACCAGGGTCTTGTAGAGCTGCAGCAAAACCTCGCAGCTCTTAAACACGATACTCCTGTTAATGAAAGCCAAAACACCATATGCTTTTTTAACAATCCTATCCAATTGGGTGGCAACTTTGAGGGATCTATGCCCTTGAACACCAACATCCCGCTGTTCCTCCACACTGCCAAGAATCCTGTCTTTAATCCTATATTCAGCATTCAAGATCGAACTTCCAAAATGTATACCTTCACATGTATCCAGGTTGAACTCCATCTGCCATTTTTCAGCCCAGCTCTGCATCCTGTCTATGTCATATTGCAGCCTGCAACAGCCCTCAATACTATCAACAGCACCTCAAACCTTTGTGTCATCGTCAAATTTACGAACCCACCCCTCAACCTCCTCATCCAAGTCTTTTATAAAAACTACAAAGAGCAGAGGCATAAGAACAGAGCACTGCAGAACACCACTCACCACTGACCTCCAGGCAGAATAGTTTCTAACTGCAACCACTCTCTGCCTTCTGTCAGCCAACCAATTCTGAATCCTGACAACCAAATCTCCCTGTATCCCATGCCTCCTGACTTTATGAATGAACCTACCATAGAGAACTTTAACAAATGCATTGCTGAAGTCCATAAACACCACACCCACTGCTCGACCATCGTTGACCTGTCTCGTCACCTCAAAGAACTCAATAAGATTTGTGAGGCACGACCTGCTGACTGCCTTTAATCACGCTATGCTTTCCAAACAGTCTTAAATCCTATCCCTCTGAATTCTTTCCAAAACCTTGCTGACCACAGACGTAAGACTGACTGGCCTGTAATTGCCAGGGATTTCCCCATTTCCCTTCTTGAAAAGTGGATTAACATTCACCTCCCTCCAATCCTCCAGTACGACTCCCATGGAGAGTGAGGAAGCAAAGATCTTCGCCAACAGCTTAGCAACCTCCTTTCTCACTTTCCGGAGCAGCCTAAGATAAATCTTGTCTGGCCCTAGGGACTTATCAATCTTAATGTTTGCCAAAATTTCCAGCACATCAACTTCATCAATCTTGATCTGGTCAAGTCTGTATCCCAGCTCCTCAAAGTTCTCATTCACAACAAGTTCCCTTTCCTTAGTGAAAACCGAAGCAAACAACTCATTTAGGTCTTCCCCTATCTGCTCAGACTCCACAGACATGTTCCTAAGCTATCCCTGATTGGTCCTACCTTTTCCCTGATTATTCTCTTATTCCTCACGTATGAGTAAAATTCCTTTGGGTTCTCCCTAACCCTTCCTGCCAAACCTTTTCCATGCCCCCTCCTGGCTCTCCTCAGTGCATTTCTGAGCTCCTTTCTAGTAAGTCTGTAATCCTCTAAAGCTGTCCTTGCTTCCTCCACCTTACATAAGCTGCTTTCTTCCTTTTGACAAGAAGTTCCTCTGTTCCCATCATCCAAGGTTCCTTAATCTTACCCCTTCTTACCTGTCTCAGAGGAACAAATTTGTGCATTACTTGTAACAACTGCTCCTTAAACAGTCTCCACATGTCTGCTGTGCCCTTTGTGTGGAACAATTGCTCCCAATCTGTACTTCCCAACTTCTAACTGATAGCGTCATAATTTCTTTTTCCCCAATTAAATATCTTCCCTTGGTAAGTGATCCTTTCCCTCTCCATGGCTATGGTAAATGTGAGCCAATTGTGGTCATTGTCACCAAAGTATTCTCCCACCGTGAGATCTGACACCTCACGGCTCATTGCCGAAAACCAAATCCAAAATGGCCTCTCCCCTTGTTGGCCTGTCTACATACTGAGTAAGGAAACCCTTCTGAACACACCTGACAAAAATGGCTCCATTCAAACTATCTGCACGAAGGAGATTCCAGTCAATATTGGGAAAGATGAAGTCACCCATAACAACAACTCTGCTACCACTACATTTTTCCAAAATCTGCTGGCTTATGAGTTCTTCAACCTCCCTACTGCTATTAGGGGGGGGGGGGCTGTAGAAACCCCCCAATGAGGTGGCTCCTCCCTTGCTGTTCCTAACTTCCATCCATACTGACTCAGTAGACAAACCTTCCTCAACAACCTTCATTTCTGTAGCTGTGATGCACTCACTGATTAGCAATAATGCTATGGTTTTCCAAGTAATCATAACTCCTGTCTCTCAGAATCCTCTCCAATACTTTACCCAAAACAGACATGAGAAATTCCCAAGATTATGCCTATTCCCTTTATTGAACAAGAGAATAATGTTTGCCACTGTCCAATCATCTGTCAATACTCCAGTGGACAGTGAGGATGCAAAGATCATCGCCAAAGGCGCAGCAATCCCTTCCCTTACTTCCTGTAGTAACCTAGGATATGCCCGGCCTGGCCCAGGGGATTTATCTATCTTTATGATTTTCAAAATTTTTAGTATATCCTCCTTTCGAACATTAACCAGTTCAAGCATATCAGCCCATTTCACACTGTCTTCAGAAACATCAAGGACCCTCTCAGTAGTGAATACTGAAGCAAAGAATTCATTAAGGACCTCCTCTACTGCCTCCGACTCCAGGCGCAAGCTCCCTCCACTATTCCTGATTGGCCCTGCCCTCATTCTGGCCATCTTCTTGTTCCTCACATTAGTGTAGAATGCCTTTGGATTTTCCTTAATCCTACCTGCTAGAGCTTTTTCATGCCCCCTTCTAGCTCTCCTAAGTCCATTCTTCGGTTCCTTCCTGGCTACCTTGCAACCCTCTAGAGCCTTGTCTGATCCTTGCCTCCTCAACCTTAAGTGAGCTTGCTTCTTCCTCTTGACTAGATGTTCCACATCCCTTGTCACGCAAGATTTCTTCACCCTACCATCCCTTCCTTGCCTCAGTGGAACAAACCTGTCCAACACTATCAGCAAGTGCTTCCTAACCAATCTCCACATTCCTGTTGTGCATCTCCCTGAGAATATCTGTTCCCAATTTAGGTGCCCCAGTTCCTGCCTAATAGCATGGTAATTCTCCCTTCCCCAATTAAATACTTTCCCATAGCATCTGCTCCTATCCTTCTCCATGAGCATCGTAAAGGTCAGGGAGTTGTGATTACTATTACCAAAATGCTCTCTCACTGAGAGATCTGACATCTGGCATGACTCATTGCCAAGCACCAAACCAATATGGCCTCCCCTCTAGTCGGCCTATCAACATATTCAGTCAGGAACCCTTCCTGGACACACCTGACAAAAACTGCTCCATCCAAATTGTTTGAACTAAGGAGGTTCCAATCAATATTAGGGAAGTTAAAGTCACCCATCACAACAACCCTGTTATTTCAGCACCTTTCCAAAATCTGCCCACAATCTGCTTCTCTGTGTCTCTGCTGCTATTGGGATGCCTGTAGAAAACTCCCTATAAAGTGACTGCTCCTTTCCTGTTTCTGACTTCCACCCATACTGACTCCGTAGACAAACCCTCCTCAATGATCTCCCTTTGTGCAGCTGTGAAACTATCCCTGATGAGCAATGGCACTCCTTCACCTCTTTTACCTCCCCATTCCACCCTCCTCCTCCACCCACATTCCTTTTGAAACATCTAAACCTTGGAACATCCAACCACTGTTCCCACCCCTGTAATATCCAAGTATCCATAATGGGAACAATATTATTGTTCCAAGTACTGATCCATGCTCTAAGTTCATCGCCCTTATTCCTTAGACTTCTTGCATTAAAATAGACACACTTAACCCATCACACTGACTGCACCTTTCCCCTATCAAGTGCCTCCCAACCCCCGGACATTCTATCTGCATGCTGTATCTGGTTGTTCATCTGGTCCTTCATCTGGTCCATAGGTCAGGTTCCCACTCCCCTGCTAATCTAGTTCAGGAATAGGCAAGGGAATAGAAAGGGAATGGACAGACAGTGCAGGGACCCCCTGTGGACATTCCCCTCAATAATAAGTATACCATTTTGGATACTATTGAGAGGACAACCTACCAGGGGAAAGCCACAGCTGCCAGGCTTCTGGCACTGAGTCAGGCTCTTTGGCTCAGAAAGAAAGGGGAAGAATAGAAAAGCGATAGTGATAGGAGATTCAGTCATGAGAGGAACAAACAGGAGATTTTGTGGTCATGAATGAGATTCCTGGTTGGTAAGTTGCCTCCCAGGTGTCAGGGCCAGGGATGTCTCAGATCGAATCTACAGGATTCTTAAGAGAGAGGCAAAGCAGCTAGATGTTGTGGTACACATTGGTACCAATGACATATGTAGGGAAAGGGATGAGGACCGGAAAAGGAAAGAGAGGGAGTTAGGTTGGAAGCTAGAAGTTGGGATGACTAGAGTAGTAATCTCAGGATTGCTACTGGTGCCACATGCCAGTGAGGCTAGGAATAGAGAGCAAGCGCAGATGAACATGTGGATGCAGGGCTGGTGTAGGAAGGAGGGCTTTGGATGTGTGGATCATTGGGATACCTTTTGGGGAAGGTGGGATCTGTATGAGAAGGACAGGTTGCACCTGAACTGGAGGGGTACCAATATCCTGGACAAGAGCTAGAGCTCTTCGGGAGGGTTTAAACTAGATTGCTGGAGATGTGGGGAGAAGTGGGGGGTGGACCGGAGCTATGGATCAGATGATAGAGTAGGTAGTGAACAGCCACATATAGCTTGCAGATGGACTGTGAGAAGGGATAGGCACTTGATTGGGGAAAGGTTCAGTTAGTGCGATGGGTTGAAGTGTGTGTATTTCAATGCAAGAAGTCTCAGGAATAAGGGTGATGAACTCAGAGCATGGATCAACTCTTGGAACTATGATGTTGTGGCCAATACAGAGACTTGGATATCACAGCAGCAGGAATGGTTGTAGGATGTTCCAAGATTTAGATGTTTCAAAAGGAATAGGGAGGGAGGTAAAAGAGATGGAGGAATGGCATTGCTAATAAGTATCACAGCTGCACAAAGGGAGACCACAGAGGAGGATTTGTCTACAGAGTCAGTATGGGTGAAAGCCAGAAAGAGGAAAGGAGCAGTCACTTTATAGGGAGTTTTCTACACACACCCCAATAGCAGCAGAGACACAGAAGAGCAGATTGTAGGCAGATTTTGGTAAGGTGCTGAATTAACAGGGTTGTTGTCATGGGTGAATTTAACTTCCTTAATATTGATCGGAACCTACTTAGTTCAAATAGCTTGGATGGAGCAGTTTTTGTCAGGTGTGTCCAGGAAGGGTTCCTGACTGAATATGTTGATAGGCCGACTAGAGGGGAGGCCAAATTGGATTTGGTGCTTGGCAATAAACCAAGTCAGGTGTCAGGTCTCTCAGGGGAAGAGCATTTCTGTAGTAGTGATCACAACTCCCTGATCTTTACTATAGTCATGGAGAGGGATAGGAGCACATGGTTTGGGAAAGTATTTCATTGAGTGAGGGGGAATTACAATGCTATTAGGCAGGAACTGGGGCACCTAAAATGGGCGCAGATGTTCTGAGGGAAATGCACAACAAAAAGATGGAGGTTGTTTAGGAAGCACTTGCTGATAGTCCTGGACAGGTTTGTCACACTGAAAGAAGGAAGGGATGGTAGGTTGAAAGAACCTTGGGTGACAAGGGATGTGAAACATTTAGTCAAGAGGAAGAAGGAAGCTTACTTCTTGTTGAGGAGGCAAGGATCAGACAGGATTTTAGAGGGCTACAAGGTAGTCAGGAAGGAACTGAAGAATAGGCCTCAGAAAGCTAGAAGAGGGCATGAAAAAGCTCTAGCAGGTAGGTATAAGGAAATCCCTAAGGCATTCTACGCTTATATGAGGAACAACAGGATAGCCAGAATGAGGCTAGGACCAACCAGGGATAGTGAAGGGAACCTGCACCTGGAGTTGGAGGCAATAGAGGATGTCTTTAATGAATATTGTGCTTCAGTATTCACTACTGACAGGGAACTTGACGTTTCTGAAGACAGGGAGAAACAGACTGATATGCTTCAACATGTTGATGTTAGGAAGGATGATGTGTTGAAAATTTTGAAAAAATGAGTATGTTACCCTTGGTAACTACAGGAAGCAAGGGAAGAGATTGCTACGCTTTTGACAATGATCTTTGCATCCTCTCTGTCCACTGCAGTAGAACCAGCTGATTAGAAGGTGGCAAATGTTATTCTGGTGTTCAAGAAAGGGAATATGGACAATCCTGGGAATTACTGACCAGTAGTCTTACTTCAGTGGTGGGCAAACTATTGGAGATGATTCTGAGAGACAGGACTTACGATTACTTGGAAAACCATAGCTTGATTAGAGATGGTCAGCATTGCTTTGTGAGGGGCAGGTCATGCCTCACAAACCTTATTGAATTCTTTGAGGATACGACCAAACACATTGATGAAGTTAGAGTAGTGGATGTGGTGTACATGGACTTTAGCAAGGCATTTGATAAGGTTCCCTATGGTAGGGTCATTCAGAAAATAGGGAGACATGGGGTACAGGGAAATCTGGCTGTCTGGATATAGAATTGGCTGACCATAGAAGACAGAGAGTGGTAATAGATGGAACGTATTCAACCTGGAGTTTGGAAACCAGTGGTGTTCCACAGGGATCAGTTCTGGGACCTCTGCTCTTTGTGATTTTTATAAATGACTTGGATGAGGAAGTGGAAAGATGAATTAGCATGTTTGCCAATGACACCAAGTGTTTCAGTGATAAATAGTGTGGAGGGCTGTTCGAGGTTGCAACGTGATACTGACAAGATGCAGAGTTGGGCTGACAACATGTGTCCTTCCATGGACCTGTAGGCTCTTTGCAGAATGATAATCAAGGAAAAACTGTCTCCATCATCACTCACAGTACCCCAGGGAGTGTCAAGTAATCCTCTTGCACTGAACACCAGCAAGAAAAAAAAAACTAGATCCATTCTGCAACTAATAAGCAATCAGTGGGATACCCTTTAAAAATGGGAGTTTACCCCCAAGAGCTGCTGTTTAGGCCAATCAGGGAGCTGGTTAGTCTCAGTCACACCAGTAGGAATGGCGACTCTCTGCATCCAACCAAAAAACACAGCAATAGTCAGATGGAGATTGAGACTGAGTGGACTCCTTCTGAGTTGTAACAATTCTGTGAGGTGGGGGTGGGGGGTGGGGGGAGATGACATTGGGACCATCAGACAGGCCTGGGTTCAGTGCAGGTGACTCGTAGTGATTGGTGAGGGCAGGTGGGGTGGCTACTGCTGATGGAAGTCCACTCCATGGGTCACAGAATGCTGAACTAGGATGGCCACCTCCTCAAACTGCCAACCTGCTGGGATTCACCAGGCACTATTCCCAAGATTCAGAAGGTCTCCTGCTACGAGTAATATGCCAGTGGCTGCAAAAAGGGGCCCTTCAATGGCCACTTAAGTGGCACAATTGCCTTCTAGACAGGTGAGGAGTACTGTTCTCCACCTGCCCTGAAACTGTTCAAAAGATAAAGAGAATGATGGGCACACCAGCCATCATTCACCCTGAACCTTCTCTTGTCGTTTTGCAAGCTTTTTAGTGCATTTCTAATACCTCTGAAATGGTGGAGCTCTTTCAAATCTGGCATTCAGGTGATACATGCTTTGGACATACGCCAGTTTTTAATCTGTGGGCTGCTGTTGTCCTCATGTTTAAAGCCTCTGTTACACCATGGTTTTTTTTTGTGCTTCTGCCAGCACTACACTACTAATACTGAGCAAATCTTTAAATAGTTACATCAATGTTCTGCAAGCTCTGCTGTGTGCAATCTGCCTTTCATTTACATTTTTGTCCAGGCTTGGCAGCACAGTGCTCACAGTACATTGCTTACTACAGACTGAAAATAGCTAACTGCTTCATCAGCTCTTTTTTGTTACAAGAAAGTATAGCACATAGGAAAGCAGTTGGGTTTGAAGGTATCTGTATAAAACATTCCTCCATATGGGTGTTAAAGGGCAACTGAACCCTATCCAGTTTTGCATCATTGTGATGTTATTAGTATTGATAGGGAAGTATAATTGGAATACAAATACTTGACCCGTACATTTTCAAGATGTCTGGCGTTTTACTCGCGAGATCTTTAGATTTCTCAGTGCATTGTTTCCTTTCATCCTTTAACATGTGGTTAGCAAACACTGAGGAAAATGTCTTTTCAACAATCATTTTGTGCTAATACTCCCAGAAGCAGAATGAAAAAAGAACAGAGATTATTATTATTAATGGCTTCTAATATGGTATATCAATAATTTCATGTCAGAAAGGCAGAACTTTGATGAAGATCAATGCATCATAAAAAAATGAAAATGAGAATCCTAATCAACTGTTTGTCCTGAATGTCATTAAGACCATTAATATTAATGGAATATTAAATCCAATTTCTTTCAGGTCGAGATGATTACAGATTTTTGGATTCACATGCATGTCATGCATTCAATAAAGGTTCTTTCTGATGAACATATTCATGCTACCGTGAACCTAGGGAGATATACACATGAATTATACATATTACATAATATTATTAAACCTTGTTATATGCAGGGTGCACAAAAGCACATTACAATCTTATATCCTTTTCTAAAAATGCTGTTTATTAGGTTTGGACAGTGATATGTTTTTACAGTCATACTGAGCCAGAAGTTAATCCAAGATACAAAAATGTATCATTAAACATTCTTTGTCAAATGGCAATTTTGCTACTTTACAGGAGGGAGATAACATTTTAATCATAGTCTATAAGAAAAACTGTCTTGGTTCACCTCTCACCCAAGCAGTGTCAACTGTTTCCCAGAAAATTAAATGAAACTTGACATAAATTAATGTGATTCAGTTAAATGCATCATTCCTTATAATCGTAGCCTAATAACCAAGATTATTATGGTACACGATAAAGAGGTTCATGTTGACATCATATTTGTTGCTGTTGACTAAGGAAGCAATGAGGCAATGGTAGCAATAAAGTTGAATGGATTTTGACATGACTAATCCTTTCTAAATTATATGAGAACATATAAACGTTATCTGAAGCAAGACAGAGATTGATTCAGTATCATTGTTGCATACTCAGACATTGGGAATGTACATGACATTCTTCTGTGAGAATATTTTCATATTTGGGAATGCCTATATCTATCCTCATGAACAGGTGGAACTCCAGATCACAGTTTTGCTAATATAGATGCTTTGACTGCTGAATAAGGATCTGAAAGAGTTAACACTGAGGACCCTCATAAGCACCTTTTATGATGTCTTACAGACCTGGTAGGAGAACTGCATAGGATCTCAAAGAAATTAGACCAACCATTTGGATTTTCCTCACAGTAGCTATAAAGATGTCTATTCTATTAACATTACTTGTACCTGGTTGCTTTCAAGCAATAAACTACATTTTATGAAGGACAAGAGTCTCTTTGATTTACCAAGTGGTTTACCTCTACGGAAAGGTCCTATAAATAACCTCCCTGCAGGAAGATGATGGTCATTTTATTTTATTATGACCCTACCTTACCTTATTAATCAGACCCAGCCTGCCATGTACCAATAGTATACAGAGTTCACACATGATGAGCATCTGTATGCTCTACTTTTATGCCATTGACGACTGTCTTTTAGGCCTTGAAAGACATACTGTGTACAATACTGGGAATGATCTCATCGCCATTACACTCCACTCCACTACTCGCCACTACAGGAAGATCTTGTCAAGGTTAATAGACGTCTTAGCCATTAGCTAAAGAGCTGGCAAAAACCTTGCTTTTCCTTTTTTCAGGATTCTCCTGCTCTTCGAATGCTGCCTGACCTGCTGCGCTTTTCCAGCTCCACCCATCTCGACTTTTTTTCAGAAAACTCCACCACATCTTACATTGCTCTAGTGTGGAAGATGGCAATGGGCTATGGAGATATTGGGCAAAATCTTGTGCTCTCTTGTGTGGAAAGTTTGGTAGTGTAGGGGCTTTTCATCAGGCAGCAGGGGACCATGTCATTTTCCTGTCACCAGCCTTATTAAGCTTCTAACTGGAAGAACCATGGATGGCCTTCCCACCCTCTAACCCAGCGACAGCTTGCAGGGGAGGAGGCTGCAGGAAGCACAACAAATAAGCCTGGCACATTTGTTTCGGGTTCTAAAGGGGTCATCATTCAGAGATGTTTAGTATCTGATCAAAGGGACCTGGCTCAGGGATCTTATTCCTGTTGAAAGCCACCTGCTGCTCCTGCTGCCAACTCCCTCCCCTGCAACCACCAACTCACCATCATTCAACTGTTCAAAGTTTGTGTGAAGATTTGTAGCTCGGGTGCTCGTTGTTATCCTTAGTAGCCGCACACCAGCTATCCTTAGTAGCTACACACACGCAGACAACAAGCAACATGAATTCGACTGGGACAACACTACTATCATAGGGCAAGCCAGACAGAGAACAGCCAGGGAATTCCTAGAGGCATGGCATTCATCCACAAACTCCATCAACAAACACATCGACCTGGACCCAATATACCAACCACTACAGCGGACAGCTGAAACTGACAACCGGAAACGGCAGGGACAGACCACTATAAACACCGGAGGAAACATTAAAGAAGCGCTTCGCAGGAGGCTCCCAAGCACTGATGATGTTGCCTAGTCAGGGGACGAAACATTTGCAACAAAAACTTCCAGCTCGGCGAACAGAACCACAACATCATTCAACTGTGCCTGGGTTTATTCTCAAACTAAGGGATTATGTGGGTGCAGTATCAGCAGTAGCCACCTTTTCCGTTGTGAAACTGCAGAGTACATGCGTTGCCAGCCTTTGATTGGGCATCAAATTTCATCAAACAGTCATCTGACCCTAGAGTCCCAGGGCAAGACCTACCACAGATCTGTATGACTGGCACAAGATACAACAGCTGTTCCAGAAAAGGGGCAAAGCTGGAATTTCACTGATTGTCGCTTTTGAAACATTGCACTAATTCAGGGAGGTGAGAATGGGGTAGGAACCATCTTTCAGGAAACCATCTCAGAAAACTAAAAGCGTACAATAAACTGCAAGGCAGTTAGCAGCAAACAGCAAGATCTAACTGTAATAATCTTATGAAAAGGGCCTTGGCACTGCTCATGAGAACTTTTGTTGTAGGTTCCATCTGTTTGTTAGGCTGCATAATAGCAATAATTGGGTTGGATTTCTCCTTCAACTTTCCAAACTATACTGAACTACTCCTTGCCCTCTTGCAGAAGTGTGTTTCCTCTTAGTGTCACAAAATTAGGGTTCATACAGAAGACAATTTCTCCTTTGATCGATTCTGACAACAGAACATGAATATTCATAATATAAATATTAGGAGAAAGTAAGGACTGCAGCTGCTGGAGATCAGAGTCAAGAGTGTGGTGGTGGTGGTTGGGGGGGTGGGGAGGAGGGGTTGTGGTGGTTGAAGTGTTATATTCTACCAGAACATTGTAGGAGGTGTATTTGGGAAGATTAGGAATTCATTGCCAAGATCTGGGTGAAAAGATTTACAGAAGTTTTGTTTAATTTTTGAATTTAATGTAGAATATTAAAAACTGTAAAAGAAACTACAAGGCAGTTAGCACCTAACAGAAACTGCCAATCAGCAGTGTTTGGACGGCAGGGTTGCACAGTGGTTAGCACTGCTGCCTCACAGCGCCGGAGACCCGGGTTCAATTCCCGCCTCAGGCGACTGACTTTGTGGAGTTTGCACGTTCTCCCCGTGTCTGCGTGGGTTTCCTCTGGGTTCTGCGGTTTCCTCCCACAGTCCAAAGATGTGCAGGTCAGGTGAATTGACCATGCTAAATTGCCCGTAGTGTTAAGTAAGGGTTGCGCTTTGGCAGGTCGGTGTGGACTTGTTGGGCCGAAGGGCCTGTTTCCACACTGTAATGTAATCTAATCTAACAATCAGGTAGGTAAAAACAAGGACTGGAAACCAGAGTCTGGATTAGAGTGGTGCTGGAAAAGCACAGCAGTTCAGGCAGCATCTGAGGAGCAGGAAAATCAACATTTTGGGCAAAAGCCCTTCATCAGGAATAGAGGCAGGGAGCCTCCAGGGTGGAGAGATAAATGGGAGTGGGGTGGGGGTGGGAAGAAAGTAGCATAGAGTACAATAGGTGAATGGGGGTGGGGATGGAGGTGATAGGTCAGAGAGGAGGGTGGGGGAAGGTAGCAAAGAGTACAATAGGTCGAGTCTGTTTCAGGACATTGTTGAAGAGCTTCAGGGCAGAAGAGATGACCTGGGGGTTGCAGCGAGAGAGAGACTCACTGAGATTCTTGTAGAGAGAGGAGGAAAACTTCTTCAAGGCAGGCATCCTTGCAAGAGGATTTGCAGGAGGGTTAAAATCAATCAACTGAAAGCGAACAGACAGTTGAATAAGCACTGTTTAATTTCTATCCACCTTTTTTAAAACCACAACCAAGTTAATAGTTTCTGTTGATGCACAGCTTGCTTGCAAATGGAGTGCATTGTAAACAGTATGTGAAAGTTGGAAACTTGCCGAGAGTGAGAATTTGGTGGGGCAAGAAGAAAGTTTTTGCCCCCTGCACATGTATCAATCTCAGTTACAGCTAAATATTTATTTTAATTTATATTTGTAAAATTAACTCGATAAGTTAATTTGCTAACTTTATTTTTAAAAGTGTAAACCAAGTTAATTAATTACTTAAAACAAGTCTGGATAGGAATATAGTACAGGTTTTGAGCCATTGTTGCAGTACGTTGGAGGATGTGGAGTTTATTCTAATCCTGGACAACCATATCCACAGTTATTGCCTGAATCTGGAGGAACTGCAGATCAGAATTGTTAGGGGGAAGCCCAAGGTGTAAAAATTGAAGCAAACTATGGGGGGGGAAGGGTTAACTGGGACATTTGACCTTTTGATCACCTGATGAGAGGTCAAAGACCTGAAATTTTTACTCTAATTCTCTGTTCACAGATGGTGCCAGACATACTGAGTGTTTTCAATATTTAGTTTTTATTTCAGATTTCTAGCATCTACAGTGTTTTGCTGTTGTGTAGCTTTGAGGTTGTTGATATCTGTTGTGGAAGGGGGCGATCTCCAGAGTAGATGAACAAGCTGAATACAACATCATGGTTCAGAGAAGTCATTCAGGTGGAGTAAGGGTAAAGGAATGTGAAAATTGAAAAGCTCT
The DNA here is from genome assembly GCF_037043375.1 of Chiloscyllium plagiosum. Lineage (NCBI taxonomy): Eukaryota > Metazoa > Chordata > Chondrichthyes > Orectolobiformes > Hemiscylliidae > Chiloscyllium > Chiloscyllium plagiosum. Next base: position 12,585,102 of record NW_028270158.1, on the reverse strand, counting down.
AACAATCTAACAGTTGTCATTTAAACACACTTGATCCTGAAAAAAAGATAATCTGGTTCTGAAAAGACATTCAGAAAATAATCCCTTTAAGTGGCCAATCTGCTTTATAAACAAGCCTGTACTTATTTACTTACCACATCCTTTCTTACCACAGCAAACCATTTATATAGGGCTTATTGTCAAAACAAAACTGGGAAAGCTAAATATAGGAGTCCACTGAAGCTGAAAAGAACACTTTTTTTGACTAAGCTACATGATAAATCCTGTCAATTAAAGCAGTATAGAAACAAGCTGCTGAATCAAAGTATATTTTTCCAATTTAAAAGTAACAAATTCAAATCACCTCACTTTACACTATATCCAATTAGCAGTCTTTGTTTTCCAAGTTGAATGCATAAACATAAACATGTGGGCGGCACGGTGGCACAGTGGTTAGCACTGCTACCTCACAGCGCCAGAGACCTGGGTTCAATTCCCGCCTCAGGCGACTCTCTGTGTAGAGTTTGCACATTCTCCCCATGTCTGCGTGGGTTTCCTCCGGGTACTCCAGTTTCCTCCCACAGTCCAAAAATGTGCAGGTTAGGTGGATTGGCCATGCTAAATTGCCCGTAGTGTTAGGTGAAGGGGTAAATGTAGGAGAATGGGTTACGCTTCGGCGGGTCGGTGTGGACTTGTTGGGCCGAAGGGCCTGTTTCCACACTGTAAGTAATCTAATCTAATTTTCCCAATGAGAAGAAAACTCGAATGCAGATCAAAGTAACAGTCAACTTACCTTTGCAGGACAGAAACTTAGGATCAATCACTGAAGCAAAAACACATCAAACTTACAATATAGCATCTAACTAATCAATATGGAATAACAATTTGCTTTTATTTTTCAAAGCCTACGAATTGAAGAATTACAGAAATAGGAAACTTTCTTCTTGGCTGCCCACTTGAGACAGGAGCTCTCCTTGAATCATGGTTCGCCTGAGAGATTTTGAATTATGTCTATTTCCAACCCAGCCTGGAAACAAAGCTGGAGGTTCTACCTACATCTGGCCTGATTGTCCACAATGTTATTGCACACTTTTGAAACATGCATCTCCAAAGGGGCAGCAGATGGATGAGAGCACCACCATCTGCAAGTTCTTCTCCAAACCACACACCATCTTGACTTGGAAATAGTTTGCCATTCCTTCAATCTTAGAACCTTCTCACTAACATAACTGACAATGTCCCTATACCCCAAGGTCTGCTACAGTTCAAGAAAACAGCTCACCTCCACCTTCTTAAGGACAGCTAAGGATGGGCAATAATCGCTTGCTCAGCCAATGACAGTCACATCCCTTGAATGAATTTTTAAAAAAGTAATGCTGGGAAATGGAACGAGGTCAGGAATCCAGGAATCATGCCCAGCCTGCCATTTTAAAGAGTCCATTGGAAAATGAGCCTGAAATGTTTCAAGGGATGGAGGTGGCAGTGCCTTAGAGGCTGTTTTGTCTAACTGGAGAGTTTATAACTGGAGGCACAGTCATAGGACTGAGATAAGTAGAATTAGCTTCATCCAGAGAGTTGTGAATCTTCAGAATTGTATACCCCAGAGACTGTGAAATGCTCAGTTGATGAAGATAGTCACGGCTGAAATTGATAGATTCGAGCAATCTAAGAGGATATGCAGATCTGTAAGAACATGGAGTTGAAGTCAAAGGAAGGTCAATCTTCTTATTGAATGGTATAGCAGGTTCATGGTTTACTCCTGCTCCTACTTCTTGTATTTTTGTAAAACTCTAAGATTTGGTCACTTGGTAAGATTTGGTCACAGGGCAGATCTGCAATGTTTAACTTGCGTTGAAGCAAAGCAGCCCATGGTAATTCTGATTGAGATCCTCTAAGATACAATGAAATTGAAGTAGAGCAGAACTTTATCAGCCATCAGGAGGCAGAGGCACGGCAAAGAGGTAAAATCACTGATCTGTCATTGGCTGAGCCAGTGGTTATTGCCCATCCTTAGCTGTCCTTGAGAAGGTGGAGGTGAGCTGTTTTCTTGAACTGCTGCAGACCTTGGGGTGTAGGGACATAGTCAGTTGTATTAGGGAGAGGGTTCTAAGATTGAAGGAATGGCGAACTGTTTCCAAGTCAAAATTGAGAAGAACTTGTAGATGGTGGTGCTCTCATCCATCCTCTGCCCCTCTGGAGACGCACATTTAAAAGTGTGCAATAACGTTGTGGACACTCAGGCTAGATGTAGAACTCCCAGCTTTGTTTCCAGGGTGGGTAGGAAATAGACATAATCACTGGGCTAGTAATCAGGGGCCAGACTTGTTTTCTGTGCCAAGGGCTCAAATCCCATCATGACAAGTTACAAAATTTGAATTGAAGTTTAAAAAAGCTAGCCTGATGGTGATCATGTTAGCACTACTTTTGTTGTTAAAGCCCATTTGGTTCTCTATTGTCTTTGAGGGAATGAAATTTGCAATCTTGACCTGGTCTGGCCTGCTTGCGACTCCAGATCCACAGTGAAGAAGTTGTTTCTTAACTTCGCTTTGAAATTATGAAGAGCCGTTCCCAATGAAGGGCTTATGCCTGAAACGTTGATTCTCCTGCTCTTCAGATATTGCCTGACTTGCTGTGCTTTTCCAGCGCCACACTCTCAACTCTGATCTCTAGCATCTGCAGTCCTCACTTTCTCATGCCCTCTGAAAAGGCCAAGCACGCCACTCAGTTAAGGATGGGCAATAAGGATGGTGTAGTCAATGACACCCACATCCCATGAACAAATATCTGAAAAGGGAACCAAGAGATACTGTTGTACTTCCCGACAAGTTTACAGATCCTGTGTGACTATCAATCATGTATAAATTATGCAGTAAGCACCATGATTGCAACTAAGTTTTGCAGCTGCCAGCAGTAACAAGACTTGCAGTGGGTCCTTTAATGTAGCAGCAAGTAGTAGGAAAACCTAATGCATAAGCAATAATGCAGAAACTTCAGTAAGAGAAGCAAATCAATAAACAAAATTACAATGCGTGACAAATCTGTCAAGTTAAAATCTGAAAAATCCAGATTTTCAAGTGAATAGCATGGATCTAACAAAACGTATTTTATGCCAGTCACACAGAATTCCAGACTTGATTTGATTCACATGAAAGATCACTGTCATAAGTTACAAGTCTTCAGTACTAATTTAAAAAGTGTTATAATTCACAGGATCTGCTAACACTGAACATCTATTCCCGTTGGTAAAATAAAGACAACTTGACGTCCATTATGTCTTAAAGGTCAACATTATTTGAAGCAACCAAAAGGTATTATTACAGACAATGTCCCCGGGGATTAAATTCTATGGGGATTGTGGTGAGACATGCATACTGTTTACCATAGCCTCCTCCAGAAAGAAAATTGACACTCAACAAGGGCACTAAACAGTAATAATACATTCTGGGTAGCCTTAAGCAGTTGAGAGTCAGATTTCTGCCCTTCAGTTGAAGGAAATCCCATCCTGAGGGTATCAGATATCAGTAGTAAGCACTGCTGTGTCTGCAAGGAGCCCCACAGAGGAGAACAATGATGACATAAATGGGGTAAGTCCAGGTTTTTTGAATGCAAAAGTATCAGGGAGCATACAGAGGAAGTAGGATGGAGGTTTGAGGGTGAGGAGGAGAGGTACAAAGAGGAATATTGACAAAGGAGTGGGGCACAGGCCACCACCAAAGATGCATAACCTTCCTGTATGTGTTTCCTCTAATGCTATTTAAAAAGAAAACCTTTTCCTCTCACCCAGCTGTCTACACCAACCATTTTATGGCAAATATTATTCATATCAGTTGTCTTTTAACTTTCTGAAGATGATAGATTGGCTGCTGATGTTGGCCTGTTCTGTTAAGACATGGCAAAAACATATATCAAATAACTGCAACGGTAGAAGCTTGGACCTTGTATTAAAATTAGCTGGACTTGAAGCACTTTATATAACCAAACGTGGCTTTGATGCTAAATTCATACATATTCTCTGTGTCACAATGGGACAGCATTTGAAATGTGCAGAGAAACTGTGCAAGATTAAAAATTCCTATTTATGGCTCTTCTTCCAGGTTACACTGCTCTCTTGCAGAAGTTACAGTGGGGGACAGTCAACTCTCATAGAATTTCTAAGGCTTAATGCGTCCCACAAGTCACTTGTATCTGAGCCCAATAAAAGGTGCCAAATCATATGAACATCAATGAACATCATCTTTGTCAAAGAGTTGGCATGGATGTGATGGATTGAATGGTGTGAAATGTGTGTAAAATTCAAATATTTTCTGACTGGCCCACATAATCAGAAATCCAAGTGCACAGTGCCAAAATTTCCAATTATGACTGCTTAGCACATGCCCACGCCATTCCTCCCCCCCCACCACACAAGGACATAATTATAAAGTAGACTCTGTAAGGCTAATCTTTACCTGTCAAACTTGTATCATTCAAGCAGGCATTAACCAGCCTTGATTCACCCCATGAAATTTTGTACATTTTCTTACCAGCAACTACTAGAACTGATTTAATGAGACATCTGCTTTTTTTTTTTGCATTTGTCTGCAGTTGAACCTCGTTGTGAATGTAACACATAAAAAGGCATCAAATACGCACATATAGATTTTTTTTAAATCACCAATCACCGAAAGCTGTAAAAACAGCAGATTCTGACCAACTTCATTTCAAATACTGAAGATTATATTCTCTAAGCCAGTTACATGAATATGTATATCTAAATGCAGAAATATTAATCCAAAATCTGCATATCACCACTAACCGAATGAATAGGTAGTGAATTTTTCTGCTTTTTACCAAAATATTCTGTCCTTGGCTGATAATGAGTGCCAATGAGTCATGAATGCAAATCCTCTGATATACACAAAATTTGAGCCATTTGATAACTCACTAGGATGAGAGAAGGATGAAGATCACTTGCAATGATTATCGTAAACCTGAGCCAGACAATTAGGCTGCCCATAGCATTAAACACATGAACATAGACTAAGATAAATTGGCAAATAAATAGATATGACCCTTCCACACCGCTTAAGAGAAGTTACTAAGTTTAAGGGGAAGAAGTGCCTCTATTAGTGGAAGGGTCTACTAGTGGAAGTATGGTGGAGAGGAACTCCTGGCTGCTGAAAGAGCCTTGTGTAGACCTCATCTAATAGAGGGTGCCAACACCTATAAATGTGCATCAGACAGCAAATCCACACTGACAAGCAATGCAATCTCGGAGCAACACCAAAAAAAAAAGCAGAGAATAGTTAAAATTTTATGAAGGAGTGATAAATTAAACTATGAGAGAAAGCTGGCCAGAAACACAGATTCTAAGAGTTTCTATCATTATTTTTAAATGTAAACAACTAATAACGTGAGAATTGGTCCTTTAGAAAGGGAAACTGGAGAACTAGTAATAGAAAATAAAGACACGGCAGATGAATTGAACAGGTATTTTGAATCAGTCTTCATTGTAGAGAGTCTAAGTAACATCTCAGAAGCAGTGGTAAACCAAGAAATAGAAGCAGGGGAGAAAAGAGGGAGAATTACAAATACAGAGAAGTACTGTATTACAAATACTGACTAAACTGTTGGAGCTGCGGGCTGACAAGTACCAAAGTCCTGATTGACTCAATACTCGGGTCTTAAAAGAAGTCTTTAGTCAGTGGTTGATGCATTGGTTTTAATTTTCCAAACTCCCTTGATTCCTAAAAGGTCTGTTTCAATCCCCCAAAGGATGACAAAAAAGCAGGGTGACAGAAAACAAGAAATTACAGGTCAGTTAGCTTAGTATTTGCCATAGGAAAAACATTAGAAGCTTTTAATTAAAAAAGAAATATCACTTGAATACACTCAAAGTAATCAAGCAGAGTTACGTGAGTTTTGTAAAACTACGTGAGTTTTGTAAAACTACGTGGGTTTTGTTGAACTATTCTAATAGAGCTCTTTGAGGAAATAACATATCCTGAGATAAGTGGAAACCAACAGAAGTATCATACTCAGATTACCAGAAATAATTTCATAAAGTTCCCCATTGAAGGTGATGCTGTAAATAAAAGCTCATGATAAAGGGGTGTCATATTGGCATGGATAGAAGATTGGCTGGCTCACAGGAAGCAGAGACTAGACATAAATGTGCTTTTTTCAGGTTGGCAACATGTAATGAGTAGTGATTGAATGAAGAGTTAGAAGGTATGGTTGTAAAATTTCCTGGTGGCACGAAGATAGGTAGGAAAGTAAGTTATGAAAAGAACGTAAGGAGGGAATAAACAGTTATACAGAGAAACCTTGATTATCCCGCATTCGATTACCTGAATATCAGACTATCTGGCAAGATCGCAAGGTCCCGATGCTTGGCTAAACTATGTTATTCAGCATTCAATTATCCGGAATTCGATTAACCGAACAAAATACTCCCAGCCCGTGTCTTCGGATAATCCGAGGTTCCTCTGTAGATAGGTTATATGAGTGGGCAAAGATCCGGCAAATCAAGTATAATGGGGAAAAATATGAAATTGTTCGAGCCTGACAGGAAGATTAAAAAAAGCTATATAATCTAAATGAATAAACTGCTAAATGAATATTTCTCATTGGCTCTCACTCAGGAAAAGGAGAATATTGTAGAGAAGAAGAATGAGATACGAGATATTAACTAGAAAGGATCAAGGTTAGTAAGGAAGAGGTGTTATCAAATCTAGGAGTGAAAAGTAGACAAGTCCCCTGGGCCAGATGGGATTTATCCGAGGATTCTCTGGGAAGCTAGGGCGGAGGCGTTGGAGCCATTGGCTTTGATATTTGAGTCGTCATTGTCTACAGGTTTCATACCAGAGGTGACCAAGCATGTGGATGAAGGTAAGGCAGTTGGTGCGGTGTACATGGACTTCAGTAAGGCCTTTGATAGGGTGCCACATGGTAGGCTGTTGGAGAAAATGCAGAGGCATGGGATTGAGGGTGATTTAGCAGTTTGGATTAGAAACTGCCTTTCTGTAAGAAGGCAGTGAGTGGTGGCTGATGGAAAATATTCAGCCTGGAGTCTGGTTACTAGTGATGTGCCATAAAGATCTGTTTTGGGACCACTGCTGTTTGTCATTTTTATAAATGACATAGATGCAAGTGGACGGGTTGGTATGTTTGCTGACAACACTAAAGTCGGTGGAGTAGTGGACAGCATGGAAGAAGGTTGCAGGTTTCAGGAGGACTTGGATAAACTGCAGAATTGGGCTGAGAGGTGGCAAATGGAGTTCAATGCACTTTGGTAAGATAACAGGAAGGCAGAGTACTGGGTCAATGGAAAGATTTTTGGTAGTGTGGATGTGCACAGGGATCTTGGAGTCCACGTACATAGATCCCTGAAAGTTGCCACCCAGGTTGATAGTGCTGTGAAGAAGGCATACAGTGTGTTAGGTTTTGTTGGTCGAGGTATTAAGTTCCGGAACCGTAATGTCATGCTGCAACTATACGAAACGCCAGTGCGGCCTCACTTAGAATATTGTGTACAGTTCTGGTCGCCACATGTAGGAAGGTTGTGGAAGCACTGGAAAAGGTGCAGAGGAGATTTACCAGGATGTTGCCTGGTCTGGAGGGATGGTCTTATGAGAAAAGGCTGATTGGAAAGAAGAAGGCTAAGAGGGGATTTGATAGAGACATACAAGATTAGATAGGGTAGACAGTGAAAGTCTTTTTTCTTAGGATGATGATGTCAGCTTGTACGAGGGACATAGCTACAAATTCAGGGGTGATAGATTTAAGACAGCTGTCAGAGGCACATTCTTTATTCAGAGAGTGGTAAGAGCGTGGAATGCCCTGCCTGCCAATGTAGTTAACATGCCAATGTAGTTAGCTTAACCAATCCTTGGATAAGCACATGGATAATGATGGGATAGTGTAGGGGGATGAGCTTAGGTTAGTTCACAGGTTGGCGCAATGAGGACTGAAGGGCCTGTTCTGCGCTTTATTGCTCTATGTTCTATGTTCTAAATAGCGAGAGATTGCAGAGCTCTCAGATGCAGAGCAGTCTGTGTATCCAAGTGCATATATCACAAAAAGCTAGTAAACATGTGCAGCAAATAATTAGAAAAGCTCAGTTGCCACTTCACTGAAATGAAAGATCCTGAGGGGGCTTGACATCCTTGCATGTGGAAAGGGTATTTTGTTTGTGGGAGAATCTAGAAATGGGGTTATTGTTTAAAAAATTAAGTGGTTGCCCATTTGAAAAATAAGTACTGCATTTTTTTCGGGGGAAAATCCATGGCTATTCTGCCTTAAAAATATTCTGCCTTAAAAATATGCAATGAAGACAGTAGAAGCAGACTCATTAAATATTTTTAAGGCAGATGTGGATAAAATCATTTTAAGGAAGGAGTGAAAGATTATCAGAGGTAGGTAGGCATGTGGATTTGAGGTTACAATTGGATCAGCTATGATTTTATTGAAATATGGACAGATTGAATGGACTACACTTGCTCCTTGTTTGTATGCTTATGTGTATCTCGGAAATGGCACCTTGGACACGTGGCCTAACTTTGAAGTTTCCACTATTAAGTTTTTAGGCTGTCTCCAGAAGCCAATTAGTCCCCTTATGACAGATAACATGCTCTCATGTCTATTTTAGGGAGTGCTTTTTGCATGAATGCAACACGCAGACAGGCAAATTGTCTGTGAATAGCCATGGATTTTCCTTTACTGTGTTTACCTGAGTGAGCACCCAATCTCATGCAGATTGCCACTCTGCCGTTTTTCTAAGAAAGAAGGGAGCTCTGTGTTTCTGGAAGACGATTTCACTCAGTGCACCTTCTGTGTTTTCATTCTGACAGTTCTTTTGTAGCTGAAAACTGTCAGAGGAAACAAACCCATGCCCCCATTTCATAGCCACTGGCTGCAATGTTAGGTTCTTAGAAGGTAGGATGCCAGGTGGATAGGTGTAAGCTTCCAGGTAAGTAGGATGCCTGATAGGTAGGAGAAAGTGAGGTCTGCAGGTCCTGAAGAAGGGCTTATGCCCGAAACGTCGATTCTCCTGTTCCCTGGATGCTGCCTGACCTGCTGCGCTTTTCCAGCAACACATTTTCATGCCTGATAGGTAGAGTGTTGGAAGTAAGGGGTAAACTACCAGGTGGGTAGGAGAAGTGTGCTCGGTAAGTAGGGAGCCAGCTGGATAGGGTATCTGGGAGCTAAGGTCTAAGGTACCCATGGGTATGGGGATAGGTAATTAGTGTGTCATTTGGATTGGGTGTCAGCTAAATAGTGTTACAGCTCATTAGGGTGCCAGATATGTAAAGGGTAGGATATCATGTGGGTAGAATGCCAAGTGGAAAGGGCATAGAGTGTCAAGTGGTAAAGGTACCAAGGCATAAGCTGGCAAAGGGACAGTTAAGTGATGTAGTGCTTTGGGTAGTCAGGATGGTCAGGAAATCAGATCAACAGGGAACAGAAAGGGTGGGCGTCAGGTCAGTGGGCAGCAGCATGGGGATTAGGTTGGGTCTGGTGGCAGTGATGGAAGAGGCAGTGGAGTGGGATGTTGGTTTAGGTGCAGCGGGGAAGGATCAGCCGTGGAGTGGGGCAGAGATTGTCAGGTCTGAGGATGAGGTGTCAGGTTCTGGTGAGCATGGGTGTTGAGTCCCCGGAGGATTTCCGTTAAGGTCTTGGGAGTGTAAGGGTATGGGGGAGATGTAGTTGGATGTGTGTGAGGTAAGTATGATGTCTGTTAAATGGTTACTCAGGAGTTGCATTATACATTTAATAGTTGCATTTTCCTGAGTGATTATTTCATGCAGGGTCTCCATGTGCACCTCCGATCTAAGCTAGCAAAAATGATTATCTGGCCAGCAGAAAATCTGGGTATATGTTTCTTGCTCTATGTACAGTCTTAAACCACAAAGATAAATTAAGTATAAAATTGTTGATTTCGCTGATTTCAGCAGGGAAAATATCACTTTTCAGATCCTATGTTCTGGACAAGGAAGAAATAAACAAAGATTCTTCCATAGATCTCCATCTAGTGATGCTATTGGGAAGTGTACATGTGCAAGTGTTGAGCCAGGACAGTATCGCAAATCACTATGCTGCCTTAAATGGTTGAATAGTTTGCCAATACTAATTGAAGTATAAATTTGTCTTGACAGCAAAATGAACGGAAGTGATTTGGCAACCTCAATGGCTCTATTTCTTTAACTCAATTTATGCTCAATTCCATACTTCATGCAGTAGGACTAGTCAGTTAAGTCAGATACCAGAGAATAGTTAGCTGTTTTTTTCAAGAAGCAGCAAAAAAGTGACAAGAATGTTCTGGGAAATATTGATTTTACTTTGTTCTGGATTTAGTTCACAGTGAGAGGAAATCAAAAATCTATTCCGCTGCCACCTTTTGGAAACTTAAGTTGTATTCTCCACTGCACTGTTTTGTGATAGCCAGCTAGAGCAGAATAATTCAGTTGTGTGCTGCAACAAATTAAGAATAATAACATGTGATTTTGTAATGTCAGTGCAGATGAAAATTGTCCTGGACAAGTTAGAGCTCATATGTAAAGGTATGATTTGCCGGGCTAGCATTCAAAACAATACTTTCACTGCATCTCAGTACATCAAAATCAAATCAATCTAAAATGTGTCTTGCCAGGTCACACTTTTGTTTTTGAAATTGATTACGCAAAAGAAAATATGAAAAGATTTTGAAACACACTGCACAAACACCATCCGATCAATTCCAACCCCATCACTTTGCAGTACGCAAACACTATAGACAGTAGTCTGAAAGATTAATTTAACTATTTCTTTCAATTCCCAGATTTGAGAGTTTGGTAGCCTCTTCTTTGAGTGGTCACACAACTAAGGTTAGACTTTATCAACTTATAACAACCCTTTCAGGGTTCTAAACAGACTTTTATGATCTGGAATTTCCAACCTAAAGCCTTTACACTGAGTAACCTATTTCCTAACAGTTCCAGACTATTGTCTGCTCTGCACTCCTCTCCTAAGCGAAAAAAAAACCTCTGTTCCTTCCAAACTGAAAGCAAGCTACTGGTCCTTACTGTTTACTCTTAAGGTTGTTAAACTCTCAAAATATAAACAATTTCACATTATCACCCCAGGGTTTCCCTCTCTAACTGGTTTAAGAAAAATTATGGCTCCAGAACTATCAACAAATTGATCATTAAACCTCTAATATACACAGAGCAAAACCCATATGTCACTAGTTCAAAATCCAAACTGTAAAATAAATTAAGTTAAAATGCATATAAGTTCCATACCTTTAATCATAGTTCCCACACTATCTTTAGATCACAGCTTTATGCATGATTATAGATGAACTCATGCCATTGTGTAATAAAATTCCTTCCAATGTTTCAGGTTGATGACATTTGACTAGAAATGGAAAATGCTCAAGAAATGACAGGTTTGTAGCAAGTTCAAGGGCAGGGAAAGATGGCCTATGAGTGTAACAGCAGGGCAGGCAGAGCTTCTTCTTCATTGCTGCCTTGATACTATGGCCTTATGAGGTACATGTGATGCAAAAATAATTATATACCTGAACCCCTAGATCTCTTTGTTATACGAGACTACCCAAGGCCCTACTTTTAATTGTATATCTTCTGTCCTTATCTGTTTTGCCAGAATGCAATACTTCACATTTATCCAAATTAAACTCCATTTGCCACTCCTCAGCTGATTGACCCAATTGATCAAGATCTTTTTGTAATCTTAGATAACCTTCTTTGCTGTCCACAATACCATCAATTTTGGTGTCATCTGTAAATTTACTCACCATGCCTTCTATATTCTCATCTAAATAATTTATATAAAATTACAAACAAAAGTGTACCCAGCACCAATCCCTGTGAAACACCGCTGGTAACAGGCCTCCAGCCCGAAATACAACCCTCCACCATCACTCTGTCTCCTGCTGTTGAGCCAATTTTGTATCCAAATGACAAGTTCACCCTGAATCCCTTGTGATCTAACTTTACTAACTAGTCTACTGTGTGGAACCTTGTCAAAGGCTTTACTAAAGTCCAAATAAACAATGTGTACCGCTCTGCCCTCAGCAATCTTCTTGGTTACTTCCTTTAAAAACCTCAATTAAATTTGTGATGATTTCCCCCATGAATTTAACTGGTGCAGAAGCTGGAAAGTGGTGGGATCCCCACCCATCACCCTTCTGCTTGATTGATTCTCTGCCACCAACCATTCCATAGAGAAGATTCCATCCAGAATCTCTTATAAGAAAAGACAATTTATTTGATAATAAATAGTTCCATTTTTCTGACCTAATGCATTATTTGCTTTGAATAAGGCTTTATGATCCTGTTCTCTCTCAATTGATTTTAATTCAGTGCCAGGTAGACTTCAAGTACACTTGTCATTAAATCAGCCCATCTACCTACACTGAAGGCCATCTGCTACAGTCCAGTCTTTTGCCTCCATTTCTCAATCTGTTTGCAGAAGTTCATTCTCTTCTGCATTTCTGAAGTTTACAAACATTTTAGAGCCAACTACAAAACTTGCAAACGACTCCTCCAACAACAAGATCTAAGGTATACAAAAAAAATTTAAAAGAATGATCCCAAAACGAAACCATGTCTGTATTGTTCTATGTTCTGTAAGTACATCTATCTCTTGTAAAAAAGTTATTATTCACAAACTTTTGGCAAGGCGATACTTTGTATAACCATAAATAAAAAGCAATTATGAATTTCATTTAGGTATATTCTATTACCTCATAGAAAATTTCCTATTTGTCTTGAATGCTGTTCTGATTGATATATGATTGTGCAAGGAAATCTTGCCAGGTAATGAACACATGCCCTGGAAAAGTGATGGCTGTCCCATTCATTCTAATCATTACAAAAAGTGCGCAATTCATTTTACACTAGCATACAGAATAAGCTGTAAAAATGCATATACTTTTATTGTTGACATTATGAATGATTATATCAAACATTACATGGCTACTGTATCCCTGTAAGGTGGTAGATGGTTGATTTCCTACCCAGATTATTGTGCTCCCAAACATGAGTATCTCTACAGTGGTTGATATTTAGTATATGTTTACAGGAATTAACAACAGGGTTTGTCAACTATACAGCACTAGAGGTGAACAAATATATTTTATTAACCAATGTGCACTGTAATTTAGCAGTAGAAAGTTCAGAGAAAAACATTTTGACAGGCTAAAATGTAAAAGAATTAAGTGAGTTTTACTCTGCAGTGATTTAATAACACCCAATCTGAGCATTTGTAACTGCTTCACACTATTATTTATTAATAGAACATGTTTCACAATGAAGTCTTCATGACCTAGTTATTTATTCAAGCTCACAGTCCCACTGAAATATTGCTAATTAAGCATTTGCTGAAGAGTATGATTTACTATTAATGTCATTGAATGTAATTTGTTTGTATCTCTCTGCTTCACTACTGTGAGAAGTTATCATTTTTAGTTAATCTATAAAAAGTGATGTTGCAGCAGTTCAAACATCTTAACTATGCTTTTCCGCCTGATTTTTTAGCTATTATTGTGACTGTGGCATTGCAATGTTCTATTGGAGAACAGACGGCCCTGTGTAAATGTTACTTCAGATGCATATTCCAAGAGTTTGCAGAAACATTTGTTTTTGAAAGGTTCGAAGAATCTCCTCAGTGATCCCGCCCATTGGAGCTCCTCAGTTCTGACCCCATCAGATGTTGCAGTCAGTGGAGGTTACCTCACTTGCATGAAGCCAGCAGGTGGCCACATAACTACGAATGCATTCCTGGAGCTGTAATGATATTTGCCAGGAAATACAATGGGTTTGATGCCATTAATGGGGTGTAGGAGTTGAGGGGGCATTGTCAGGTCCTCAGGTTCCATTCCACTCCCCGTCACTTCATGACTCCTTCCAACTGCAGGGAAAAATCACCATAATGATTTGAAAACAAAAATCTACCTTTTTTCTGAGGATCCAGACAACTGCACTTGCCTGCTCCCATCCCTACACAGTGAGACCTAATTATGCCATCTTGATGGGATGCACATTATCTAACATGGTGCTCTAGTCTCTAGTCCTACAATAGGCTCCAATTAAGCCAGAGAAATATGACCTCCAAAGTAAAGATTCCGGGTTCTAGGCTAAATTAGAGCTGGCAATGGGAACTTTCCTAGTAGAGCTTGTAAATATTTTGCCTCATTTTCCAGTCAGGCCCATCACTAATAAACAGCAGACAAATGTTTCTTCAATTATTCACTCTTGGATGACCCAGGAGAGCTGGGATGTCTTGCCGGTCCTTAGTTGTCCTTGAGAAAGACGTCTACAGTCCTTTTATTGAATCACAGTAGGCTATATAATGAAGGTGCAATGATCTTTGGGATGGAATTCCAGGATTTTATTTCAGAAACAGTGAAGGAATGATGTCATATCCCAATAGGTGATGGTCTTTTTCATTATCTGCAGCCCTATTCCCCCTAAACAGTGGAGATTGAAGTTTGGGAAGTGTTTCTGAGGAGCCCTTACCCTGTGATCATGCTACATTGATAGCAGAAGTGATGGATATTTAAACTAATGAACAGGGACCTGATCAAATGGTCTATTTTGTTCAAGACAATTTTGGGCTTTGAGACTGCTGGTGCAACTACAATCATCCAAACAATTGGACAATACTCTGACCTGGTCCTTGTAAATGGTGTGAAATAGATTTGTTGGTAATACCCACAAACTTTGGCAGTACCTACAGCATTTATATAATTATTCTCTTTAATTTATGGGTAGTGGTGACACCCATGTTGATAGTGGCGAATATGAAAATGGCATTAAATATTAATAGGAGCTGTGGTGTCTCTTGCTGAAGATGGTCATTGCTGGGTAGCTATATGGTTTAAATGTGACTTGCCAATTATTATTCCAGTGCTGAATTATGTTATATGTAGGAATGGACTATTTCATTTCCTGAGGAATTACAAATGGAATTAATACAAAATATCATGTGTTTCCCATGTGCAGCTTATTGACTAGGAGGCAGGAAATGTAATATTGCTGCAGGATCTTAAGCACAGCAGATTAAGAGGGGCGCAATTTTTTGTTTGTCATGGTCATACAGGAAAGACACATTATGGAACTGCAAGAAAATGCCAGGAGAGTACAAGTTGTAGCAGAACTCTGTGATGTTTCATAATATCTATGGAGTTGCTGTTGTAACAAGTTTGTGAGAACAGGAGGTTTACACCTACCCCAGATTGTGTTGCAGGTCAAGGTAAATTTTCAACGAAGCCGGTGAAAGAATACCTGTGTGAATATAGCTGAAAATGTGTTGCTGGAAAAGCGCAGCAGGTCAGGCAGCATCCAAGGAACAGGAGAATCGACGTTTCAGGCATAAGCCTTTCTCCATTCCTGAAGAAGGGCTTATGCCCGAAACGTTGATTCTCCTGTTCCTTGGATGCTGCCTGACCTGCTGCGCTTTTCCAGCAACACATTTTCAGCTCTAATCTCCAGCATCTGCAGCCCTCACTTTCTCCTGTGTGAATATAAGCAATATTTATACAAAGATCTGACTGCAATACACAAAGAAATTTAATTATCTCATTGGGTATATCAGAGTAAGGATCTCCACATCTTTTATAGATTTTATCAGGGACCTAACTGTACCCTACATTTTCCTATATTATTCCTCACCTACCAATTTTTTTGCCTACTCAACTATTGATATCCCATTGCAAGTTCTTTGTATCTTCCTCAAAACTTGCTTTCTTGTCTATCATCATATAAACAGCAAATTTGCACTTTCCCTGTCATAAATCCATGTTGATTCAATAGGATTGCATTATAATTTCCTAAATGTCCTTGATCAATAATTTCCTTGGTTGCCTTTCCACAAGTTAGACATTCATTCCAAGTGGCATTACTTACAAAGATGAGTTCTGTGGAAAGAAATATTTATATTTTGTAATAAATAATAGTCACGGGGCAAATCCTGGAATTCCCTCTCACACAGCATTGTGGATCTGCCTAAGAACATGGACTGCAGTAGCTCGTAAAAGCAGCTCACCACCACCTCTCAATGACAACCAGGGACAGGCAATAAATGCTGGCCCAACCAGTGGCACCCATGCATGTATAAAATAAAAACTGGAGAAATAAAATGTAATCTATTCACAGTTTATCCAGAGACAGAAGCAAATACACAAATCCTAAAACCTGAAACTTAAGTAAACTAATATTTATCCCAGTTCAACAAAATTAAAGTCTACACCATAAACCTATACTACTCGATGACTGACACAGAGAATTAATGCAGTGAGGTGATCTTATTAGCATAAGACCATAAGACCATAAGACATAGGAGTGGAAGTAAGGCCATTCGGCCCATCGAGTCCACTCCGCCATTCAATCATGGCTGATGCGCATTTCAGCTCCACTTACCAGCGTTCTCCCCGTAGCCCTTAATTCCTCTAGACAACAAGAATCTATTAATCTCGGCCTTGAAGACATTTAGCGTCCCGGCTTCCACTGCACTCCGTGGCAATGAATAAGCTTCACTCTGGTTTGCATCACAGGTGCCCATGTTTCCTGCAGGGCCTGCTGCTTTTATTTTTAGTGCTGGTCATTTCATAAAAGATGTTTGATAGCCAAGCAAAAACCATGGTTAATTATACTGATTTTGTGTAATTTAAACAGCAAAGTTATTTTGAGACTTAACTCTGGCAATAACTATCCATCTTTAATATTTGCACCAAAAAGATACAGCTTGGAAGGAGACTATTTTCAGTCAAGCACATTTCTATAGGTGGCAAGTAGTCATCCAGCCTAATCCTACTTTTCAACTTAGTCCATGGCCCTGTACATCACAGGGTCTAACTATTTTAGAAATGTTGTGAGGTTTTCTGCCTCAATCAGCACTTTAGGCAGTTAGGTACAGATTTCCACTGGCCACTGGGTGAAAAAAAGTCTGTTTCAATCCCCCAAAGCATACTATTTCTTACCCTAAATGTATGCCCCTTAAACCAAAGGGAATTATGTCTTCCTAACCATTCCAACCAGACCCCCCACAATTTTATAAACTTCAGATACATTTCAGTCCCTTCAGCACACCGTTCCAAAGACCTCACAAAGACTTCTTCGACAGCACCTTCCAAATCTGCAACGTCTACTACCTCAGATGATAAGGACAGCAGATGTATTGGAACGTTGCCACCTGGCAAAATTCACACCAAGCCTCACACCACCCTGATGTGGAAATATATTACCTCCAATAGAGCTATGTTAAAATCCTGGAACTTCTTCCATGGCAGCACAGTGGATGGACCCAAAACCCAATGACTGAAGCAGATCAAGAAGGCAGTTTACCACCATCTTCTCAAAGGTCATTAGGAATGTGAAATAAGTGCTGGCCAGGCCAGCAATGCCTACACCTTGTGAATATATTAGAAAAATTCTCCCAACCTAACTATCTTGGAAACCTAACAAGCTTAGAAAACTTACAAGCCAAAAGTCAGAGGCATTCTTCAGAAACACCCTGATAAACAAACAAGGACTCGACTTGTTCATTGTATGATTTGGAGATGCCGGTGATGGACTGGGGTGTACAAAGTTAAAAATCACACAACACTAGGTTATAGTCCAACAGGTTTAATTGGAAGCACACTAGCTTTTGGAGTGTCGATCCTTCATCAGGTGGTAGTGGAGGGCTCAATCCTAACACACAGAATTTATAGCAAAAATTTACAGTGTGATGTAACTGAAATTATACATTGAAAAATTGATTGTCTGTTAAGCCTTTCTTCTGTTAGAACACCGTGATAGCTTCACTTCTTTCATGTGTAAATCACAAAACCTTTTTTTAAAAAGTTGCATTCTCGGGTTAGCTGTTAACAATGGTGATAGCTAGACAATATGTTGAAGGTGTTGGCCCCCTGTGTTCTCTGTCTATGCCATGATGTTTAGATTGATTCTAATCTAAAAAGTGAGATAATGGAGTTTTACATGAATTCATGCAGTTTTTGAGCAAAGTACAATGTAACCCTGCAAGTACAAATTCACCCCACAAAATATATGTGTGCATGTGGGTCTTTGTGTGTATGTGTGTGTGTCTATCTGGGTTAGTGGTTGTGAGTGTGAGAAAGTGTATGTGTGTGTGTATTGAGTGCAGAGCGTCTTAAGTCTGTGAGGGGGTGCATGTGTGAGTGTGGGAGTGTGTGTGTCTGTAAGGGTGTGTGTGGGTGTCTGTGTGCACGTCTGTGTATATGTGTGTCCATGTGTATGTGTGTATAGGAGTGCCTGTGTGTGTCTGAGAGTGTGTGTGTGTGTAGGAGTATCTCTGTGTGTGTATAGTGCAATGGTGGTCACCTGTAATGTGACATGAACCTAAGGTCCCGGTTGAGGCCCTCCCTATGGTTACGGAACTTAGCTATCAGCCTCTGCTCGGCCACTTTTCTCTGCTGCCTGTCCCGAAGTCCACCTTGGAGGATGGTCACCCGAAGGTCCGAGGCTGAATGTCCTGGACCACTGAAGTGTTCCCCAACTGGGAGGGAACACTCCTGTCTGTTGATTGTTGTGCAGTGCCCATTCATCCGTTGTCATAGCCTTTGCTCGGTTTCCTCAATGTACCATGCCTCCAGGCAATCTTGCCTGCAACGTATAAGAAAGACAAAGTTGGCTAAGTCACATGAGTACCTGCCATGTACACGGTGGGAGGTGTTCCCACGCGTAATAGTGGTATCTATGTCCACACTCTGACACATCTTGCAGCACCTACCGTGACAGGGTTGTATGGAGTTGTCCTGAGAGCCGGACAGCTTGCTATGAACAATGATCTGTTTGAGATTTGGCGATTGTTTAAAGGCAAATAGTGGAGGTGTGGGGAAGGTCTTGGTGAGGTGCTCATCCTCATTGATAATGTGTTGCAGGTCACGAAGAACATGGTGTAAGACGCTCTGCACTCACTACACACACACATACACTTTCTCACACTCGCAACCCCCAACCCAGACAGACACACACACACACACAGACAAAAAAACCACATGCACACATATATTTTGTGGGGTGAATTTGTACTTGCAGGGTTACATTGTATTTTGCTCAAAAACTGCATGCATTCATGTAGAACTCTGAGCTCAGAAACTGCATGAATTCATGTAAAACTCCGTTATCTCACTTTTTAGATTAGAATCAAACTAAACATCATGGCATAGACAGAGAACACAGGGGGCCAACACCTTCAACATTCACCATTGTTAACAACTATCACCATTGTTAACAGCTAACCTGAGAATGCAACTTTTTAAAAAAACGTTTTGTGATTTACACATGAAAGAAGTGAAACTGTCATGGTACTCTAACAGATGAAAGGCTTAACAGACAATCAATTTTTCAATGTATAATTTCAGTTACATCTCACTGTAAATTTTTGCTATAAGTTCTGTGTGTTAGGATTGAGCCCTCCACTACCACCTGATGAAGGAGTGACGCTCCAAAAGCTAATGTGCTTCCAATTAAACCTGTTGGACTATACCCTGATGTTGTGTGATTTTTAACTTTGTTCATTGTATGGCTTCATTGGCATGTGTTAACATTCTCGAGAAAAGGCCTGATTAGGGTGGCATGGTGGCTCAATGGCTAGCACTGCTGCCTCACAGCACCAGGGTCCCAGGTTCCATTCCAGCCTCAGGCAACTGTCTGTGTGGAGTTCGCACATTCTTCCTGTGTCTGCATGGGTTTCCTCCAGGTGCTCTGGTTACCTCCCACAATCAGGTGAGTTGGCCATGCTAAATTGCCCATAGTGTTAGGTGCATTAGTCAGAGGAAAGTGGGTCTGGGTGGGTTAATCTTTGGAGGGTTGGTGTGGGCTGAAGGGCCTGTTCCCACACTGTGGGGAATCTAGTCTAGAAATAACAATTGATGAATAACTCCAAAAGTTGAAGATGGCTTGAAATTGCTATGATTTTCCTGTGTTTAACCATGTAGTCCTGCTGGACGATACTCAATCTTTACCACAACAAATCCTTCAACAAAATTGCATCCAATATATTGTATGGAAACCATTATGCTGCTTTGTTAATTTTTTTAAGCAGAATTAGATGATACACAATTACAGTTACACATCTTGGGGTCCTAAGTATATCTTCGATAAATCCTGCTTAACATTTCACTAAAGACATCCAGTTCACAGATTGGGATGTACCCTTTTTTCCACTTGAAGTTCTGACAACAGTTGGGACTGGGTACTGCATTCTGCCACAACAGTGATAGAATATGGACTATTGATTTTTGAATATCTTGGACTTTTGTGGACCGAAATGGTTTTAAAATGGAAAAAACAATAACCTAAAATAGCCATAACAATCACTTGGTCACTGGTTGGCCAAGTCAAGAAAGCAATCTGAGATAAACAAAGACAGTCTGAACCAAAATTAACATTTGATATAGATGCTGAAATTAATTAACTCAGTCAGCTGTGAGGAAAGCTTTGTCATCTGTCTTGATTTATAACTTTATGCAATCTTTCTCATATTAGAGATGTGGCCTCACAAACAATCAGTAAACTTAAAGAAGTATAATTTCCATCGATGAAATGCATAATACAAGTTTATATTTCAAGGAACTGCTTTTGGCAGAGCAGAAGAAATGGATTTTTGACTGCAACTGGAACTAACTGGATAAAATACTCATTTGACCTCTCTTGAAACAGAATGCCTAGTACCAGGACTGATTAAAATGTATCAGAATACTAAGAACAAAAGACAACTGAAATATTCCCTACTGCTGATTATTCAAGACACCAATTCAATAATAATATTCTCGGGAAGAAACCATGCACCTCAAGGACATAAAGTCATAGAGTTGTCCAGCACAGACACAGACCCTTCAGTCCAACTCGTCCATGCCGACCAGATATCCTAAATTAATCTATTCCCATTTGTCAGCACTTGGCTCATACCCATCTAAACCCTTTCTATTTATATACCCATTCAGCTGCCTTTCAAATGTTGTAATTGTACCAGCCTCCATCACTTCCTCTGGCAGCTCACTCCAAACACACACCATCCTTTGCATGAAAAAGTTGTCCTTTACGTCCTTTTTAAATCTTTCTCCTCTCACTCTAAATCTATGTCCTCTAGCTCTGGACTCATCCACCCCAGGGAAAATATCTTGTCTATCCATGCCCCTCATGATTTTATAAGCCTATGTAAGGTCACCCCTCAGCTTCTGATGCTCCAGGGAAAACAGCCCCAGACTCTCCTTAGAGCTCAAAACCTCCAATCCTGGCAACATCCTTGTGAACCACTTCGGAACCCTTTGAAGTTTCACAACATCCTTCCTTTAGGAGGGAGATCAGAAATGCACTCATCCTAAGTATTTTAAACAAATATTTATTTCACCTTCCTTTTCTTCTGGATTCTATCCTGAGTGTGTGATACAAAATATCAAGAATAGCAGAAAATAAAATTCCTCTTGCTCTCACACAAGAAAGCTTTGTCATTGACTCTTTATTGATAGAGTAAACATTGGGTGACTACTCTTTTTTTAAAGAGAGGTGTAGCCTTGTGTAGGCCAACTTAGAAGGTTGAGAAGAGGGGAGCGAATTCACCCTTCTTCAACTGGTTGAAACAATATTCCCCTAGTTCTCTCCCGACCCAAATGCAATTCCCTGGATTGTGAATTATTTGATATGCATGGTGGGCTCCTACACCAAAATGAAGCAGCCATCAGGTACTTAAAGTGATTGCAAGTACTTAAGGAAGATGCTAAGGAATTTCATAATGTGGGACTTAGTACAATGGGCTTTTCGTGGGAATGGACATTGAGGTAAACATCATCAGGCTGTCAGTATCTGAATGTTGCACACTGGCACATTCTTGGACAAATTGGACCGAAGGGTCTGTTTCCGTGCTGTACATCTCTATGACTCTAAGAAATGACACTATCATGCCTGCCTCTACCACCTCCGCTGGCAACGCATTCCAGGTACCCACCACCCTCTGTGTAAAGAACTTGCCGTGCATATCTCCCTTAAATTGTTTGCCTCTCACCTTGAACTCATGACCTCTAGTAATTGAGTTCCCCACTCTGGGAAAACGCTTCTTGCTATCTACCCTGTAGACACCTCTCATGATTTTGTAGACCTCAATCAGGTCCTCCCTCAACACCTGTCTTTCTAATGAAAATAATCCTAATCTACTCAACCTCTCTTCATAGTTAGTACTCTCCATACCAGGCAACATCCTGGTGAACCTCCTCTGCACCATCTCCAAAACATCCACACCCTTTTGGTAATGTGGCGACCAGAACTGTACGCAGTATTCCAAATGTGGCCGAACCAAAGTTTTACACAACTGTAACATGACTTGCCAAGTCTTGTACTCTATACCTCATCTGATGAGGGAAACCATGTCGTATGCCTTCTTGACCGCTCTATCAACCTGCGTAGCCACTAACAGGTTACAGTGGACTTGAACTCCCAGATCTCTCTGTACATCAATCTTCCTCAGGGATTTTCCATTTACCGTGTACAGATAGTTCACTCTTGAATTGGATCTTCTAAAATGCCCACCTCGCACTTGCCCAGATTGAAATCCATCTGCTATTTTTTCACTTAACGCTCCAATCTATCTATATTCTGCTGCATTCTCTGACAGTCCTCTTCACTATCTGCTACTTTACTAATCTTAGTGTCATCTGCAAACTTGCTAATCAACAAGTCTAGTCTATCCTCATTCTCCTATTTTTATAAATCAAAGTCTGAGATTGAACAGGTTTTCAGTTCTCATTCCTTCGAGCAGTTCTCTTTTTTGCTCTTCAGTATTTTTTAAATATAAAATACTTTCTACACGTTAGCAAGTTTTGAGAAGATTTGTAGCTCAGGTTGAGGCTCTGGATGTAGGTTGCTCGCTGAGCTAGAAGGTTTGTTTTCAGACGTTTCGTCACCATACTAGGTAACCTCACCAGTGAGCCTCTGGATGAAGCTTCATTCAGAACTTTCTGTATGTCTTGAATATCAAATATAATGAAGTTTATGGAATTCAAATATTGTAAATAAAAAGCATTGAAGCTTTTATTTTTCATGGAATCTATCTTTCAATTGAAATCACTTTGAACATCATTCATTTTTCTCAATACAATCAAAGTACATGAGTGGTTTGGATTTTAACTCAACTGATGAGCATGCAATGCATTTGCAATTTTGTTCCATTGATTCAAATAGCCTCACTCTGCAATTATATCGCATGCTTACTGTATATTTAAGGTTTTCTCTTGTTAGATTTCAATTTCAGTACAGTGCTATAGATAAAATTCTGGATTTACATAATGCCTTTAAATGCCACAAAATGGCCAAGGTAATTGAGAGCCAATGAAATTATTTGAAGTACAGTCACTGTTGTAATGTAGGAATTGCACCCAGCAAGTTCTCACTAACAATGATGTCATAATGATCAGATAATCTGTTTCTAGGATTGGAGGGTAAATCTCAACCAGGATACCAAGAATAATTCTCCTGCGCTTCTGCTAATTAGAGTCATAAAGTCATAGAGATGTACAGCATGGAAACAGACCCTTCGATCCAACCTGTTCATGCCGACCAGATATCCCAACCTAATCTAGTCCCACCTGCCAGCACCCGGCCCATACCCCTCCAAACCCTTCCTATTCATATACCCATCCAAATGTCTCTTAAATGTTGCAATTGTACCAGCATCCACCACATCCTCTGGCAGCTCATTCCTAGTACAGGAGTTGGGAGGTCATGTTGCAGCTGTACAGGACATTGGTTAGGCAACTGTTGGAATATTGCGTGCAATTCTGATCTCCTTCCTATCGGAAAGATGTTGTGAAACTTGAAAGGGTTCAGAAAAGATTTACAAGGATGTTGCCAGGGTTGGAGGATTTCAGCTACAGGGAGTGGCTGAACAGGCTGGGGCTGTTTTCCCTGGAGTGTCGAAGGCTGAGAGGTGACCTTATAGAGGTTTACAAAATTATGAGGGGCATGGATAGGATAATAGACAAAGTCTTTTCCCTGGGATCGGGGAGTCCAGAACTAGAGGGCATAGGTTTAGGATGAGAGGGGAAAGATATAAAAGAGACCTAAGGGGCAACTTTTTCACGTAGAGGGTGAAGAGGGCAGATAGGGATCTGGTTTACCATCTGATCCGGAATGTAGTACCCTGTACCCCCAACAGTACAGTGCTCTCAGTTCTTGAAATGTCTTCTTTGATTTTTGTGCTCAAGTCATGTGTTAATATCAAACAGTTATGGTTGAAAGGAAAACCATTGGTGTGATAGGTATTAATTAATTGCCTGAGTTTTGTGGTGTAGAGCTATAGGCATATAACAGGGACTTGAATTCAAATTTCAGTATGACAGTGGATGAAATGTAAATGTGTGGCACTATTAAGGGGCTGTCACTGTAAATTTTATTTAAGAGTTAATTGTTTAACATGTTTTCTTACAAGTACTCAAAAGCATAAAGAGGGAATGGTTGGAATTGGGGAGAGATCTGTGACATTGTGCATTAGTTAATACATTCTCTTCAAGTAAAAGCTTTATATACTGTATTGGTGTCTCATTCAGCACTGGTTACAGCTAACTTCCTGGAGTGAGACTGAACCACAGCTGATATACTATTTGCTAACAATCATTATGCTGGTATTAGCCAGTTATAGGCTTTAACAATTACTGTTGTCATTAAGTCGATATTACGAAATGGGTATGTGGTTTGAAAATGCTTAAATGATCCATTACAAACCTACACATTTGTAATCTGTAGTTGTAATACAGAACTGTTGTGGGATAATCCCCTGTTGTGTTCCATTATGGAGTTCCTGCTGTTTTTAATTGTTTTTTTTTCCTCTTTCCAAGTGTTCAATATCATGATATAGTTGAAATTCGAGATCTCCTAACTGTCAAACGTATTCAACACTGAACAATAGCCTCCTGTGAAGAATGGTTCTTATAAGCTTTTCAGATAATCAAAGGATCTGTGAAAGTATTGATTTTGAACACAGCAGAGACTGCTATTTATGAGAACTCATGCAATATATTCTTTGATCAACAAACCAATGCTAACAAGTCTACAGATTCCTTTAGTAAAAGTATTCCATTTTATGGGCTTGGGTTTTAAGTTAAATATAATAAATCAGTTGTTTGTTTAATCTTGATTTTTTAGTAGGCTTAACTGCAACGTTCATATTATTTCTTTGCAGTGGTATCCCAGAAATCTTTACACTGCAGTAAAGCATTCAGGGTTGGTAATTTGCCTATAATAAAGAAATACTTTGATCTGCAACTAAACTAAGATATGTTATGGCTATTTCATAACAGCATTGCTTATCAATCTGTTCAAACATGTTATAACACACTCCAGGGCAAGTAGGACTTGAACCAGAGCCTCCATGCTCAAAAGTAGGGGCATATCATTGTGCCAAAATAACATCTCATATAGCATTGTTATACTTTTTTTTAAGTTTCCCTGCCTTCAATCATGATCTCATTGAATGGTAGAGCAGACTCATTGGGCTAAACCGTCTACTTCGGCTCCTGTGTCTTATGCTCTATGGTTTTATAACACTTTGATGATTTTCGCAGCACTCATTGGCCACAGATGCAAAAGCAGACAGGGATCTATTAACATTATTCTTTATCTAAGTCAGCTCCACAACATCAGAGCTAAAATTGTAGAGAATCATTTGAGGTAATTTGCTTTCTACCAGTCTGTGATTGCACATTGAAAATTTAAAATAAGGCTCCTCAGGTTTACTTTTAATATTGTTCTAAACGGACAATATCAGGGCTGCGCACAATTACATCGTCCATTTATATAGTTTGTGGTTGACCCTTAACTGCCCTCAGGGCAATTAGGAATGGTCAAGAAATGCTGCATTAAATGCAGTGACACCTTCATCCCATGATTATAAAAAATACAATACATTAATAGAACTCATACTAATTTAAGTAAAAGGACCCCCTCAGTGCCATTAATAAACAGATTCAGACAAAGACAATGGTGTCTGCTAACTGATTGCATTTACAAACAGATGAATCTTAGTTTATTTATGTTTTGACGGAAAATTGAAAATTACGTCAAAAGTAGATTACTGTAACTATTCTACCAGACTTCCCTGTTGGAAAGTGTTGAGAAAGCTCTCGAGACTCGGATCTTGCGAACTGATTAGTTTATTACACGATATATCATGGGGAATTCACCGTCCTAACTGTGGCTCAGTGTTATTCCAAAGTACATCAGGATACTACAGGATTATATAGAGAAAACAGATAGGAGCTGATCATTAATTACACAGTTTGGCATGCTAACAAGTTGGTACTAAATTAGAGGTTAGTCATTAAGTTCAAAACTAAAGCACTATTGTGCATTCTACAAGTGGACAGATCAAATGGTAACACCATCTACTCTAGTTACACAGATTGCGAATACTAAGCAGAGATATCCTTAATTGGCTGAATGACCGTGAAGAGGCAATAACTAGAGAAGGAAGGGGGACTAATTGGAAAGTCTATGTCAGCTTGACTGGTTCTACAGCCTGCACGGATCATTCAGCAAAGGGAGGAGACACTATCTTGAGAAGGAAGATAAAGACAACCTTTCACATTACCTCATAGTAAGGAATGCATAGCCAGCAAAGGTCTGGCTGGGGACACAAAATGGAACTCTCAGCCGAATCAGGAAAATGGCTTCCAGGCAATTAATGTTAACTTTTTCTCAACAGACAGTATATCTTACTTACAAATAATGGGGAATAAACAGTTAACACTAATTCTAATTATAAAATGCTGCAAGTGAATACATGAGAATACCTTCAGAGTTAATTATTAATGAATGCAAAGCAAAGGTCCTCTTGAGATGTATTCAGTTGATGCAATTTCTACATTTTCATTCAAATTGCACTTCATTTTAAACTTGTAGAGGATGAGGAAATAAGATTATTCAATGTAAATTGAGCAGTAGGGAGACGCATAATAGGCTGGGGCTATTTTCCCTGGAGGATCAGAAGCTGAGGGGAGACACTATAGAGCCCGCAAATCCACCAACACACTAAAACAGCAGCCAATGAACTTGAAAGAAACTATACAATGAGCAAAAAGTAACATCATTTACAAAATACCATGCAAGGACTGTAACAAACACTACATTGGACAAACAGGCAGAAAACTAGCCACCAGATTACATGAACACCAACTAGCCACAAAAAGACATGACCCACTCTCACTAGTATCCTCACATACAGATGAGGAAGGACACCACTTCGACTGGGACAATACATTCATCCTAGGACAAGCCAAACAAAGACACACACGAGAATTCCAAGAAGCATGGCATTCCACCCGGAACTCGATCAACAAACACATCAATTTAGATCCCATGTACCACCCCCTGAAAAAAGAAACCGGAAGTGACTTCAGCACAGGAAATGACATCACCAACACAAAGAAACCCAAACATATAAATATAAAGCAGGAATTTTCAGTATTGCTTTGCATGAGGTCCACTGAAGATGGTACCTAGAAATGTAATGAAATGTCTAGAAATGAACCTTCCAGCTCAGCCAGCAAACCTACATCCAAAACCTCAACCTGAGCTACAAATCTTCTCAAAACTCACTAATTTAAAAGGTATCTGGATGGGTATATGAATAGGAACAGTTTAGAATGATATGGGCCAAATGCTGGCAAGTGGGACTAGATTTATTTAGGACATCTGGTCAGCATGGATAAGTTGGACCGAAGGGTTTGTTTCCATGCTATACATCTCTATGGCTCTATGAGAATTGTTGATGAATAAATCTTCATTTCAAATTGTTCAAAGTATCTCATAAAATACCAAGTAATACATAACCTAAAATAATGTACCACTTGTGTAATTATCGAGGAGAAAGTGAGGTCTGCAGATGCTGGAGATCAAAGTTGAAACTTTATTGCTGGAACAGCACAGCAGGTCAGGCAGCATCCAGGGAACAGGAGATTCGACGTTTCGGGCACAGGCCCATCTTCAGGAATGAGCAGAGAGTGTTCAGCAGGAGAAGATAAAAGGTAGGGAGGAGGGACTTGGAGGAGGGGCGTTGGAAATGTGATAGGTGGAAAGAGGTCAAGGTGAGGGTGATAGGTCGGAGTAGGATGGAGGCGGAGAGGTCAAGAAGAAGACTGCAGGTCAGGAAGGCGGTGCCGGGCTGGAGGGATTCGGCTGAGACAAGGTGGGGGGAGGGGGGATGAAGAAACTGGTGAAGTCCAAGTTCATCCCCTGTGGTTGGAGGGTTCCCAGTCGGAAGATAAGACGCTCCTCCTCCGACCGTCGCGTTGTTGTGGTTTGGCGGTGGATGAGTCCAATGACCTGCATATCCTCGGTGGAGTGGGAGGGGGAGTTGAAATGCTGTGCTACAGGGTGGTTGGGTTGGTTCGTCCGGGTGGCCCAGAGGTGCTCTCTGAATCGCTCCGCAAGTAGGCGGCCTGTCTCCCCAATATAGAGGAGGCCACACCGGCTGCAGCGGATGCAGTAGATGATGTGGGTGGAGGTGCAGGTGAATCTGTGGCGGATATGGAAGTTTCCTTTGGGGCCTTGGAGAGAAGTGAGGGGGGAGGTGTGGGCGCAAGTGTTGCACCTCCTGCAGTTGCAAGGGAAGGTGCCGGGAGTGGAGGTTGGGTCGGTGGGGGGTGTGGATCTGACAAGGGAGTCGCGGAGGGAGTGGTCTCTACGGAAAGCTGATAGGGGAGGGCCTCCTTCTTCAAGGACCGCAATTTCCCCCCCGACGTGGTCGACGGTGCCCTCCACCGCATCTCCTCCACTTCCCGCTCCTCCGCCCTTGAGCCCCGCCCCTCCAACCGCCACCAGGACAGAACCCCACTGGTCCTCACCGACCACCCCACCAATCTCCCCAGCGCATCATCCGCCGTCACTTCCGCCACCTCCAAACAGACCCCAGCACCAAGGATATATTTCCCTCCCCTCCCCTATCAGCTTTCCGTAGAGACCACTCCCTCCGCGACTCCCTTGTCAGATCCACACCCCTCACCGACTCAACCTCCACTCCCGGCACCTTCCCTTGCAACCGCAGGAGGTGCAACACTTGCGCCCACACCTCCCCCCTCACTTCTCTCCAAGGCCCCAAAGGAAACTTCCATATCCGCCACAGATTCACCTGCACCTCCACCCACATCATCTACTGCATCCGCTGCAGCCGGTGTGGCCTCCTCTATATTGGGGAGACAGGCCGCCTACTTGCGGAGCGATTCAGAGAGCACCTCTGGGCCACCCGGACGAACCAACCCAACCACCCTGTAGCACAGCATTTCAACTCCCCCTCCCACTCCACCGAGGATATGCAGGTCATTGGACTCATCCACCGCCAAACCACAACAACGCGACGGTCGGAAGAGGAGCGTCTTATCTTCCGACTGGGAACCCTCCAACCACAGGGGATGAACTTGGACTTCACCAGTTTCTTCATCCCCCCTCCCCCCACCTTGTCTCAGCCGAATCCCTCCAGCCCGGCACCGCCTTCCTGACCTGCAGTCTTCTTCTTGACCTCTCCGCCTCCATCCTACTCCGACCTATCACCCTCACCTTGACCTCTTTCCACCTATCACATTTCCAACGCCCCTCCTCCAAGTCCCTCCTCCCTACCTTTTATCTTCTCCTGCTGAACACTCTCTGCTCATTCCTGAAGAAGGGCCTGTGCCCGAAACGTCGAATCTCCTGTTCCCTGGATGCTGCCTGACCTGCTGTGCTGTTCCAGCAATAAAGTTTCAACACTTGTGTAATTAACCAACAATGTATAACAAATAGGTAAGAGATTTGAGCATTGCTGTAAAGGCCAGCATCTGTTACCGCTCTCTTCATGCTCTTGAGCAGATGGCAATGGGCCTTGTGAACTGCTCCAGTCTGTATGGTGTACATACACCCACAGAAGCAATTCAAGGCATTTGACATGGCCATGCTGAAGGAACAATAATTTGATTTCAAAGCCAAATGGTGCATTGCTAGGAAAAAAAGTTGCAGATTATGGTGTCCCCATGCATCTGCTGCTCTTGTCCTTCTAGATGATACTGGTGAGTTAGGAAGCTGCTATCAGAGGGCATTCAATGAGTTTCTATACACTTCTGACACCACACAATGTTAGGAGGAGTGAATAGTTAAGATACTGGATGGAATTTGAATCAAAGGAGTTATTTTATTGAGCTTGAATGTTGTTGAAGCTACTCACATCTAGGCAAGCAGAGAGAATTCCATCACATTCCCAACATTTGTAAGTAGATGTCAGGCTTTGGTGAGTTAGGAAGTGATTTACCCAGCATAGAATTCCGAGACTCAGATCTGCTCTCACAACCATAACTGGCTGGTCCAGTTTAGCTTAGTTTCTGATCAATGATAACCTGTAGGATGTTGATGTCATGCTTTCAGTGGGAGTAATGCTGTTGAAAGGCAAGGGGAGCTGGCTAAATTCTCTCTTGTTTGAAATAATCATTGTCAGGCACTTGCTTTTTTTTCACAAAAGTTCTTACGACAATATTACAATCCTGAATATTGTCCAGGTCTAGATGCATATGGACACAGACTGCTCCAGTTTTGAGGAATCATCAGTGAACATCTCCATTTTTGACTTTATGATGGAGAGGAGATTATATTTGAAGCAGCTTAAGATTGA
Source organism: Chiloscyllium plagiosum (assembly GCF_037043375.1). Taxonomy (NCBI): domain Eukaryota; kingdom Metazoa; phylum Chordata; class Chondrichthyes; order Orectolobiformes; family Hemiscylliidae; genus Chiloscyllium; species Chiloscyllium plagiosum. Next base: position 12,554,493 of record NW_028270158.1, on the reverse strand, counting down.
TGTGTCCAGGATGCTACCCTGAGGAACTCCTGAAGTGATGTTCTCTGGCTAAGGTGTTTGGCTTCCAACAATCAAACCATATTGGCAAGAAGGTGGCAGAGTAAGATGCACCTACTGGAGTTCCTCTGCTCTGCCTGTGTTTTTTTCTTTCTTTCTCTCCCCTTAGACTCGAAGGTGAATCCTGGAGAAGCAGCAGGCGCAGGCAACGAGTCCTGGAGCAGCATGTGGGCAGCAACTCCCGGAGTAGTAGGCAACAAGCCCCAGAGCAGTGCTTGGGAAAGCAGCCCTGTAGTAGCATGGGCAGTGAGTTGTGGGGCAGCGAGGGCAGTGAGTCCTGGAGCAGTGTATGAGCAGTAAGCCTTAGAGCAGTGTGTTGGGCAGCAAGCCCCGGAGCAACGTGTGGGGAAGCGCACGGGAAAGCAGCGAGTCCCGGGCAGAGACCAGCATGGGGAGACAGTCCTGGAACTTACTTTGGCACAGCTGTGTGCCGGAATGGAACAGCGTAGTGGGAATGGCTGTTGGACTGGGGTGTGGCGCAGGCGGTCAGACCATCTGCGGGGCTGCTACAATGTAATGTTTATTTGAAATTTCTTACCTGACTGCAACGTCACTCCTTAACAATGTCTTATTTCTAACTTGTCTTTTAAACTCTGTAAAGTAATGTAACTACTTTTTATTCCTCTTTTGTATCCAAAATTTGTCCCTAGGTACTTGTACCTAAGATGGTGCCCTAAAAGGTAGACATTGTAAAAGCTTTTCTCTGTACTTCTGCAATGGAGTACACACGACAATAAATTGATATTCTATTCTATTCTATTTCCTGTATGCTAGGTGTGACACTCCAACCTGTGGAGAATCCTCTCACAATTTCTAATTACTTCAATTTTGTTAGCAATCATTTATGACAATCAGTCAATTTCTTGCCATGATGTCAAAGACAGTCACTCTCGCTCTCCTCTGGAATTTAACTCTTGCCATCACAATCTCTGTTCAACTCAGCAAGGATCCATGGGCTCTGGTTAAATCCAGCTGAGCAAATGCCACTTGATAGCATTGCTGGTGACAACTTCCCACTTTGCTAATGGAAAATACATTGAGTAGGTGGTCATTTGTCACTTGGGGCTATCCTGCTTTCTGTGAACCGGACATACCGAGGTAATTTTCCATATGTTGTTGTACCTGTGCTGGAACAAATTAGTTAAGGGTGCAGCCAGTTCTGGAGCACAAATCTTAATACCACAGCAGTGATGTTATCAGGGCCAATAGCCCTCTACCTTTGGCTGTTTCTTGATATCACAAGAACAGAATTGAATCTGATGAAGAACAGTCCCTGTGCTGTTGAGGGTTTTGGGATCGACTCGGCACTTTGGGCTAATGATTGTCATTGGTACTGGCTTCCTTCCTAAGATATGAAAAGAAACAAGGGAAAACATTCCAAAATTGTTGGTCATCATTTTCTAAAATTCTCTAGTTTAGATATTTGTACCAATGGAATCAAAACTTGTAAATGTCACTCTAATAGCTAAGAAGGAAGCAAAGGAAAAGCTTATTCGAATCTCTCAAAATAATATCAGTTCTGAAGAACTTTTAGAATCTATGTGTTTGTATACAGAAACATTTTAGATTACTTACAGTGTGGAAACAGGCCCTTTGGCCCAACAAGTCCACACCGACCCACTGAAGTGCAATTCACCCAGACCCATTCCCCTACACCTAACACTACAGGCAATTTAGTATGGCTAATTCACCTAACCCACACATTTTTGGACTGTGGGAGGAAACCAGAGCAAACCCACGCAGACACAGGGAGAACGTGCAAACTCCACACAGTCAGTCACCTGAGGCGGGACTTGAACCCAGGTCTCTGGTGCTGTGAGGCAGCAGTGCTAACCACTGTGCCACCATGCCACCCACAAATGTTAGAGGTAATCCTGAAAGGATACTGGAATGTTTGCCTTCATTCTCAGAAGATGGAATACAAAGATGCAAAGGAGATGCTGCAATATATAAGGAATCGTTCAAATATCAGCTGTAATACTGTGCAGCATATTAGGCCATAAGACCACAAGACACAGGAGCAGAAATTAGGCCATTCAGTCCATTGGGTCTGTTCTGCCATTCAATCATGGTTGTTCCATTTCTAAAAGTTAGTAACCCAAAGGAGCTCCTATTTTTGACTTTGTCTGTCTTTGTTGCATTTAAATTGGTATCAATTACCAAACAGTGTAAATATTCTTTAAGGTTATAGTAGCACAGCGAAATGATCTGGCGATTCATTTCAAATACCACACTGTAGCTGGGAATTTAAAGTCAATTAAATAAACTTGGAATTGTAAGCTATTACCAGTAACAGTGAACATGAAACTACAGTGAACACAGACTGTTGTAAAAACCCAGCTGGTTCACTGATGCTCTTTAGGGAAGGAAAATTGCTCTCCTTGCCTAATCTGGTATATATATATACATGACTCCTGAGAAACAACAAAGTGATTGATTATCAACTATCCTTTGTAATAGCCTAACAAACTATCCAGTTATGTTTCAGAGTTTCATTCAAGTTATATTCATCACCACCTTCTCAAAGGGAATTCAGGATGGGCAACAAATGCTGATCCCTCCAGCAACGCCCAAATCCCATGAATGAAGAATCTCATGCGAATAAGTTGAGTTGTTTACTATAATAAATTAATTTGTGACTAGTAGATAAATAATTTTCCACCATACATTTTATCTGGTTTGGGGAGCATGCCATTCAATCTTCCCACTGTACACCTCAACTACCAGTAGATGTAGCTAGTGTACTTTCTAAATGCACCACAAAGTCCAATATGCTACACCAAAGTTAGGAAATCTTCAGTTACAATAACTCTGCAATTGTGATGCACAAGATATTCAAAAATGACAATGGAATGTTGGCCCTTATCTCAGAGAAAGGAATACAAAGGGCCAAGGAGATGCTACAGTTAAATAAGGAATTGTTGAGATATCATCTGTTGTACTGCATTCAGTTTTTATGGACTATTAGGAGATATGTATCTGAGATATTAACGTGGCTTGATCAATCTAAATGCTTCTGAAAGATTTTTAATTCATTCTACTGCATTTGCTTCTCTATTTACAAAATTCATTCAACTCCCCAATTCTGTTACATTCGCAACCTGGATAAATGAGAAGTGGTGCATTTTGGAAGGTCGAACTCGAATGCTGAATACAGAATTAAAGACAGGTTTCTTGGCAGTGTGGAGGAACAGAGGGATCTGGGTGTGCAAGTACATAGATCCCTCAAAGTTGCCACCCAAGTGGATAGGGTTGTTAAGAAAGCATATGGCGTTTTGGCTTTCATTAACAGGGTGCTCAAGTTTAAGAACCACGAGGTTTTGCTGCAGCTCTACAAGTCCCTGGTGAGACCACACTTGGAATATTGTGTCCAGTTCTGGTCACCCTACTATAGGAAAGATACAGAGGCTTTGGAGAGGGTGCAAAAAAGGTTTACCAGGATGCTGTCTAGACTGAAGGGCTTTCCTTCTGAATAAGCTCAGACTTCTCTCTCTGGAGAGAAGGAGGAAGAGAGGAGACCTGACTGAGGTATACAAAATAATGAGTGGAATAGATAGAGTCAATAGCCAGAGACTTTTCCCCAGGGCAGGATTGACTGGTACAAGGAGTTATAGTTTGAAGATATTAGGAGGAAGGTATAAAGGAGACGTCAGAGGCAGGTTCTTTGCACAGAGAGTTGTGAATGCATGGAATGCGTTGCCAGCTGTGGTGGTGGAAGTAGAGTCATTGGGGACATTTAAGCGACTGCTGGACATGCACATGGATAGCAGTGAGTTGAGGGGTGCGTGAATTAAGTTACTATATTTTACATTAGGATTAACCTCGGCACAACATCGTGGACCAAAGGGCCTGTTCTTTGCTGTACTTTTCTATGTTCTAAACATAAATATCTAATTTACTAGACTGGATGCAGAGAGTGAAAGAAGGGACATATCAGTAGTGAAAAAGGAAAGTAGAAACTCTTGTAGTTAGCAAAATTTAGAAAGCAAAAGGAAATCCATGTGTACAGCAAATGGATGATCCAAAGTGTTTTACAAACAATGAATAACTTTTGAAGGATCTCAAATATTGTAATGTAGGAAATAAGGCAGCCAATTTGCATGTAGCCAAAATCATACAAAAAGTAACCTCATAAAGACCAGATTTTGTGATTTTGATTAAGGAATAAATATTGGACAAGAAACCAGGGCTCATTCCCTGACTCCACTTTGAAATAGTGCAGAGTTATCTTTTATATCACCATGAGAGAGCCTTTACCTCTCATCTGAAAATAGCCTCATTCATGATTTGTTTAGATTACTTACAGTGTGGAAACAGGCCCTTCAGCCCAACAAGTCCACACCGACCCTCCAAAGAGCAACCCACCCAGACCCGTTCCCCTACATTAACTCCTTCACCTGACACTATGGGCAATTTAGCATGGCCAATTCACCTAACCTGCACATCTTTGGACTATGGGAGGAAACTGGAGCACCCAGAGGAAACCCATGCAGACACAGGGAGAATGTGCAAACTCCACATAGACAGTTGCCCAAGGTGGGAATTGAACCCAGGTCTCTGGTGCTGTGAGGCAGCAGTGTCACCGTGCCGCACATCCACTCATGCTTTACTGAAGAGTCAGTCTAAGATTTTGTGTTCAAGCCTCTAGAGTAGACTTGAACCAATAACCTCTGACTCAGAGAGAAAAGCGTTAAGAACTGAAACCCAGCTAGTATAATAATGTAAGAACTCTTCTCCACTCTTTTGCATTACTATGGTGGAAGAGGGGAAAGATATAAAAGAGAACTGCGGGACAACTGAGGGTGGTATGGGTATGGAATGAGCTGCCAAAGAAAGTGATGGAGGCTGGTACAATTGCAACATTTAAGAGGTACTTGGATGGGTATATGAATAGGAAGGGTTTGAAGGGATATGGGCCAGGTACTGGCAGGTGGGACTAGATTGGGTTGGGATATCTGGTTGGCATGTTTGGGTTGGACGAAGGGTCTATTTCCATGCTGTACATCTCTATGACTCTATGACAATCAGTTATCAAATAATGGCAGCTTATTCCTGGTTAATTTAATTAATGCTTGCTGATAAATAGATGTGAGACTGAAGAACATAAAACAAGTACAAGAAACAGTAAGCTAATGATTCTCAAATGAGGGCAGGAAGAATAGATGATTGGGAATAAAGGTTACAAGAATCCATGGCAAGGGAACATTTTGCATTAAGGAGTTCAAAAACCGGCACGGGATAAAATGTTTTAGTGCATAGCATAGTTGAACTAAAAGATGCAAAACATTTTCAACCACATGTTCTCACGTGAAAACTTAAAGATATTTTTAAAACTGTAGTTAAAAATAGCCTTTTCTCACAAAGCAAAGACATTATTTGCATATCAGCCAACTAATGTACTGTTTGCTAAAGAGGTTTAACACCAGAAGAACATTGATCTTTCAAAATTGCAAGTATTGCATCCAGCATATACTCATAAGTATTTCTATTTCAAAATTACCACATTGTAAGTATGATATGTTACGATCGTTGATGAGACTGCAACACTTTTTGAACAGGAGAAAGTGAGGACTGCAGATGCTAGAGATCAGAGTCAAAAAGTGTGGCGCTGGAAAAGCACAGCAGGTCAGGCAACATCCGAAGAGCAGAAGAGTCGACGTTTCGAGCATAAGACCTTCATCATGATCAGGCTTATGTCCGAAATGTTGACTCCTGCTCCTTAGATGCTGCCTGACCTGCTGTGATTTTCCAGCGCCACCCTTTTTGACATTTTCTTAACAGTCTAACTAGGGATCAAGAAAGGATTTTTTTTTGTTATAAAGTAGAAAATGTTTGATATCCAAGCCACTTAATACGAGAATAAAGTCACAAGACTTGACAAAATTGAATGAACAAAGTAAACTTAGTCCAGCAAAACAATCTCCAATACACTTACAGGCAGGTCCCAGATTGCAAATAGGTTCCGTCTGTAGTCCATTTCGAAGTCTATTTGTACAAGTCAGAACATATTACAGGACAATATAAAGGAATTGGACAGAAAATGTTTGAATGTCAGATCTTTAAACTTACACCAATGTATGAGATCTCATTCATAAGCTCGAGCATTCTTAAGTCGGGCGATCATAAATAGGGAACCCCCAATTCAACTTTTATGCTAATAATCAAAATTAACACAATGTAAATATGGTTAACAGACACAGCATAGCCAAACATCCCACAGAGCGCATTAAATAGCAAACAATAGATCCACAAAGATGGCAGCACAGTGCTATACTGCAGAATGCTATTGCTTGGGAAATTCTCAATACTGACTTTGAACCCCATGAAGTTTCATGATATGATTAGATTAGATTAGATTACTTACAGTGTGGAAACAGGCCCTTCGGCCCAACAAGTCCACACCGACCCGCCGAAGCGCAACCCACCCATACCCCTACATCCACCCCTTTAACCTAACACTACGGGCAATTTAGCATGGCCAATTCACCTGACCCGCACATCTTTGGACTGTGGGAGGAAACCGGAGCACCCGGAGGAAACCCACGCAGACACGGGGAGAATGTGCAAACTCCACACAGTCAGTCGCCTGAGTCGGGAATTGAACCCGGGTCTACAGGCGCTGTGAGGCAGCAGTGCTAACCACTGGGCCACCGTGCCGCCCAATCAGACACTGACAAGAAAGCCCACTGTTGATTATCAGTTACTGCCCTTTGCTAACTGATGAAGCAGTACACCTGCACATTGAACACACCTTGGTAAAAGCACGGAGGCTGGCAAGGACATGGAATGTATGCTGGGTGAAGGACTTTAATGACCATTATCAAGAGTGGCTCAGTAGCACCACCAGGATTAAGTCAGGTCAGTAAATACAGATTACAACTGCTAGACTGGGTTTGCGGTAGATAGTAAGAAAATCAACAAGAGGAAAAGAGTAACATGACTTCATCCGCATCAATCTACTTATTGAAGATACATCAGTCCATAATTGTATTCGTTACTGCACATGTATATATTCTTGGAGGGCTTGACAGGATTATTTTGGATAAGTTGTTTCTCCTTGTAGGAGAGTACAGGACCACAGGGCATAACCTCAGAGTGAAAGGTCATCTTTTAAGTCAGAGGTGAGGAAAGATTTCTTTTCTCAGATGGTAGTCAATCTGTAGATTTCTACAAAGGGCTATCAAGGCTTTATAGTTAAAGCTGAGATAGACAGGTCTTTAATCAGTAAGGAAATCAAAGATTAAATGAAAAAAGGGCAAGAAGATGTTGGAGCAGAATTACGCCATTCAGCCCATCAAGTCTGCTCCTCCATTTAATGAGGTCATGGCTGATATGACAATCCTTAACTCCACTTTCCTGCCTTTTCCACTAACTGTATTTGATGGGCCAAATGGCATATTTTCTGTTCATATATCTTATCGCCTTTCAATAAGTCATTAGATTAGATTACATTACAGTGTGGAAACAGGCCCTTCGGCCCAACAAGTCCACACCGACCCGCCGAAGCGCAACCCACCCATACCTCTACATTTACCCCTTACCTAACTCTACGGGCAATTTAGCATGGCCAATTCACCTGACCTGCACATCTTTGGACTGTGGGAGGAAACCGGAGCACCCGGAGAAAACCCACGCAGACACGGGGAGAATGTGCAAACTCCACACAGTCAGTCGCCTGAGGCGGGAGTTGAACCCGGGTCTCTGGCGCTGTGAGGCAGCAGTGCTAACCACTGTGCCACCATGCCACCAACATGGTAGCAGTGACCATTGCATGGTCCTCTGCTCACATTGAGGATACCCTCCATTATGTTGTGTGGCACCACCACTATGCTAGATGGGACAAACTTTGAAAACTCAGCTCAAACTTATGCATCCATGAGGCACTGTGGGCCAACAGCAGCAGTACAGACAATTAAACAATTGACAAGAGGAGGAGCTTCTACAAATATCCCCATACTCAACAGTGAAGAAGCCTAGCGCATCAAAAGATGAGGCTGTCGCACTTATAAACATCTTCAGATAAAAGTGACAAATAGATGATCTATTTCAGCCTTCTCCTGACATTGTCAGCATCATAGATGCCAAATTACAAACAGTTTGATTCCTTAAATGTGATGTGAATTGCCATTATAACAGACATTATAACAGCAGATCAAAGGCTCTGAAATCTGGAGTGAGTAACTCACCTTCTGTCTCCTCAGTTCCTATATATCACCAACAAGGCATAAGTCAGGAGTGTGGATGTCTGGATGGCTGCATTTCCAAACCAATCTAGAAGTTTAACATGATTCAAAATAAAGCAACCCACTTAATTGGAACCTGAACCACGATCTTCCACATTCTAAAAGACTATATAGGAGCAGAATTAAGCCAACTGCCCATCGAGTCTGCGCTACCATTCGATGATACCTGAGATGTTCCTCAACCCCATTCTCCTGTCACCAAATCCCTGATCCCCTTACTAATCAAGAACATAACTATCTTTGTCTTAAATACATTTAAAGACTTAACCTCAACAGCCTACTGCAGTAATGAGTTTCACAGATTCACCACCATCTGTCTTAAAAGATTCCTCCACATCTCAGTTCCAAATGGTCATCCCTTCATTAGCCCTTGGGTCCTATTCTCTCTCACTAGTAGAAACATTTTCTCTGTGTCCACTCTATCCAGGCCTCTCAGTATTCTGTAAGTTTCAATGAGTTTCAACAGGATACAAGAAGATAATGATTGCAAGCTATTGGCAGCAATATGGTACTAAGGACTGTTTTAGCAGTGGCAATGTAAAATGTATTTTCCTAACAGCCATCCATTGCTTGTCTGCACACAGAGCTTAGGTTACAATAACAACAACAACAACACAGCCTGAAGGCTACAACTCTACCAAAGCAAGAAATAATTGTAACGTCGATTTTGCTGCTCGTCGGATGCTGCCTGAACTGCTGTGCTCTTCCAGCACCACTGATCCAGAATCTGGTCTCCAGCATCTGCAGTCATTGTTTTTACCATAGGAGGAGACCAAGCTGGGATATCAACTCAGCATTTCTGGTAAAAGGTGATTGCAAATGCTTCAGCGTTGACTTCTGCACTGATGTCCTAGCATCCACCCCATTGCCCCTTGCAAATGCTTCTGCTCACCTTCACGAATTTACTCCATCTGTACTCAGATCCTTCAGCTTCTAGTCCCTGCTGGCACATGGAGCAGATGTGGGGGTGAAGTTGCACACTGCTGTACAGCAAAACATGTACATCTAGACTGAGGACTGCCTAGTGACAATACAAGCTGCCTGGTTGTGTGACTACACTACTTGACATGGCAAGGCAAGGTAAGGCAGGATGCCGTGAGCATGCAGGCAAGCAGTAAGTGAGCGAGTGCTATGAGTAAGTAAGCATCCCAAAGATGCAATTCAGTCCAGTCTGTGAACTGGGTGTCTGTCACTGCTTGCAAAATGTCCCTGCTGTCTTTTAATGGAAGGTGCTGGCGCACTTTGCAATGTGGGTTTGTGCTTCCAGATCACACTGCCAGACACTTGTTGAAGCACCAGGATGGTCATGATGAGCTGAGAAATGTAAGATGGTAATTCCCATGGAGTGAGTGAGTAAATGCAGCTGGTGCCTGTGTATCATGCCCTGGGTTGCTGTTTGGTCACAAGCTACACGAAGATAATTCAGATCGAGCTGAATCTGCCAGTATACCACTTTGGTCTCCCTGTCACATTTTCCTGATGCCCATCTTGTTGGCACGTTTGATGAAGTGAAGGTGTGAATGTTAATGAGGTGACCTGTGGCATCCCCAAGGTATGTAACAAGCAATAATGACTGTCAATTGGTGGATTGCCATTGCCTAGCCACGACACTTGTGAAAAGCATGAAAGATATCAATGTTGAGATGAGCCTCACCGCAGTTGTCACTAATTCTGCCACACATCTCGCTGCAGCCCACACTGCTTAGATCCCTATTAAAAATCCATACTTTGTGCAGTATCAGATTTAAAGGTGTAAAAACTTGCTGAAGTTCTGAGAACTTCGATCTTCATGGCTTAATTACCTCTGTGAGGTTATTAGACTGTAAATATGTTGTTTACGTATTTACAACATGAAAATATGTAAACCCTCCTGCTTAATTTAAAACCAGTAACACAGAAAAGATTTATCCCATGCAGTAATCCGTAAAAATTCGAGTCACCAGGAACTATTTAAAGTGAAAAAAAACAACTTTATTTCTTGAAGTATAACAGAGAATAATTAATGAACAACTATTTATCATTTCTTCCTTTAACCTATCTTGTACCTTCCCTTCTATAATACTAGTTTGATAAAACTCCCAATTAAGATTTACAAAACCACACTTTTTATCTCAAAACCAGGCAGCTTTTGTGCTTCTGTTCAGATCTTCCTGTGTCTTCTTTTCTTCTTAGGAATTTTTGCATCACAGGTTACTGATCGAATAGGTACTTTTAACAGAGCTATTTTTCAAGCAGTCTGTTAACATGCTGGGCTTGACAGTTCTCCTCTCAACTGTTCAATTTTCCCCAGTCTTATACCCCCAAAGCATCGGATTGTGTCATTGGCTTTTAAGATTGTCAGTATACTCAATCCAAATGGATTGGAGTTTGATATTTCTTGGGGTATAATTTAAACTGATTGGCTGAATTCGAATTTGTGTTTTTGTCTCATCGCAACTCAGCAAATGCTGTTTGTTCTTAATCAAATGTTACTTTGTAAATTCTCCAGCACTCGATGTACTTGCCAAGTCCTTCATTCTCTTAAAGGTACACCCACATCTTCATAACAATGTCGAAAGCTAATAGTTTCAATGAAATATGGTGCAGAGATAGGTATGGCCCAAGGAGGAACTGATTAGTTTTAATAAAGATGTGAATTCAGATCCTGAAAGAAAAATTGATTTTTTTAATAATACTCATAGAGTCCGACAGCCATGGAGACAGGCCCTTTGGCTCAAACTGGTCCATGCTGATCTATTTCACTGCACATGGCCCATATCATTTTTAATCCTTTCCTATCCATATATTTGTCCGAATGCCTTTTAAATGTTGTTAATGTACCCACCTCAACTACTTCCACTGGCAGTTCATTCCATACATGTGTCATCCTCTGTGAAAAAAAAGTTGCCCCTCAGGTTCCTTTTTATTTTTTTCCTTCTAACCTTAAACTGATGCCCTCTAGTCCTCGATTTCTCAACCCTGGGAAAAAGACTTAAGTGCGGTCATGCCTCTCATAATCTTATACACTTCTATAAGAGCCCCCTAAGTCTCCTATGCCTGAAAGGAAAATGTCCTAGCTTGCCCAACCACTCCCTATAACTCAGACCATTGAGTTCAGACAAGATCCTTGTAAACTTCTTCTGTACTCTCTTACCAGTTTAATAACATCCTTCCTACAACAAGGTGACCAAAACTGAATGCAATACTCCAAATACGGCCTCACTAATGTCCTGCATAACTGCAACATAACTTCCCAAGTTCTATCCTCAATGCCCTGACTGATGAAGGCCAGTGTGCAAAAAGACTTCTTCACTGCTCTGTCTACCTGTGACTCCATTTTCAGAGAACAGTGAACCTGAACTTCAAGATCTGTCTGCTCCATTCCACTCCTTAAGGCCCTATCTTTCATCATGAAACTCCTACCTTGAGTTGATTTTCCAAAATGCAACACCTTACACTTCTCTATGTTAAACTCCATTTGCCATTTCTCAGCCCACTTCCCCACCTGATCAAGGTCATGCTGCAATTTCTGACAACCTTCCTCACTGTCCATGATACCTTGTATTTTAGTGTCACCAGCAAACTTACTAATCATGCCTTGTACATTCTCATCTAAATCATTGATATAGATAACAAACAATATTGGGCACAGCACTGAACCCTGAGGCACTCCACCAATCACAGGTCTCCAGTCCATCAAGCATCCTTCCACTATTACCCTTTCCTTCCTACCATCAAGCCAATTTTGTATCCTATTTGTCAGCTCGCCCTGGATTCTATATGAACTGATTTTCCAGAGCAGCCCACCATGTGGAACTTTATTAAAGGCCTTACTGAAATCCATTTAGAATACATTTACTGCCCTGCCCTTGTCAACCTTCCTGGTCACTTCATCAAATAGCACTAACAAATTTGTGAGGCATGATCTCCCACTACTACTAACCAAACCCTGTCTTTAAAAATGCATGTATATCGTATCTCTCAGAATCTTCTCAAGTAACTTACCACGACAGATGTTCAGCTTATTGGTCTATAGTTCCCAGGCTTTTCTTTGCAGCCCTTCTTGAATAATAACATAACATTCACTACCCTCCAGTCTTCCAGGGACCTCACCTGTGGCTAACGATGATGCAAAAATATTAGCCAGGATCCCTGGTAATTTCCTCTCTATCAACTTGCAATATTTATGGATATATCTGGTCAGGACCAGGAGATTTATCCACCTTCATACATTCTCATACATCCAACACCTCCTCTCCTGTGATATGGACTGTTGTGGATTGTCTTATTGAGAATGTTGTTGATTGTTTTAGAATGTCATGGATTGTCTCAGCTGCTCTATAGAAAATATATACAGCTGTCGAATGTGAATGGAGTTTTCAGAGCACATTGTTGGGCGTGAATTGGTCTGAGGCTTCTTCAGGGAGAGTGAATTTCCTAATAAAAAGATTTTGCTTTCCAGTTTTCAGTTATACAGCATCAATCAGACAGAGAAAACACCCAAGAAAGAGTGCAAAAGTGTAACGTGGTTGACTTAACCCAGTGTGACTCTCTACTGAGTGTACTTTTAATTTCTTGTCAGTTTCCCGAGTATTCCATACTTGGAAAAGGTTTCTGCTAAGCTGGCTAATTGTTTTCCGTGTTAACTTTATAAAGGCTTGTCTAAGCAATACAAGTTATTCTGCTATAACGTGTGTTTCCTTAATCTAAATTCGCAGTAACACAATTGACGAACTGGGGACAGTTTCTCAAGCATGAACTTTTGAAATGTGTGCTGGCTGTAACGTGTATCACCAGCACTTTAAATGCTGTTTGTAAAGTGAGAATTCTCTATAATGTGGGACTGCAGAAGAACACAACCACCACCTTTCAGAAGACTACCTTGACTCTTGAAGGCAAAACACAGCATTGGAAAATAACTAACACATGAAATAATTTTGATTCATAGCTTTATTAAAATATTTTGTTGGCGCTCATACCATAAGTTCCTTCATGCCTCTCAATCATTGTTACAATTTTTTTAAAATAGCTGATACTTGTATATAATATTTTTATATAATTATGTTTTACAATTTTTTCTAATTTTATAATCTCTTGTAGTTTCAATATCAAAAGTGAATCATCAGGAGTGGGATGAGGGGAGTCAGATTAGCGCTTCCAATGAACAACTTGCCAGTGGCTAAGAGTTTTTTGCGCTGCAGACTGATGTTAGTAATTGAGTTTTTTGAAGAAGTAACAAGAGGATTGATGAGGGCAGAACGGTAGACGTGATCTATATGGACTCCAGTAAGGCGTTAAACAAGGTACTCCATGGGAGACTGGTTAGCAAGGTTAGGTCTCATGGAATACAGGGAGAACTAGCCATTTGGATACAGAACTGGTTCAAAGGTAGAAAACAGAGGATGGTGGTGGAGGGTTGTTTTTCAGATTGGAGGCCTGTGACCAATGGAGTGCCACAAGGATCAATGCTGGGTTCACTACTTTTCGTCATTTATATAAATGATTTGGATGTGAGCTTAAGAGGTATAGCTAGTAAATTTGCAGATGACACCAAAATTGAAGGTGTAGTGGACCTTGATCAGATGGGCCAATGGACTGAGGAGTGGCAGATGGAGAATAATTTAGATAAATTTGAGGTACTGCATTTTGGAAAAGCAAATCAGAGAAGGACTTATACACTTAATGCTAAGGTGTTGCTGAACAAAGTGACCTTGGACTGCAGATTCATAGCTCCTTGATAGTAGAGTCGCAGGTAGACAGGATAGTGAAGAAGGTGTTTGGTATGGCTTTCTTTACTGGGCAGAATATGGAGTACAGGAGTTGGGAGGTCATGTTGTGGCTGTACAGGACATTGGCTAGGCCACTGTTGGAACATTATGTGCAATTCTGGTCTCCTTCCTATCAGAAGGATGTTGTGAAACTTAAAAGAGTTCAGAAAAGATTTACAAGGATGTTGCCAGGGTTGGAGGATTTGAGCTATCGGGAGAGATTGAATAGGTTGGGGCTGTTTTCCCTGGAACTTCGGAGGCTGAGGGGTGACCTTATAGAGGTTTATAAAATCATAAGGGGCACGGATAGGGTAAATAGACAAGATATTTTCCCTGGGATGGGAGAGTCCAGAACGAGAGGGCATAGGTTTAGGGTGAGAGGGGCAAGATATAAAAGAGACTTAAGGGCAACTTTTTCACACAGAGGGTGGTGCGCGTGTGGAATGGGCTTCCAGAGGAAGTGGTGGAGGCTGGTACAATTGCAACACTTAAAAGACATCTGGATGGGTATATGAATAGGAACTGTTTGGAGGAATATGGGCCGGGTACGGGCAAGTGGGACTAGATTGGGTTGGGATATCTGTTCAGCATGGACGAGTTTGAACGAAGGGTCTGTTTCTGTGCTGTAGATCTGTATGACTCTATGACTCTAATAGTGTGCTTTGTCACTGGTATCAGGACTTCACTCTGTATTGTTCATCATTTGAGTTTAATTATGTGGAGGTGAGCGGCATTGAGTGGGGATTCACCTATGCTCCTAAAAATAGGCAAAGACGGAAAGTGTGGTTATTGAGTTCGTTTGGGTGATTGTTACAAGTAAATACTGTAAATAAATGTTCATAGATGTATGTAAAGATTGGCCCCAGTTCAAAATGTCACTATCTGACTATCTGATATTATAATGGAAGATTATACTCGTGTAAAGATTTAAACAAATTTAAATAAATGTCAGGTACTGTATTTTGAAAAGACAAATCAGAGCAGGATTTATACACTTAATGGTAAGGTCCAAGGGAGTGTTGTTGAACAAAGAGACCTTGGAGTGCAGGTTCATAGCTCCTTGAAAGTGGAGTTGCAGGTGGATAGGAAGTCAAGAATGGTATGCTTGCTTTTATTAGGCAAAAGTAAGAACTGCAGATGCTGGAGATTAGAGTCAAGATTAGAGTGGTGCTGGAAAAGCACAGCAGGCCAGGCAGCATCCAAGGAGCAGGAAAATCGACGTTTCGGGCAGGAGCCCTTCATCAGGAATGAGGCTGGAAGCCTCAGGGGTGGAGAGATAAATGAGAGGAGGGTGGGGCTGGGGGAAAGTAGCTGAGAGTGCAATAGACGGAAGGAGGAAGGGGTAAAGGTGATAGATCGGAGAGGAGGGTGGAGTGGATGGGTGGGAAGGAAGATTCACAGGTGGGACAGGTCATGAGGATGGTGCTGAGCTGAAGTTTGGAACTGGGGTAAGGTGGGGGGAGGGGAAATGAGGAAATTCCACCCTGACCTTAAATTCACATGGACCATATCTAATGCCTCCCTCCCCTTTCCAGACCTCTCCATCTCCATCAATGACGACCAACTCAACACCGACATTTTTTACAAACCCACAGACTCCCACAGCCACCTAGATTACACCTCTTCCCAGCCTACCTCCTGCAAAAATGCCATCCCGTACTCCCAATTCCTCTGCCTCCAACGTATCTGCTCCCAGGTGGACCAGTTCCACCACAGAACACACCAGACAGCTTCCTTCTTTAAAGACCGCAATTTCCCCTCCCACATGGTTGAAGATGCCCTCCAATGCATCTCATCCATGTCCTGCACCTCCACCCTCAAACCCCACTCCTCCAACTGCAACAAGGACAGAACCTCCCGGTCTTCACCTTCAACCTCGCCAACCTCCACGTAAACTGCATCATCCACTGACATTTCCGCCATCTACAAATGGACACCACCACCAGGGATATATGTCCCTCTCCACCCCTATCCGCTTTCCACAAAGACCATTCCCTCTGTGACTACCCGATCAGGTCCACGCCCCGTCCTCCAAATACCCACCCTCCCCTCCTGACAACCTCCCCTGCCACCGCAGGAATTGCAAAATCTGTGCCCACACCTCCCCCCTCACCTCCATTCAAGGCCCCAAAGGAGCCTACCACATCCAAAGTTTCACCTGCACTTCCACAAATGTCATTTATTTTTATCTGTTGCGCCTGATGCGATCTCTTGTACATTGGGAGACTGGATGCCTTCTCGCAGAGCACTTCAGGGAACATCTCCAGAACACCAGACCAATCAACCCCACCGTCCCGTGGCCAAACATTTCAACTCCCCATCCCACTTTGCTAAGGACGTGCAGGTCCTGGGCCTCCTCCACTGCCACTCCCTCACCAACCAAAGCCTGGAGGAAGAACGCCTCATCTTCCGCCACAGAACCCTTCAACCCCAGGGCATCAATGTGGACTTCACCAGTTTCCTCATTTCCTCTCCCTCCCACCTTACCCCAATTCCAAAATTCCAGCTTAGCAACATCCTCATTGGCCTGTCCCACCTGTCAATCTTCCTTCCCATACATCCTCTCTACCCTCCTCTCCAGCCTATCACCTTTACCCCTTCCTCCATCCACTTACTGCACTCTCAGCAGCCATCCCCGCAGCCCCACTCCCCTGCCATTTATCTCTCCACCCCCGAGGCTTCCAGCCTCATTCCTGCTAAAGGGCTCCTGCCCGAAACGTCAATTTCCCTGCTCCTTGGACGCTGCCTGACCTGCTATGCTTTTCCAGCCCCACTCTAATCATAACTGCTTCCTTTTATTGGTCAGTGCATTGCGTATAGGAGTTGAGAGGTCATGTTGTGGCTGTACAGGACATTGGTTAGGACACTTTTGGAATACTGCGTTCAATTCTGGTCTCCCTGCTATAGGAAGGATGTTGTCAAATTTGAAAGACTTCAGAGAAGATTTGCAAGGACATTGCCAGGGTTGGAGGATTTGAGTTAAAAGGAGAGGCTGAATAGGCTGGGGCTGTTTTCCTAGAGTGACAGAAGCTGAGGGGTGAACTTATAAGTTTACAAAATCATGAGGGACGTAGATATGGTAAGTAGACGTTGTCTTTTCCCCTTGGTAGCAGAGTCCAAACTAGAGGGCATAGGTTTAAGATTTTTATTTTAGATTAGATTACAGTGTGGAAACAGGCCCTTCGGCCCAACAAGTCCATACCGACCCGCCGAAGCGAAACCCACCCCATACCCCTACATTTACCCCTTACCTAACACTACGGGCAATTTAGTATGGCCAATTCACCTGACCGGCACATCTTTGTGACTGTGGGAGGAAACCGGAGCACCCGGAGGAAACCCACGCAGACACGGGGAGAATGTGCAAACTCCACACAGACAGACACCTGAGGCGGGAATTGAACCCGGGTCTCTGGCGCTGTGAGGCAGCAGTGCTAACCACTGTGCCACCGTGCCGCCCTAAGATGAGAGGGAAAGATTTAAAAGGGACCTGAGGGCAACTTTTCACGCAGAGGGTGGTGCGTGTATGGAATGAGCTGCCATAAGAAGTAGTGGAGGCTGGTACAATTACAACATTTAAAAGGCATCTGGAAGGATAAATGAATAGGAAGGGTTTGGAGGGATATGGTCCAAGTGCTGGCAAATGGGACTAGATTAGTTTATGATATTTGGTCGGATTGGACAGGTTGGACTGAAGGGTCTGTTTCCATGCTGTACAGCTCGATGACTCTAAATCACTCAAAGTCCCCAAGTTTCCTTTGAGATAAGACCCAAACAAGTTTCTGTACTGAACAAGAAACAATGATTCATTGCAAATAAATCAATTGTTACCAAAGGAAAACAAAAATATTCATGACCAACTTATAACTCTGTTATATTCCCTTCCAAGAAATTTGTCCAGTGTGTGCAGGAGGGCTTCTTGACACAGTATGTAGACAGGCCTACAAGGAGTGAAGCCAATTTAGATTTAGTACTGGATAACGAGCCTGGCCAGGTGTTAGATTTGGAAGTAGGTGAGCACTTTGGAGACAGTGATCACAATTCTGTCAGGTTTACTTTAGTGATGGAAAGGGATAGGTGTACTCCACCGAGCAAGAGTTACAGCTCGGGGAAGGGAAATTACGATGCAATTAGGAAAGATTTAGGAAGCGTAGAATGGGGAAGGAAACTGCAGGGGATGAGCACATTAAAAATGTGGAGCTTAATCAAGGAAAAGCTCTTGTGTGTCCTAGATAAGTATGTACCAGTCAGGCAGGGAGGAAGATACAGAACGCGTGAGCCGCGGTTTACTAAGGAAGCGGAATGAGCCCTTCTTCAGGAATCCTGATTCCTGAAGAAGGGCTCATGCCCGAAATGTCGATTCGTCTGCTCCTTGGATGCTGCTTGACCTGCTGCGCTTTTCCTGCAACACATTTTCAGCTCTGATCTCCAGCATCTGCAGCCCTCACTTTCTCCCCGAAGGAAGCGGAATCCCTGGTCAAGAAGAAGAAGAAGGCTTATGTTAGGACAAAATGTGAAATCTCAGTTAGGGCGCTTGAGGGTTACAAGGAAGTCAGGAAAGACCTAAAAAGAGAGCTCAGAAGAGCCAGGAAGAGACATGAGAAGTTGTTGGTGGGTAGGATCAGGGTTAACCCTAAGGCTTTCCATGGGTATGTCTGGAATAAAAGAATGACGAGAGTTAAATTAGGGCCAATCAAGGATAATAGTGGGAAGATGTGTGTGGAGTCAGAGGAGATAGGGGAAGCACTAAATAAATATTTTTCGACAGTGTTCACTATAGAAAATTAAAATGTTGGCAAGGAAGATACAGAGATACTTGCATGTAGACTAGAAGAGATTGAGGTTCACAAGGAAGAGGTATTAGAAATACTGCAGAGTGTGAAAATAGACAAGTCCCCTGGGCCGGATGGGATCTATCCTAGGATCCTCTGGGAAGCAAGGGAAGAGATTGCCAAGCCTTTGGCATTGATCTTCAAATCATCATTGTCTACAGGAATAGTGCCTGAGGACTGGTGGATAGCAAATGTGGTTCCCTTGTTCAAAAAGGGTAGTAGAGACAACCCTGGTAATTACAGACCAGTGAGTCTCACTTCAGTTGTTGGTAAGGTTTTGGAAAAGGTTATAAGAGATACGATTTATAAACATCTAGAAAAGAATAATCTGATCAGGGAAAGTCAGCACGGTTTTGTGAAGGGTGGGTCGTGCCTAATGAATCTTATTGAGATTTTTGACAAAGTGACCAGACAGGTGGTTGAGAGTAAACCGGTTGATGTGGTGTATATGGATTTCAGCAAGGCGTTCGATAAGGTTCCCCACAGTAGGCTATTATATAAAATGAGGAGGAATGGGATTGTGGGAGACATAGCAGTTTGGATCAGTAATTGGCTTGCTGAAAGAAAACAGAGGGTTGTAGTTGATGGAACATGTTCATCTTGGTGTCCAGTTACTAGTGGCATACCGCAAGGGTCAGTGTTGGGTCCACTGCTGTTCGTCATTTCTATAAATGACCTGGATGAGGGCTTAGAAGGGTGGGTTAGTAAATTTGCAGACGACACTAAGGTCGGTGGAGTTGTGGATAGTGACGAAGGATGTAGTAGGTTGCAGAGAGACATAGATAGGATGCAGAGCTGGGCTGAGAGGTGGCAAATGGAGTTTAATGTGGACAAGTGTGAGGTGATTCACTTTGGACAGAGTAATCGGAATGCAAAGTACTGGGCTAATGGTAAGAATCTTGGGAGTGCAGATGAGAGAGAGATCTCGGTGTCCATGTACACAGATCCCTGAAAGTTGCCACCCAGATTGACAGGGTTGTTAAGAAGGCATACAGTGTTTTGGCCTTTATTAATAGAGGGATTGAGTTCCGGAACCAGGAGGTTATGCTGCAGCTGTACAAAACTCTGGTACGGCCACACTTGGAGTATTGTGTACAGTTCTGGTCACCGCATTATAAAAGGATGTGGAAGCTTTGGAAAGGGTGCAGAGGAGACTTACTAGGATGTTGCCTTGTATGGAAGGAATGTCTTATGAGGAAAGGCTGAGGGCTTTGGGGCTATTCTCGTTAGAGAAAAGAAGGTTGAGAGGTGACTTAATAGAGACATACAAGATAATCAGAGGGTTAGATAGGGTGGACAGGGAGAGCCTTTTTCCAAGTATGGGGACGGCAAACACGAGGGAACACTACTTTAAAGTGAGGGGAGATAGGTATAAGACAGATGTCAGAGGTAGTTTCTTTACTCAGAGAGTAGTAAGGGTATGGAATGCTTTGCCTGCAATGGT
Organism: Chiloscyllium plagiosum; assembly: GCF_037043375.1. NCBI lineage: Eukaryota > Metazoa > Chordata > Chondrichthyes > Orectolobiformes > Hemiscylliidae > Chiloscyllium > Chiloscyllium plagiosum. Next base: position 12,534,170 of record NW_028270158.1, on the reverse strand, counting down.
AGTAGATTCGCCAAGTTTATGTGCATTTAAGTCGTCATTGGACAGGCATATGGACGTACATGGAATAGTGTAGGTGGGATGGGCTTCAGATTAGTATGACAGGGCGGCACAACATTGAGACCGAAAGGCCTATACTGCTCTGTAATGTTCTATATTCTATGTTCTATGCATGTAAACAGACACAACCAATAATAGATGTTATGGATGATGTGAAAAATACTGGGGTAACACAGTTCAACAGCACCAGTGCACAAGATTTGATGTTGTGCCCTTTTTGTTTCTTCCAAGTTATTCTGATCTCTGATTTCCTTGCTTTCAGATTACATGTTGGACCCCGGTGACCAACATTTCAGGGCATGCTCCATGAGCACAAGATCCATGCACCCATATCCATAGGCATTGGCATCTGACATCTATCAGCCTCTGAGGAGAAAGTGAGGTCTGCAGATGCTGGAGATCAGAGCTGAAAATGTGTTGCTAAAAAAGCGCAGCAGGTCAGGCAACATCCAGGGAACAGGAGAATCGACGTTTCGGGCATAAGTCCTTCTTCAGGGGTTATGAAGAAGGGCTTATGCCCGAAACGTCGATTCTCCTGTTCCCTGGATGCTGCCTGACCTGCTGCGCTTTTCCAGCAACACATTTTCAGCATCTATCAGCCTCTAAGAACCATCAAGGAATATTTCTGAGCCACTTAAAGGATGTTTTGTACTTCAATGCGTATAGGACACTTTGCATTCAGGGACATGCACCAGGTCATGGAAAGAACCAACCTATATCTTCAGGCTCTGCACTCACTGTCACTATTCTTACTCATTCTGAACCCGACCCAAAAGCTCATAGCATTGTTGCTTTAGCATTTTATACTTTGTCCCCTAGGCCAGAGATACCAGACTCATATTATTGCAGTCTTTCCATGCCACTAAGTGCTAACGCAGGGCTGTCAGTAGACCTCAGTCAAGTAAAGGGCAACAGCCTTTGCACAGGGTACCTTGTCATAATAAGGCAAGGGCTGTCCTGGGCCTGCTCAGTGCAGTCACAGTCAGGATCTGTTCATCATAAGGGGTGAGGAGCCAAATGATGGGCAGCACACCATCCATCTTTCTGCCCTTGAGTGGGTTACTTTCTTCATGGAATGACAGAGAGGTAGGTATGATGGAAGACAAAAATAGGTGGCACAGTTATCACTGATTATGTAGTTGGGAAGAGTCCTGATCAAGTGAGTAGACATTGCAGAGGGCATGCAGGGTTAGTGGTGGCACAGATTAGGGTGGGTGAGGATAGGTGTGGAAGGTACTGCAGAGCGAATGTGGTTGAGCAAGTGCCTTGGTGGGAGGAGCAGTAGATTGTGTTCATGTGAAATAACGACTGAAGATTGTTGGACTTAGCCTGGCAAAATGAAGAATGTTAAAGTTCTCCCTCCAGTGCTGTGTGTTCCTTCAGATAGTTGAGAATGCTTTAACCTAGATCAATCTTGGACTAGGTCGGCATAGTCTCGTGTTGTAGCCACCACTCCTAGGGAACAGGATGTGATGGCTGTACACCACCTCATTTAGCAGGACCTCCAGCACCCTGATTTTCCCTTCTGCTACATCTGGGGAAAATATCAGAAACAGTGCAGAGCAACTCTGAATTGGTAGTGCTGTCTGGGTGCAAAACAGCCTTTGAAAGCGTGCATTGCTGCAAGGAATTTTGGTGAATTCTGGAATATCTAGGAGTTGGGAATTGTTCAGGAAATGGCACATAGTAAGATGGGGTGCAAATCAGACATAATACGTGCTGTGAGTTCAAATGTCAAGCAATGCAGTGAGTTTGGTAAAATAATGTGTGAAAACTTGCTCTGCCTCATAGCAAGAATCACTCCAGCAAACATAACACAACATGGACTTTGCCAAAAAAAAGTAAAATTCAGTAATAATGGATTATTAACCTGGTAGCTTAGACAGGTTGCCTGAAGGTAAAGTTTGGAACCTAGGAATAAAAATCCAGGGAAAAGCTGCAGTAAGCCCTCATTAACATTGCCCCTTTAATATTATTTCACTTTAATGCTTTATGGTTAATGGGGCCTCACGTCATGATTAACATCATGAGAGTAAATTTGACATTGTTTCCAGTCTGACCCAGTTTCAGCAGACCCATCACAAAGCAGTTGCTTTGACACAACTACAAACTAACCCCCATTGTACTAACTGGTTCCTCCAACATCTCTGTGGGTAAGGGTGATCTCTGTGGGTAAGGGTGATCTCTGTGGGTAAGGGTGATCCACATGCACTAGGCTTTAGGCAGCTTCCCCGATCCAATATAATGCCAGCATCATATTGGATCAGCAAGGGTTCTAGAGATGAATGACACCAGTAAGGGGCAGCAGCACCAATGTCCACTTTTAACAAGAGCGTGTTCAGGTATTTTATACTTGTTATGTGCTCCTGACCAGGACTGTTGCCTACTTGTCGATGATTATAAACCCAGAAAAACAATGGTAAAAGTAAGCATAAATCCCAGGATAATCAGTCCAAATTGCCAAATTATTGGCCCCTGTTGCTTCACACACCAGTCTGGTAGGACCAACAGTGTGTGTGATCCTCTGGAATCCATTGAGGAACACCTCAATTTCCAATATAAGGAGCAAGTGCAATCACTGGAAGCTACGTTGCCGTTGGAGTCCTCACTATCAATCGAAGTCTCAACATTTGTTGTTATTGGTTTTGCAGCACCCAGGCCATGGATTATAATGGTCCCAGCATTTCTGCAGCAGAGACCTTGCTTGTAGCTTGAACAGTAAATAAGAAAGTGGGCTTGGAAAAACAAAGAAGTGCGGAGTATTGTGAGGTCAGGGTTATAATAATAATAAAGGTGGTCACTTGGGTCGAGTATGATTACCCTCCATAAAGACATCTATTTGTTGGTCTTCAGATGACTGAAGAGGCCAATACAGGATCCATAGATTCTACTGCAGTGTGGGCATTGGTGAGTGGCAATGGTCGTTGGAGGTGGCGGTGGGTGGGCCATTCTGATGTTCAGTCTCTCCTTGCACAAGAGTCACTTCTGTTCAGTGGTGCGGCGAAGACTTGCTTTTGTAGCCCTGTATAGCCCTCTTCTGGATGATATTTCTCCAGTGATTCTGGTTTGTAGCCATGTACTCCCAGTTGTTCATATTAATATAAAATTTCTTGAGGTTGGCTGGATGCTACCTTTGAAGTATTTCTTTTGGCCCCTGGAACATGCTGATCTTCCTTCAACTGGGAATATATGATCTGTTTTGGGAGGCATGTGTTGGGCATTCAGATGACATGGCCGGTCCATCAAAGTTGCTGTTGAATTATGGTGGTGGTGATGCTGGCTATGTTGGCCTCCTCCAACATGCTGGTGTTAATGCACTTGTCTTCCCAGGTGATCCATAGGAGTTTTCTTAGGGGTCTCTGGTGGTGTTGTTCTAGTGCTTTAAGGTGGCTAGTGGAGGTAGTCCATGTTTCAGCTCCATTTAGCAATGTGGGATGGACTTTGTCGACCAGAAGTTTAATCTGGGCCTGTAGGTATTCAACACCCTTCTTCTGAGTCAGGCATACCCATGGCCACACCTCTGATCTGAAGAAAGTGAGAGCAGTTAAAAGAGACGTTATGCAGAGTGAGGATGAGCTTAGTCAGGCAGATGTCGACATGATGTTGGTTACCTCAATTTCTCTGCCCCCTCACCCATTCCAACCTATCTCCCTCTAAACTGACTGCTCTCTGTGCTTTCAGATCCAACTTTGAAATTAAACCTGCTGAAATAATTCCATAGAGGCTAGTATCCCAAGATCAAGTCACTGTTTATGTACACATGGGGAGTCCTTGATACTGATCCTGCAGAGGCTGAGCAACAACTCTTAGATACCTGCTCCTATTTCCCCCAGACCATGACCCCCACTATCAAACACCAGGTCATGTGTCCACAAAGATCACCAACCTCACTTCATCTGGTCATCTTTCACCCACCACTGCCTCCAAGTTCACAACGTCCAAACCTCACACAGCTGCTTCTCCCTCATTCCTAGGGTTATAATAATAATAAAGGTGGTCACTTGGGTTGAGTATGATAACCCTCCATAAAGACATCTATTTGTTGGTCTTCAGGACTGTCTGAGCAGACCCATTGTTTCTGCCTGCTCCCACCTCAAGGAACTAATTTCTTCCTAACGCGACTCAATTTTTTCTCCCCATGTCAAGTCCCTTCCCACTTATATCCGCAATTCCTCTGACACCCTATGTCAGCCTCAGAATTTCCAGTTTGTGGGCTCCAGCTGCCTCCTCATTATCATGTATGTACAATTCCTTTACACATCCATCCCCCATCATGATGATCTCAGGACTCTCTGATTCTTCCTGGAAAAAAGGACTGAACTGTCTCCATTCACCACCACCTCCTCTGCCTCCTCAGTCCGAACACCTTCTCTTTTAACTCATCTCACTCCCTTTAGTTCAAAGGTGTGGCCATATGCACCCATATAGGCCCAAATTATGCATGTCACTCTGTGGAGTATGTGGAACATTCCTTAATCCCTTCTACTCAGGACACCACAAATCTTTTTCGGTATATTGATGACGTCATTAGTGCTGCTTCCCTCTCTCCTCCTGGATTAAAAAAGTTTACCTATTTCGTTTCCAATTTCTACCCTGGTCTCACCTTCACCTGGTCCATTTCTGACTCCTTCCTTCCCTCCCATAACATCTGTTTCCATTTCTGGGGATAGCTGGCCATCTACAAACCAATAAACCCCCACAGTTGCGTTGGCCATACATCCTCACTTCCTGCAAAGACTCTATTCAATTCTCTCAGTTCCTCTGTCTTCATCACATCAGTTCTAACAATGCCAACTTCGACAAGGGGGCCTCCAAAATGTCTACCTTCTTGCTCAAATTAGGATTCTCAGCACTCTAGTTGACAGGGCCCTCAGCCCGAACCAACCCATCTCCCGCACTTTGGCCCTCTCCCCCGCTCTTCTCTCCCAAACAGCGATAGGGTCCCCTTTGTCCTCACCTGCCATCCCACCAGGCCTCCATATCCATAGGGTCATTAGCCACCATTTTCACCACCTCCAACAGGATGCCACCACCAGACATGTATTCCCCTCTCCTCCTTTGTCAGCCTTCCGCAGGGGCAGTTTCCTCCAGGACACACTAGTCTGCTCTTCCTTCACTCCTAAAATATCCCCACAGCCTCACAGCACCTTCCCCAAAAATCATAGCAAGTATATAACCTGTCCATTCCTTCCTCCCTCCTCACTATGCAAGGCCCCAAACACACCTTCCATTTGAAGCAGCAGCATACCTGCACTTCACTCAATCAAGTTATTCACTGCTCACAATGTGGTCTCCTCTACATTGGAGAAACAAAGTGCAGACTGGGTGACCATTTTGCAGAATGTCTACAATCTGTCTGCAAAAAAAACCCCTGAGCTTTCAGCTGCCTGCCACTTCAACACACCAGTGTGTCCCCTGGCCAACATCTCTGTCTCAGGGGCTTGCCACGGTACTCCAACGAAGGTTAGCTCAAGCTGGAAGAACAGCACCTTATTTTCCACTAGGGACCTCTGCAGTCTTCCGGACGTAATATCAAGTTCAACAATGTTAGGGATTGAGGCCACATCCTTACCCCACCCCCAACACACTAGGCCTTGTCATCACAATTACAACATTTAAAAGTCATCTGGATTGGTACATGAATAGGAAGGGTTTAGAGGGATATGGACCAAATACTGGCAAATAGGATTAGATTAATTTAGAATATCAGGTCAGCGTGGACGAATTGGACCAAAGTATCTAGATTAGAGTGGTGCTGGAAGAGCACAGCAGTTCAGGCAGCATCCGAGGAGCAGTAAAATCGACATTTCGGGCAAAAGTTCTTCATCAGGAATATGATGAAGAGCTTTTGCCTGAAACGTCGATTTTCCTGCTCCTCGGATGCTGCCTGAACTGCTGTGCTCTTCCAACACCACTCTAATCTAGACTCTGGTTTCCAGCATCTGCAGTCATTGTTTTTACCGAATTGGACCAAAGTGCCTGTTTCCGTGCTGTACTACTCTATGATTCTATGACATGGGCTGCTACCACACACTACCCATTGTCAGCTACTAAAAGCTCCCATTGGTAGCGATTCATTCCCCCAGACTGACCTTTAACCACTCCTTTCTCCGTCCAACTCTTATTCTCTTTCTTTGAGCTCTATCTCCACCTATCATTTACTTACCTCTGTTCCCTCAACCTCATCTTCTGTATAAATACCAATCTTTTCCTAGCTACCGTTAATTCTGAAGAAGAATCTGCATTTTGGGAAAGAAAATCTTGGTAGGACTTATACACTTAATGGTAAGGTCCTAGGGAGTGTTGCTGAACATAGAGACCTTGGAGTGCAGGTTCATAACTCCTTGAAAGTGGAGTCGCAAGTAGATAGGATAGTGAAGAAGGCATTTGGTATGCTTTCCTTTATTGGTCAGAGTATTGAGTACAGGAATTGGGAGGTCATGTTGCAGCTGTACAGGACATTGTTAGGCAACTGTTGGAATATTGCATGCAATTCTGGTCTCCTTCCCATCGGAAAGATGTTGTGAAACTTAAAAATCACACAACACCAGGTTATAGTCCAACAGGTTTAATTGGAAGCACACTAGCTTTCGGAGCGACGCTCCTTCATCAGGTGATTGTAACTAGTGAAGAAGGCATTTGGTATGCTTTCCTTTATTGGTCAGAGTATTGAGTACAGGAGTTGGGAGGTCATGTTGCGGCTGTACAGGACATTGGTTAGGCAACTGTTGGAATATTGCATGCAATTCTGGTCTCCTTTCCATCGGAAAGATGTTGTGAAACTTAAAAATCACACAACACCAGGTTATAGTCCAACAGGTTTAATTGGAAGCACACTAGCTTGAAAGGGTACAGAAAAGATTTACAAGGATGTTGCCAGGGTTGGAGGATTTGAGCTATAGGGAGAGGCTGAACAGGCTGGGGCTGTTTTCCCTGGAGCGTCGGAGGCTGAGGAGTGACCTTATAGAGGTTTACAAAATTATGAGGGGCATGGTTAGGGTAAATAGGCAAAGTCTTTTCCCTGGGCTCGGGGAGTCCAGATCTAGAAGGCATAGATTTAGGGTGAGAGGAGAAAAATATAGAAGAGACCTAAGGGTGGTGCGTGTATGGAATGAGCAGTCAGAGGAAGTGGTGGAGACTGATACAATTGCAACATTTAAGAGGCATTTGGATGGGTATACGAATAGGAAGGGTTTGGAGAGATATGGGCCGGGTGCTGACAGGTGGTACAAGATTGGGTTGGGATATCTGGTCAGCATGGATGGGTTGGACCGAAGGGTCTGTTTCCATGCTGTACATCTCTATGACTCTAATCACTAGACCCAAACAATAACTCTGATTTCTCTCCATAGATGCTGCCAGACCTACTGGGTTCTTCCAGTTTTTTCAATTTTCTTTGTTTCTGATTTCCAGCATCCACAATTCTTTCGGTTTTATGTTTCACTTAAAGTTGTTTCAGTTAAAGTTGTAATTTTCAAGAACGTAACCATAGCTTACTGCACAATTTGATGTGTCATTGCGGAAAATGTCAGAAAGCAAATGTAAATTGGTGGACTATGATTACCTTTTGATGTTCTCTGAACTATGTGATCAGTGGAAGAATAAATGGGTATGTGGACATGGCATATGCCCCACCAAAGAGATAATAATTATGGCTTTGGCTCTATTGTTTCTTACTAACACTCAAATCAGAATTATTTTCCAAGAAACATGTCTGTCACTTGGACAGTGATGAAGCTTGAAATTTATCTAATAAAGTTCTTTAGTGAAGTATATATTTAAAGATGATCTGTTGAATGCCTCTGAATCATAGTTAGATTTTGACAGATTTCAGAATAGAACATCGAACATAGAACATAGAACAATGCAGAATATGGATAGAAATCCCATGGAAAAAGATATCATGAATATTAACAGGGGATATAAAAATGCACCTTGGGAAATCACTCTAACCATCCTAATATTTAAATTGCTGGATCATGTTAAGATGTCTCAATGACAGATCACTGATTCTATACTGTGTTTGGATCTCAGAGAGGGAGACCTGTTGGATCAGATGTCTTCTGCCCTGAAAACTAAGAGTCCTTAATTAAGAGTCCACAGACGTGCCACAAAAAGAGGGTCTAAGGAAGTTTAGATCGAAGAGTGAGGCTTCAGCTCAGGAATCTTTGACAAGGAGGTTGAGTGAAGTGATTACACCACAGTTGAAGAGGGTGAAGACATGACTGCCCAGCTGGTTCAGTGCGCTACTTGCTTGATGTGGGAGGTCAACGACTCTGGTGTGTCTGGCTTGTATATGTGTGGAAAATGTGTGCACATTCAGCAATTGACCGAGCATATTGCAGCGCTGACGAAAGAACTCGAAGACCTTAGGCTCATCCGAGAGAACGAGATCTTTCTGGACAAGACCTTCAGCTATGTTATTACACCAATCATGCCAGAAGAGAGCAGATGATGAGGAAGGCGGAGAGGAGACAGGTGCAAGAGACCCCAGGAGAAGTACCTGTCAGGAACAAGTTGAAGCTTTTGGAAACAGAGACTGATGACACTGCCAGTTCGCAAGGCGGCCAAGTTTGTCAATCAAAAGTTGCCGCAGAGGCAGAGCGGAAGAGTCGGACATTGCACAGAGCCGTGGTAATGGGGGACTCCATCGTGAGAGGATCTGACCGGGGTTTTGTGGCAGAAGACGGGATTTAAGGATGGTGTGTTGCCTTCCTGGTGCTAGAGTGAAAGACATCGCGGACAGAGTGCAGGAAATCCTCAAGGATGAGGATGAAGAGCCAGAGGTGGTGGTACATGTCGGCACAAATGATGTCGGGAAGAAGAGGAGGAACATACTACAGCGAGACTTCGGAGAACTAGGAAGAAGGCTGAAAAGCAGGACGTCCAAGGTGGTTATCTCCGGTTTGCTTCCAGTTCCTCGGGCTAGTGTGGCCAGAAACAGGGAGATAATGGACTTGAACGTGTGGTTGGGGAACTGGTGCAGGAAGCAAGGATTTAAGTTCTTGGATCACTGGGGTATATTTTGTGGTAAACACAAATTCTACAAGAGAGACGGCTTGCACCTTAATAGGTTAGGGACCAGCATTCTGGCAGGCAGGTTTTCTACTGCAACACCGCTACATTTAAACTAAGTAGCGGGGGGGAGGGGACAAGCTGGATGTTTAAAAAGGAAATTGAAGGGAAAGTTAGAACAAGAGAAGTCAAGAAAGACAACTGTATCAATGAGGCAGAAAACTCGGAAAGGCATCATGCTGTAAGGTTGAGTGAAATAAGGGTTGATGGGAAGGGTGAGAGCAGTAACAAATTAAAAATACTATACATGAATGCATGAAGCATTTGACATAAGATGGATGAGCTTGAGGCTCTTTTGGAAATTGGCAGATACGATGTTGTGGGGATAACTGAGACGTGGCTTCAAGTGGACAGGGCCTGGGAAATGAATATTCTAGGATACACGTGCTATCGTAAGGACAGACTGATGGGCAGAGGGGGTGGGGTGGCCTTGTTGGTAAGGGACGATATTCAGTCCCTTGCGTGGGGGGACCTAGAGTCAGGGGATGTAGAGTCAGTGTGGATAGAGTTTCGAAATACTAAGGGTAAAAAGACCCTCTTGGGAGTCATCTACAGGCCCCCAAACAGTAGTCTGGATGTCGGATGTAAGTTAAATCAGGAGCTGAAATTGGCCTGTCGCAAAGATGTCACTACAGTTGTTATGGGGGATTTTAACATGCAGGTAGACTGGGAGAATCAGGGTGGTATTGGGCCTCAAGAAAGAGACTTTGTGGAGTGCCTCAGAGATGGATTCTTAGAGCAGCTGGTGCTGGAGCCGAGCAGGGAGAAGGCAATTCTGGATCTGGTATTGTGTAACGAACCAGAATTGGTCAGAGACCTCGAAGTGAAGGAGCCATTGGGAAGTAGTGACCATAATACAATAAGCTTCAATCTGCAATTTGAGAGGGAGAGGGTACAGTCGGAAGTGACAGTACTTCTGTTGAATAAAGGGAACTATGGAGCTATGAGGGAGGAGCTGGCCAAAGTTCAATGGTGCAATACCTTAGCAGGGATGACCGTGGAGGAACAATGACGGATATTTCTGTGTATAATGCAGAAGTTGCAGGATCAGTTCATCCATAAAAGGAAGAAAGATCCCAGGAGGAGGCATGGGCGGCCGTGGCTGACAAGGGAAGTAAAGAAACATATAAAGTTAAAAGAGAAAAGTATAACATAGCTAAGATAAGTGGGAAAACTGAGGACTGGGAAGCTTTTAAAGAGCAACAGAGGATTACTAAGAAGGAAATACGCAGAGGAAAAATGAGGTACGAAGGTAAACTGGCCAAGAATATTAAGGAGGATAGTAAAAGCTGTTTTAGGTATGTGCAAGGCAAAAAAATGGTTAGGACAAAAATTGGGCACTTGAAGACAGAAACAGGGGAATATATTACTAGGAACAAAGAAATGGCAGAGGAATTAAATGGGTACTTCAGACCTGTGTTCACTGGGGAAGACACAGGCAATCTCCCTGAGGTAACAGTGGCTGAAGGACCTGAACTTAAGGGAATTTATATTTGCCAGGATTTGGTGTTGGAGAGACTGTTAGGTCTGAAGGTTGATAAGTCTCTGAGGCCTGATGGTCTGCATCCCAGGGTACTGAAGGAGGTGGCTCGGGAAATCATGGATGCGTTGGTGATTATTTTCCAGAGTTGAATAGATTCGGGGTCGGTTCCTGAGGATTGGAGGGTGGCTAATGTTATACCACTTTTTAAGAAAGGTGGGCGAGAGAAAGCAGGAAATTATAGACCAGTTAGTCTGACCTCAGTGGTGGGAAAGATGCTGGAGTCTATTATAAAGGATGAAATTACTGCACATCTGGATAGTAGTAACAGGATAGGACAGAGTCAGCATGGATTTATGAAGGGGAAATCATGTTTGACTAATCTTCTTGAATTTTCTGAGGATGTAACTATGAAGTTGGACGAGGGAAATCCAGTAGATGTAGTGTACTTGGACTTTCAGAAAGCTTTTGATAAAGTCCCACACAGGAGGTTAGTGAGTAAAATTAGGGCGCATGGTATTGGGGGGAAAGTACTAGATTGGATTGAAAATTGGTTGGCTAATAAGAAACAAAGGGTAGTGATAAACGGCTCCATGTCGGAATGGCAGGCAGTGACCAGTGGGGTACCGCAGGGATCCATGCTGGGACCGCAGCTTTTTACAATATATGTTAATGATATAGGAGATGGTATCAGCAATAACATTAGCAAATTTGCTGATGATACAAAGCTGGGTGGCAGGGTGAAATGTGATGAGGATGTTAGGAGATTACAGGGTGACCTGGACAAGTTAGGTGAGTGGGCAGATGCATGGCAGATGCAGTTTAATGTGGATAAATGTATGGTTATCCACTTTGGTAGCAAGAACAGAAAGGCAGACTACTACCTCAATGGAATCAATTTATGTAAAGGGGCAGTACAGAGAGATCTGGGTGTTCTTGTACACCAGTCAATGAAGGCAAGCGTGCAGGTACAGCAGGTAGTGAAGAAGGCTAATAGCATGCTGGCCTTCATAACAAGAGGAATTGAGTATAGAAGCAAAGAGGTGCTTCTACAGCTGTACAGGGCCCTGGCGAGACCACACCTGGAGTACTGTGTGCAGTTCTGGTCTCCAAATTTGAGAAAAGACATTCTGGCTATTGAGGGAGTGCAGCGTAGGTTCACGAGGTCAATTCCTGAAATGGCAGGATTACCTTACACTGAAAGACTGAAGCGACTGGGCTTGTATACCCTTGAGTTTCGAAGATTGAGCGGGGATCTGATTGAGACGTATAAGATTATGAAAGGATTGGACACTCTGGCAGTAGGAAACATATTTCCACTGATGGGTGAGTGCCGAACCAGAGAACACAGCTTAAAAATACGGGGTAGACCATGTAGGACAGAGCTCAGGAGAAACTTCTTCACCCAGAGAGTGCTGGCTGTGTGGAATGCTCTGCCCCAGAGGGCGGTGGAAGCCCACTTTCTGGATTCATTTAAGAAAGAGTTGGATAGAGCTCTCAAAGATAGTGGAATCAAGGGTTATGGAGATAAGGCAGGAACAGGATACTGATTAGGAATGATCAGCCATGATTATATTGAATAGCGGTGCAGGCTCGAAGGGCTGAATGGCCTACTCCTGCACCTATTGTCTATTGTCTATTGTCTATTGTCTAAAATAATCATGGGGAAAGAGTGATTTAATTGATTCTTGGGAAAACAAATGGAACATTCCACAATGGCATAAAGAACAATGCAAGGATTAAACGCAGACAGAATAATGATGAAAGCATTCTTATCAAACCTGATTATCTGCAGGTAATAAAAGTGGAATGAATGACTATCCATGGAATACCCATGGAGCAGTTCAGAAATACTTCAGGTAAAACTCAAAGTGTTTTACGGTGAACTGCCCCAAATGGAGAGGCATGGTCCATGAAATGTTAAATAAAGAAGAATAAAGTACAGTACAGCACAAGAATTGCCCTTCAGCCCACCAACACTGTGTGTGGAGGAAAATTTGACATGGTTTGCCTGGAAGCCATTTTCCTATTCCAGCTGAGAAACCATTTTGTAAAGCAACAGTAGTTACTATGTTAGCTGTGCACCCCTTATTATGAGACAATGCTATAAGTAGGCCTTATCTATCCAAGGCCTCTAAGCCTGTCGAGTTAGTGTTTTTCTCACTTGGATGGATGGCCAGTGCATGCAGCGTAGTCAGTCAAGCAGACCTAGACTTGTCAATTAGTCCTACGAATTATTGCCATTTCACGGTTGCTCAGCTAACTCATACATAGTGTTAACAGATCTGTGTAAACTGAACACACGGTGATAACATTCATTTTGGTCCACTTGTGGAATGTGTAATAGTATTCAGTTTTGACCCAAACAGCTGACCACTAATTCAGTACCATCTTGTAAGCATGCCGAAGCCTTGTAATTAATGATCTGCTCCTATCTGTTTTCTCTATATAATCCTGTAGTGTTCTGATGTATTTCAGAATAGCACCCAGCCACAGTTAGGATGGTGAATTCCCAATGATATATCGTGTAATAAACTAATCAGTTCTCAAGGTCTGTGTCTCAAGAGATTTTCTTCAACACAGTGCTGACACATAACGTCTTTCTAAAGTAAAAAAAAACCTTTTGCCTCTACACAGTCCATAACCCTCTATTGCCTGTCTATTCATAAATCTGTCAAGTTGCCTCTTAAATATTGTTATTGTATATCTGCCTCCAGCACCTCCTCTGGCAGCACATTCCAGGCACTTACCACCCTCGATTTAAAAAAAACCCAGCCCTCACATCTCCTTTAGACTTAACTGCATAAACCTATGCACCCTAGTAATTAACATTTCTACAATCGGAAAGTCTCTGACTAACCATTCTGTGATGGGGAAAAATGATGAAGCAAATTTAGGGCGGCACGGTGGCTCAGTGGTTAGCATTGCTGCTTCACAGCACCAGGGACTTGAGTTCAGTTCCAGCCTCATGTGACTATGTGGAGTTTGCACATTCTCCCCGTGTCTGCATGGGTTTCCTCCGGTTTCCTCCCACAGTCCACAGATGTGCAGGTTAGGTGAATTGGCCATGCTAAATTACCCATAGTATTAGGTGCATTAATCAGAGGGAAATGGGTCTGGATGGGTTACTCTTCAGAGGATCGGTGTAGATTGGTTGGCCGAAGGGCTAGTTTCCACACTTAGGGAATCTAATCTAATCAAAATTCCGAGGAAGAGGATAAAGATTATCATGAATCTGAAAAAATTATGCTGGATAAAAGGAAATTTAATTGTTACTAACACCAAAGTTAGATGAGTGTACTGTCATTCTCTAATTCCAACTCCTCTGGTCCTTTAAAAAAAAAGATAGTCATAAGCACATATGTGTGATTTTGTTTACAATCTGGGGATGGTGGAGTGGTGGACAAATAAACAACAAAATTAGATGTTTATTATAAACAACAAGAATTACTCAATAAAGATGAAAGACTGATAACACACAGTTTGCTATAACAAAGTGTAAATATGAATCCTTCCAAGTAATCTAACACAGCCTCACACATACACACTGTTTAAAGAAAAGTACATTTTTTTTGACATCACCTTGAAATAAAAATATTTTAGCCAAATAATTGGTAATTCCTGAAGAAAACAGATAAGATATGAAATGTTTCAGGCATCTTTCAGTCTAACATCTTGGTACGTGTAGATGAGTATCACCAGACTTGTGAATTTAATTGCAATCTTTTAAGAAGCACATCATTCAGGAAATATCAAAAGGAAATCTTCCAGTAGTGTTCAGGAGAATTATTGCATCAGTGAATCAGCTCTCATAGAGTCATACAGTCCTACAGCACGGAGACAGGCCCTTTGGCCCAAACGGGTCCATGCCAACCAAAATGTCCATCACCATCCATTTGCCTGCACTTCGTCCAGATCAATCTAAATCTTTCCTATCCATGTATTTGTCCAAATGCCTCATAAATGTTGTTAATGTACCCACCTCAACCACTTCCCTGGCAGCTCATTCCATATGCGTACCATCTTTGTTTAAAAATGTTGCTCCTCAGGTTCCTTTTTATTCTTTCCCTTCTAACCTTAAACTGATGCTCTTCAGCCCTTGATTGACCAACCGTGGGAAAAAAACTGAGTGCATTCACCCTATCCATGCCTCTCATGATTTTATACACTTCTACAAGATTCCCCCTCAGTCTTCTAAGATCTAAAGAAAAACGTCCTAGCTTGTCCAACCTCTCTCTATACTTCAGTCCTGGCAACATCTTTGTAAATTTCATCTACATTCTTTCCAGTTTAATAACATGCTTCCTACAGCAAGGTGACCAAAACCGAATACAATACTCTCAAATGCGGCCCACCAACGACCTGTATAACTGCAACATAACTTCCGAACTTCTATCCTCAATGTCCTGACTGATGAAGGCCAGTGTGCCAAAAGCCTTCTTCACTGCCCTGTCCATCTGTGACTCCACTTTCAGAGAACTGTTCATCCAAACCCAGAGGTCCCTCTGATCCATGACGCTCCTTAAGGCCCTACCATTCAACATGAAACTCCTATCTTAATTTGACTTTCCAAAATGCAACATCTCACACTTATCTATATTAAACTCCATTTGCCATTTCTCAATCTATTTCACTAGAAGATCAAGGTCCTTCTACAATTTCTGATAACCATCCGCACTGTCCACAATATCTCCTATTTTAGTGTCACCTGCAAACTTACTAACCGTGCCTTGTACTTTCTCATCCAAATGATTGATATAGATAACGAACAGCAATGGCCCGCCCCTGAGGCACTCCACTAGTGACAGGCCTCCAATGGGTCAAGCATCCTTCCACTGTTATCCTCTGCTCCCTACTATGAAGCCAATTGTGTATCCAATTTGCCAGCTCCCCTGGATTCCATGCAATCTAACCTTCTAGAGCAGCCTACCATGTGGAACCTTACCAAAGGCCTTACTGAAATTCATATAGACTGCATCCATCACCCTGCCCTCGTCAACCTTCTTGGTCACTTCATCAAAGAACTCTAACAAATTTGTGAGGCATGATCTCCCATGCAAAAAGTCATTTCAAAACAGTTTTCTCAAAAAAGAGTGGAAAAGATGCATTTGTGTTTTGCACAGTACACTCCAAATAACCTTTCCAAACTTTTTTTGAAAAAATGATAGCCAAAAACCTAAACCTATGATTTCTTTTCACAAATTGGGAAAGCATTGGCATGGTGGACTAATAAGGCAGAACCCAGGTTGATGGCATAGTGACATGGAATTTAAATCCATCATGGGAGCTAGTGAAATTGAATTCAGTTGAAATCTGGAATAAAAAAAAAACGTTTTGAATGGTGACTGCATAGTCATTGTCAATTATTTTAAAACCCACCTAGTTCACTAATGTCATTTCGGAAAGGAAATGTGCTATCTTTACCTGATCTGACCTAAATGGACTCCAGTCCCACAGCAACGTGGTTGACTCTTAACTGCTCTCTGGCAATTATGGACTGGCAAAAAATGCTGGCCTCGCCATTAACATCCATATTCCATGAAAGAATAAAGAAAAAGGTTCCATTGACTACTAAGCTCCAGATATAAACTTGTGGTTTTCCATTAAATGTTTTAAAAAGAAAATCTAAAGGGTCCTTCCAGTAAATCTTTTAAAAGGTTCAGACATCTCTGCCTCTACCTGACACTATGATGAATGTGTTAGCTATTAGTGTTAGCACTTCTACCTGTACCTTGTTCTCCAACCTGCATTAAACCTTCAATATGTATGTGAAACAGATTGTTGAAACTAAAACCATGATTCACTAATGCAAGGTTTAGGAAAGAAAGAGCACTATCTGATTTAGGTTTGGTGATGACACCACGTGGAGGTTATTAATGAGTGTTGTATTCCATGTAATATAGGTGGAATAAGCAATTTTTTTAATAGGTATTTTATTGAAAGAGAAAAGGGAATTTTTAAAACATTTTTTACAAAATTACAAAGTAATATAAACAAGTATAAACATTAATATACAATTAAATATATATAAAAAAGAAATAAATAATAACCAAAACACAACAAAAAAGAGAAAAAAACTCAGCTAACTACTAATCTATCCTACAAACAACCAAAACATAAAATAAGATATCTTACATTACTAGTAAGAAATAACATAATAATTAAATAATTAAGTACATACTCAAAATGGATTAACATCAAGTCATAATAAAACTCGTATTATACGGGATTCCTCCCCCTGGGCCCCAGACCAGCCAGAACCACTACCACAGCTAGACAAAAGCCCTTGACAATATGGCCGAAATATCTGTGTCTATACAGTTCAGAAAGGGCTGCCAAATTTTATCGAATAATTCAGATTTTTGGTGCACCATATTTGTGAGGAAGTCAAGGGGGATGTATTCCATGATTAACCTGTGCCAATTCGAAAGTCCTGGAGGGCCCTCAGCTACCTAATTGACTAAGATATTTTTCCTTGCACAGAAAGAGAGGATGGAGAATAGTTTCCTCCCGTGCACATCCACGGAGGGCAGATTTGAAAAGCCCAGGAGAAGAGACACTGGGAAGAGACAATCCAATCTCCGTTCCCAAGTTTTCTGTCGGAGCATTCGCTACTCTGTCCCAGTATTTGCAGATCTTGTGACATGTCCATCAACAGTGCGTGAGAGTGCCCACTTCTATTTTACATTTAGGACACATTGGGGATGTTCCTACCCTAAATTTTGCCAATCGTTCCGGTGCTATATGAGCCCTATGGGGTATCTTTAATTGAATAGCTTGAGTTCTATTACAAATAGAGATCTTTCTTGCATTTTCCCAGATTTCCTCCCACATTTATGAAGGGATTTCTAACCCCAATTTCTGGTTCCATGTTTTAAACAGTTGCTCCATGTCTTTCGATACCTTATTATGTAATGAGTGATAAAGGGTACTGACCGAGAGTGGACCCATTGGCCATAGCGCTCTTCTCTCCCTATCCGATTTGTAGGGACTGTCTAATAATGTGGTCTTCTTCTGTATATAATCTCATATTTGGAAATACCGAAAAAGTCTCCGTTAGGCAGTCCAAACTTCTGGTGCAGCTGCTCAAAAGACATAATCTCCCCATCGATCAGGGCCCCTAAGCAAGAGTATTTTATAATACTCATATCATCTCCAGTTACATCCCTGTTCTCCAGTAAAACTTGACCTGGAGCATGACATTTTTGGAAAGTCTGTAACTCTGTAGTTTACCCCAGTCAGGACATGATGGTCTTCCATCTTCTCCTTTTGGTTAGTGCCACATTAAAGCAGATAAAGCATGTGCTTGCATAGCTAATCTTTCCTGGAACAGATCTCTAGCCTATTGCCAGAGGCTGGTGTTTAAAGGTACTACTCTGCATCAAGCAAGACTGACCAGGAGACTCTATGGTGCTTACCACCTGCATACTGGACGTATTTATGAGCTGATAATCAACTTATGTAACCAAGTTACAAACTAAGCTTCCATGGCCTTCAAGTCCTAAAGGGGCCTTGAAGCCAAAGCTACTGACTCAAAAACTGGGATACTATCACTGCAACACAAGACCATTTACAGCCAAGCAGCATGTTTTAAAAATGGTACTTGAAATGGTAATTAGGTAGGTATTTAATTCCTGGGAGAAAGTGAGCACTGCAAATGCTGGAGATCAGAGTCTGAGAGTGTGGTGCTGGAAAAGCACAGTTGGTCAGACAGCATCTGAGGAGCAGGAGTCGATGTTTTGAACATAAGCCCTTTATCAGGAATCATTCCAGTTGAAGAGCTGACGCTTGAAATGTCAATTCTCCTGTTCCTTGGTTGCTGCCTGACCAGCTGTGTTTTTCTAGCATCATACTCTTCCATTCAGATATTTAATTCCTGACAATCTAGCAGGGAGCTGAATTAAGACACTGAAACCCAATTTAGAGGAGAATGAGATTGAATACTGCATGATTATGGAAACCTCCTATTTGAGATGCAATAGTGATAATAATGCTGGTATACTTCACCTCAGGAGATGATGTACTACACCCAGGGTGTATGCTGCTGTTGCTGCTGCACTTAACAGCATCTATTGTGGTTGTAGAGACCTATTTGTCATTAGCTGTCCTTCAGAAATGGGCTCAAATGAATAGCATCTCCCAAGCTGACTAATATCTTCCTTCCTGGGTTAAAAATCACACAACACCAGGTTATAGTCCAACAGGTTTAATTGGAAGCACTAGCTGTTGGAGCGCCGCTCCTTCATCAGGTGGTTGTGGAGGACACAATTGTAAGACACACAATTTATAGCAAAAGTTTACAGTGTGATGTAACTGAAATTATACATTGAAAAATACCTTGATTGTTTGTTGAGTCTTTCATCTGTTAGAATACCATGAGAGTTTCACTTCTTTCATGTGTAAATCACAAAACAGTTTTTTAAAAGTTACATTCTGAGGTTAACTCAGCCATTGTCATTCAGAATCGAACAGATTACTGTAAGGAAGTGTACCGACAACTGAACAACCAGGAACACTACAGGCAACTACCAGTTGATCCGACCAAAGAACACACCCATGAATTAAACACATTGATCAGGACTCTGGATCCAGTCCTTCAGAGTTGCCCACGTGCCCTCATCCCACGGAATTCTCATGTAGGTGACTTCTACTGCCTTCCAAAGATACACAAAGCCAATACACCAGGACGTTCCATCGTATCAGGCAATGGGACCCTGTGTGAGAATCTCTCCGGCTATGTTGAAGGCATCTTGAAACCTATTGTACAGGGAATCCCCAGCTTCTGTCTTGACACTACGGATTTCTCACAGAAACTCAGCACCCACCGGCCAGTCGAACCAGGAACATTTCTCGTCACAAAGGACGTTTCAGCACTCTCACCAGCATTCCCCACAATAACGGCATCGTGGCAACAGCCTCAGAACTCAACACCAACAACTTCCAATCTCCAAACACTGCCCTACAACTCATCCGCTTTATCCTCAATCACAATGTTTTCACCTTTGACAACCAATTCTTCAGCCAGACACATGGAACAGCCATGGGGACCAAATTTGCACCCCAATATGCCAACATCTTCATGCACAGGTTCAAACAAGACTTCTTCTCTATGCAGGATCTCCACCCAACATTATACACCAGGTACACTGACGACATTTTCTTCCTCTGGACCCATGGCGAGGAGTCACTGATAAAACTACACAGTGACATCAACAAGTTTCATCCCATCCTCAAACTCACCGTGGACTACTCTCAACTATCTGTCTCATTCTTGGACACATGCATCTCCATCAAGGATGGACACCTCAGCACCACACTCTACCACAAACCCACAGACAACCTCACAATGTTACACTTCTCCAGCTTCCACCCAAAACATATTAAAACCCCATTCCCTATGGACAAGCCCTACACGTACACCGGATCTGTTCAGTTGAGGAGGAACGTGGCGGGCACCTGGAAGTACTCAGGGATACCCTCATAAGAACGGGAAACGATGCTCAACTCATCGACTGCCAGTTCCACGTGCCACAGCAAGGAACCGTAATGACCTCCTCAGGAGACAGACACGTGCTGCAACTGACAGGGTACCCTTCGCTGTCCAGTACTTCCCAAGAGCTGAAAAGCTACGCAATGTTCTTCGTGACCTGCAGCACGTTATCAATGAGGATAAGCACCTCATCAAGACCTTCCCCACACCTCCACTGCTCACCTTTAAACAACCGCCAAACCTCAAACAGATCATTGTTCGTAGCAAGCTGCCCGGCTTTCAGGACAACTCCATACAACCCTGTCATGGTAGGCACTGCAAGACATGTCAGAGTGTGGACATGGATACCATCTTTACACGTGGGGACACCTCCCCCTATGTATGTGGCAGGTACTCATGTGACTCTGCCAACGTTGTCTATCTTATATGTTGCAGGCAAGGATGCCCTGAGGCATAGTACATTGGAGAAACCGAGCAAAGGCTACTGCAACGGATGAATGGGCACCGCACAACAATCAACAGACAGGAGTGTTCCCTCCCAATTGGGGAACACTTCGGTGGTCCAGGACATTTGATCTCAGGCCTTCGGGTGACCGTCCTTCAAGGCGGACTTTGGGACAGGCAGCAGCGAAAAGTGGCCGAGCAGAGGCTGATAGCTAAGTTCGGTACCCATAGGAAGGGCCTCAACCGGGACCTTGGGTTCATGTCATATTACAGGTGACCACCATTTCACTATATACACATACACAGACACTCCTACACACACACACACACACACAGACACTCCTATACACAAACACACACAGACACACGTAAACACAGGCACACACACAGACAATCACACACACTCCTACAGACATACACACAGACACACGTAAACACAGGCACACACACAGACAATCACACACACTCCTACAGACATACACACTCCCACGCACACACATGCATCCTCTCAGACTTAGACATTCTACACTCACATACGCACACATATACAGTCTCTCTCACACTCACAACTACCCAGCCCAGACAGACAGACAGACACACACAAAAACCCACATGCACACATATCCACATACATTTGTGGGGTGAATTTATACTTGCAGAGTTACATTGTACTTTGCTCAAAAACTGCATGAATCCATGTAAGACTCTGTTAACTCACTTTTTAGATTAGAATCAGTCTAAACATTATGGCACAGACAGGGAATGCAGGGGGCTAACACTTCAACATATTATTTGGTCTGACACCAATTGTAACAGTTAACCCAAGAATATAACTTTTAAAAAAAGTTTTGTGATTTACATATGAAAGAAGTGAAACTATCATGGTATTCTAACAGATGAAAGACTCAACAAACAATCAAAGTATTTTTCAATGTATTATTTCAGTTACATCACACTGTAAACTTCTGCTATAAATTCTGTGTCTTGCAATTGTGTCCTCCACAACCACCTGATGAAGGAGCGGCGCTCCGAAAGCTAGTGCTTCCAATTAAACCTGTTGGACTATAACCTGGTGGTGTGATTTTTAACTTTGTATACCCCAGTCCTTCCTCCAAATCCTTCCTGGGTGCTTTCCTTCCTGTCAGTTGTTTTTTTCATTTCTCTTGGCCTCTGCATTTCCATACCCTTCCTGATTACTTATCTTCAATCTGGTCAGCAGTGGGGAGTTCCCATGCATTGACTCCAATCTCTGTCAAGTTGAAACCTTTCTTATAATTGGCTTTTTATCACAGACACAGGTGATCTATTGGGTTTTGTGCTGAAAGCAAGTTTGCCAGAACATGTCTTTGGGGACGTGGCCATAATCCATTCTGCTCACATGATGCAGCCATCAGTGTCATTGCTGACTCATCGCTGGTGATTTCTGCTTATTTCCATATTTGACATTATATCTTCCTAGAAGATACCCAATATTGATCTGAGGCCATAGTGGTAGGAGCTATTCAGCTGCTTTGCTTGGCTAGCATAAGTTATCCATGCCTCACCACTGTAAAGGAAAGTGCTGAGAACACAAGCTGAGACATAAGGAGATCTTTCCTGGCTTCAACAACTTTCTGATGGCTGTCAATGCACACAAGACAGCTGTGACCGACAAAGAACTCTAAGACTCAATCTCGACTTATGGCATTGCAAGAGCTCTGCTCACTCCAAGTGAAATCCTTAAAGAGAAAGGTTACTTCCTCTTCTGCAATGGACAACTCAAAAAGCAAAATGGAAATTGCTGTACTGCAAAACTTACTACTCTTAATGATTGAACCTACCCTCCCTCCCATAGAGACCTGTTACTCTTTGCTTATCAAGAATCACAGGAACAGTTTAACCTAACTTATGACCATGTCCTGGCATTCACCTCCATTTTAGATATCAAGGGTCAAATTACATAAGGCATTTGATCCTGCTGTCACCAGAATTCTTAAATTGCACCTTAAGAGGAAACATCTCTGTTATAGAAATACTATTTACAGACACAATATAAACCACTGAGGACCATTTATTACAATCAGTAAAACGATTATGTTTCTGGATTATAATAGTGGCCTTTTTTCCAAGAGTTAGGTATGCCAAAGAAAAATCACACAATAGTAGCTGAAAGGAAACAAATATTTTCAGAAGCAGAAGTTGGTAACATTCTACTCTTGACAATGTTAGCAAGCTGTCTCAAACTCTCAAAATGTGAGTAAAGATTATTACATGTAAGTTAGCTCACTAAGCTGGAAGGTTTGTTTTCAGATGTTTTGTCACCATATTAGGTAACATCATCAGTGAGAGTCTCAGTGGGTATGTGACGAAACGTCTGAAAACAAAACGTCTAACTTACATACTTATCATCAACCTGAGCTACAAATCTTCTCAAAAATCACTAAAGATTATTGTGTTTAGATATTGCCAACATGTTGAGAATAACAGAAAGCTATAATTGTTCTTACTGGCAAATTGCCCAAATTTGAAGAACTATACAGTTGCCTTAATAAACAGGAAGTGTTTCAGGAAATTATATACATCATGTTCTAAAAGACAGGTTAAACTGTTACCGTAAACATTGAATACCACAAACATCTGCTTGTATAAATAGGTGTAAATCTCTAAGAATCTTGTTTGTTGAACTGTTTGACTTCTGGAGTACTAGGAGAGGTAATGTGACACTTCTAATATCTTTAAAGTAACAGCCAATCCCGACACATTTTGAGGAGAAAGTCCTCCAAAGCCATCCTAGAGTATCTAGGATATAAAGTAGATACACCATTGCCAATATCTCCTAGCTCCAATATCATTTAAAAAAAACAGCATTTTTGGCAGTTATTCGAAAGATATTAGAAGTGTCACATAGCCAGCCCATGTGCATTGATGTAAGATGTTGAAAAAAAAGCTTTAATCCAATCAGTAACTTAAACACTGATTATATTAGTAAATCAATATTCAATAAATATTTACTACATTAAAATATTATTGTAATGTCATTTCTGAAAACATGCATTTCCGAATCATTTTTGTTCAGAAACTGGTTATGTATTAAACAGCAAATCTAGCAGCTGCGTCCCCTTCATAAATAAAACTTATTCTGAGTAATGACATCTTGAATGTATGCAACATATTTTTCATATGATAATACAGACGGTTGTGAAATTATTATCAAATACTTGTTTGTGCTGATATCTGTAATTGCAAAAATTTGTCAAACTGATTCCAACATTTAAATGAAAGCTATAATAGTTAATAGCTGTTAAAACTGAACTGATGAATTGATTCCATAGATGAGTCATGCAGGGCTTGAAACATCAACAGATGCTGCCAGGCTTGCTGAGTTTCTTCAGCATTTTCATATTTCCAGCATTTGCTTTATTGGCTTTTATTAAGAGGCAAAATTGCAGCAGAAGTCATAAGTAAATTTCTTATATCAAAAAAAAGCAGACAACAGGCTTTTCTTTTAAACTTGGAGCATAAGACCTTGTTCAGTTATTATATCGATATACATTGAGTTTATAACCCAGAAATATGTCATTGGATCAACTGGTCTATGCATGTGTGGACTATTAAGAGTCCCCTTCCATGATGACCTTCATGATTTTTCCATTGAAAGCCTAAATAGCTTTCCTTGAATTAATTTATGCTTTTTTTGCCTCAACAAGTTAATGTGGCATCCAGATCTATATTCTTACAATTTTCTGGGAAGAAACATTTTTCTTAATCACCTGCTACATTTATTAATAACAATCTAATATTTATGATATCTAATTGTCAACCTATCCACATTTTTACATCTAACGATCATTATCTTAAAGAACTCAACAACGTCACCGTCAGGCCTCATTTGACTGTTTAAAAAAAAAATTTCAATCTGCTCAAGCCATCATGATAAGCATACTTTTGGCTCTGTGAATCTTCTTTATCCCTTTCTGAACAATTGATTTGAAAACTGCTCCCTCCCAACCACTCTTTCTGAAATACCCTATAATAATCTGCTCATAAATCTGACATGGACACCACTGTGGTATTGCTAGAAAAGTAAAGACAAAATGTCAAACAAGAGAGCAATTACAACTTAGTCAGCAAGAACAGAAGCTTCCAGCAATTACTGCAAAAGGCTCCGAAGGGAGAAGCTGCAGGTGAAGCTCCCCCAGGAGATGAAGAAGAATGATGCAATCATACATCTACAGGCCTCGCTGACATTTTCTACAGCATTTGGAAATATATGAACATGTAAACAAGGAGCAAGGGTAGGCAATTTGGCCCTCAAACTTACTACACTATTTAATAAGGTTACGGTTGATGAGATTATAATCTCAAATTCTTAATTTGCAACAATCTATCTTAAAAAGATTCCAAGGACTCTGGGTCCACCACTTTTTCAGAGAGTTCCAAACACTCACACAAAATCACCTAAACTCTGATTTAAATAGAACAAAGAACAAAGAAAATTTACAGCCCCAGGAACAGGCCCTTCGGTCCTCCAAGCCTGAGCTGATCCAAATCCACTGTCTAAACCTATCACCCAATTTCTAAGCATCTATATCCCTCTGCTCCCCATCTACTCAGGCATCCGTCCAGTCGCACCTTGAATCAATCTACCATGCCTGCCTCTAGTACTTCTGCTGGCAACATGTTCCTTCCGCATGTATACCCCTTAAACTTTTCACCTCTCTCACTTTGAATGCATGACCTCTCGTTATTGAATCCCTCACTCTACAAAAAAAAACTTATCTCTATCCCTCAATCTTCTTTTTTCTAATGAAAACAATCCTAACCTACTCACCTCACTATATAGCTAGCACCTTCCATACCAGGCAGCATCCTCGTAAACCTTTTCTTCACCCTCTCCAAAGTGTCCACATCATTTTGGTAATGTGGCAACCAGAACTGTACACAGTATTCTAAATGCCGCCGAACCAAAGTCTTGTACAATTTTAACATGACTTGCCAGCTCTTATACTCAATACCCTGTCCGATGAAGACAAGCATACAATATGTCTTCTTCACCACTCTATCCACCTGTGCAGCCACTAATAGGGTACAATGGACTTGCACTCCCAGATCTCTCTGCTCATCAACTTTTCCCAAGGCTCTTCTGTTTACTGTAGAGTTTTTTCTAGAATTAGACTTCCCAAAATGCATTACCTCACATTTGCCTGGATTGAACTCCATCTGCCACTTCTCCACGTAACTCTCCAGACTATCTATATTCTCCTGTATTCTTTGACAGTCCTCTATGCTTTCTGCTACTCTACCAATCTTTGCGTCATCTGCAAACTTACTAATCAGACCAACAATGCCCTCTTCCAGACCATTTATGTATATCACAAACAACAGTGGCCCCAGCACTGATCCCTGTGGAACACCACTGGTCACCTTTCTCCATTTTGAGAAACTCCCTTCAACTACTACTCTCTGTCTCCTGTTGCTCAATCAGTTCTTTATCCACCTAGCTAGAACACCCTGCACACCATGTGACTTCACTTTCTCCATTAGTTTACATGGGGAACCTGATCAAACGCTTTACTAAAGTCCAATGTGTATGACATCTGCAGCCCTTCCTTCATCTATCAACTTGATCACTTTCTCAAAGAACTCAATTAAGTTGGTAAGGCACGATCTCCCCCACAAAACCATGTTGCTTATCACTGATAAGCCCATTCTTTTCCAAATATAAATAATTTTATCCCTCAGTACCTTCTCCAGCAACTTTCCCACCACTGACATCAGGCTCACTGGTCTGTAGTTAGCTGGAATATCCCTACTACTCTTCTTGAACAAAGGGAACAACATTAGCAACTCTCCAGTCTCCGGCACTTCACCTATGTTTAAGGATGCTGCAAAGATATCTGTCAGGGCCCCAGCTATTTCCTCTCTTGCCTCCCTCAGCATAGATCCCATCCGGTCCTGAGGATTTGTCCACCTTAATATCCTTTAGCCTACCCAACACATCTTCCCTCCTTATGTCAACATGATCCAGAGTAAACAAACTTCTGTCTCTAATTTCAACATTCATCATGTCCCTCTCCTCAGTAATATTTATGCAAGGTAATCATTGAAATCTCACCCATTTTCTCAGGATCGACACACAACCTTCCTTCCTTATCCTTTAGTGGACTCTAGTTAACCTCTTGCTTCTTATATATGAATAAAAGGCCATGAGATTCTCCTTAATTCTGCTTACTAAAGTTATTTCATGACCCCTTTTAGCCCGCTTGATTCCTCATTTAAGATTGGTCCTACTCTCCCGATATTCCTCCAAGGCCCATTCTGTTCTTAGCTGCCTGGACTTTATGTCAGTTTCGCTTTTCCTCTTGACTAATCGCACCATTTCTCCTGTCATCCACAGTTCACGAATCTTGCCTTTCCTATCCCTTGTTTTCAAAGGGGCTTGCCTATCCTGCACTATCATCAACTTCTCTTTGAAAGCCTCCCACATATCAAATGTGGACTTCCCTTCAAATAGCTGCTCCGACTCCACATTTCCCAGCTCCTGCCGAATTTTGATATAATTGGTTTTGGCCCAGTTTAATATGCTTCCCTTAGGACCACTCTCATCTTTGTCTACAAGTATTCTAAAATTTACAGAACTGTGGTCACTATTCCCAAAGAAATCCCGCACTGCAACTTTTACCATCTGGTCTGGCTCGTTCCCCAGTACCAGGTTCAATATGGCCCCTTCCGTCATCGGATTATTGACATACTGCTCTAGAAAACCTTCCTGGATGCTCCTTACAAATTCTGCCTCATCCAGACCTCTGATACCATGTGTATCCCAGTCAATGTTGGGAAAATTAAAATCTCCCATCACCACCACCCTGTTGTCTCTACATCTTTCCATAATCTATTTACCCATTTGTTCTTCTACCTCACGCTCACTGTTGAGAGGCATGTAATACAGCCCCAACAATGTAACTGCATCCTCTTATTTCTCAGCTCTACCCGTAATAACTCACTGCTCAAGCCCTCCACAGTGTCCTCCTTTAGCAGAGCTGTGATATCATCCCTGACCAGCAATTCAACTCCTCCCCCTCTTTTACTTCCCTCCCTGTCCTGTCTGAAACATCTATATCCTAGAACATTTAGTTGCCAATCATGCCCTTCTTTCAACTAAGTCTCTGTGATCATACTCCTTTATACTCCCAGATGAGTGACCGCTTATTTTTAAACAAGCGCCCTAGTTCTAGATTTTCACATAAAAGAAAACACATCTACCCTGTACAGATCCTTCAGGATCTTACATGTTTCAATCAAGTTGCTTCCTAGCAGCAGGTCAGGCAGCATTCTAGCAACACATTTTCAGCTCTGATCTCCAGCATCTGCAGACCTCACTTTCTCCTCAAGTTGCTTCCTACTCTTCCAAACTACAGCGCTCCAAAGCTTGTACGTCCTAATAAAGCTGTTGGACTATAACCTGGTTTTGTGTGATTTTTAACTTTGTCCAACCCAGTCCAACACCAGCATCTCCACATTATAGAATTAGACCAAGGCGTAAGCACATTTTGGAGCCTCATTCTAAGAGTAAATGTAATTTGGCTTTTGATCTAACCAGCTGCTGTATTTGGCAGATGCCAGGCCAGGGGGCTAAGGAACATCTGAGATTCCAACTAGTTATTACACACACTGTTTATGTGTTCTCGGGGAACTATGGGTCAATCCATATAATATGAATTTACTCTGATTGTTTTCCCTTTTTATTCCATTCATCTTTGTTCAGCATATCCACGAGGACTCTTACCAGTTTTTAAAGATGAACCATAGAAAGCATTCTATCTGTATACATCACAGCGTGGTTTGGCAACTGTTCTTCCCAAGACCACAAGAAACAACAGAGCATCATGAACACATCCCAATCCATCACGCAAACCAGCCTACTACTGACTCCATCTATACTTCCCGCTACTTCAGGAAAGCAACCAATATAATCAAAGAACTCTCCCACCCAATTATATTCTCTTCCACCTTCTTCCTTCAGATTCACAAACAGCTTCTTCCCCCCCCCACCCCCCGTTATTAGACTTCTGAATGTACCTCTCAACTTTAAAATTAAATGTTGATCTTGCTCTTTGTGCACTTTCTCCGCAACCATAACATTGTATTTTTCACTTTATTCTGTTATCCTAATGCATTTTGTATGATATGATCTGCATGCTAAACAAAACTTTTCACTAGACCTAGGTACATGCGACAATAGTAAATCAAGTCAAATCAAAATCTTTGATCTCCTTTATCCATGCCTGGACTATGACAGATGGCAAATCTGCCCAGAATATTATTATATCGTGCAAAAGCGCCTTTGGCAACCACAAGCATGACTGTGGACAAATGATAGGGGAAATCATCACTGACGGCCCTGAACCAAAGCCCAGAAACAATGTTCATTCCCAAAATAAGCTGAGGGAGAAGTTGCCAAAGTTATCAGTAGCATTCTCAAATAGGAGTTTTACACCCAGTTGACTCAACTAACAACTTTCCTATCTGGCTGTCAGAAAGCCAGATGTGCCTGGCGACTCACTGTCAATTTGCAGGGCAGTCAATAAGAACATTCCCTGACTGCCCCTAAGATTGCAACCAGCCCAGCCCTGAGACCATGATGAAACAGGTATGCAAAGTATTTCACTGCCTTTGAAATTAACAATGGTTTCTGGTTCATTCCCATTAAACATAAATGTCAAAATAAATTCATCTTCACAATTCAGGGTCAACAATAAACTTGGATACATTTTCCACAGTAGTTCGATAGCTCTCCAGCCATATTTCATCAGCACTCAGCCAAGGGTCTGGAATATTTCTTCAGTCCTGAATGTTTGGTTCAGTATGTGGACTATTTGTTCCTCCAAATGCAGACCAAGAAAGAACAGCTTATCTTGCTTCTAGAGTTTATTGCCCCTTTGACTGATCATAGGTTAACTCTTAAAAAAGCACAAACTATGAAACAGAGGGTCTTCTATTTAGGCACAGTTATAGCACCATGGAAACTTGAGATTGAGGACAGACATGTAGACACCATCTGGCATTTGCCTTTGCATTTTTAGGCTTGGGCACATATTACGGGAATCAGATTGTCAGCTTTGCTACCAAAGCAGCCCACTGTCAGACCTGTTGAAAAGAATACTAAATGGCAATGCACAGAAAATCAAACTCAAGCGGTCAAGTATTTAAAATGAGCTTTAGTTCAAGCCCCAGCATCACAGGTCCCAAAACTGGAGCTACCCACTACCAATACCACCTTAGCAGCCACACCGTTACAGGACAGACACCAAGATTTGAGCCCTGTCTCTTATGCCTTTAGGCTATGAACCTCAGTAGAAGAAGGTTTCTCATTCTGTGAGAAGTATGTGCTTGCTGTTTTCTGAGCAATATGTTTTTCTTACAACTTGGTTCTAATTCCTTCACCATCTTAACAGAACACACCCCACTCCGGTTACTGCTGGATGCATGTCTTAAGGTTGGAATATTAGCCAGAACAGAATAGCCAGTAGACACTTATATGACAATGCTTGTCTATTAGGGTTGAAAAAAAAAGTAGACAACTTACTTTACTTTACCAGGATGAACCATATGTTGCACTGCAGCTGCAACAAATGATTCCAAGGGACCATTTATTCCAAAGAAAATTGTGGGGGTTGGGCAGAAAAGACAAAAGATTGATTTAAATTCTTTATTGATGGTTCGTCCATAATGGAGAGTGGTAACAGGAAAACCACGAGGAGAAAGTGAGGTCTGCAGATGCTGGAGATCAAAGTTGAAACTTTATTGCTGGAACAGCACAGCAGGTCAGGCAGCATCCAGGGAACAGGAGATTCGACGTTTCGGGCACAAGAAGGGCCTGTGCCCGAAACGTCGAATCTCCTGTTCCCTGGATGCTGCCTGACCTGCTGTGCTGTTCCAGCAATAAAGTTTCAACTAACAGGAAAACCAATTGTGTAGAAACTCCAAACCAGAGGAACACACACTGCCGTTGCTCTAAAATTACCAAACAGCATTTGGCAGCAGTGTTAACAGCAGTAGTGTATATAGTGAGCCATCCAGAAGAATTCCCTATCCCTGAAGATCTTTACTCTGTTAGTATTCTGTATATTTGTAGCAGCCTGACAGATTTTCTTCCTATCTGGGAAGCATGTTCCCATCAGCAGATGGGAAACCATTACCCTCAGTGTCAGGCCTGAAATATATTTTAGAGAAAGCAAACGATATGGCACTTGGAATGATCTAGGTTAAACCGGATCATAAATTATCCTCCAAGGAAAACATTCGAGAAGATGAGCTCGTCAAGCAGGGAGCCCAGGAAGGCAATCTTGGCAGCTTCCACTTGTGACCAGGATAATTAGTGCAGCAAATGTAAACCAAATCAAAACAGAGGGTTTGGTTACAGGCCCAAAGCAAAGATAAGGACCTGGTATTAAAAAGCAGAAGAATGAATGGCTAGATGATTACAAAGTGTGGAAGAATAAAATCCTGATTAAAGATTGTATTGTGCTGAAGAAGAGTAAATATGTAGCCCTGCAGAACGAGACAGACCAATTGATCTCTTTGGCTCAAGGCATGTATGACCATCAGAGGAGAGATCAACCCAACAAAGGCTCAAAAATGGCACTGGTGGCCAAAATGGGAAGAGCATGTTACCCACTGTGTGAAAAGTGCTTATCCATGCAAAGGGAATTAAAGTATACAGTCAGTTGAGGGTCCATGGACTAACTTACAGATTGATTATGTAAGATCTCTACCCCCATGCAAAGAGTACACACATCTTCACCTATCGTTTACTCCATCTCCCCTCCCGCACCCCATCTTCAGCAATCTATAACAAACTTCTTCCAGCTACCATCAGTTCTGAAGAAGGGTCACTGGACCCGAAACATTAACCCTGCTTTCTCTCCACAGGCTCTGTCAGACTTGCTGAGTTTTTTTTTGTTTTGTTAAACAATATAATGACATTCTCCTGTATGTTCTGATGATTGTAAAATATATTCTTTCCACCTCCACAGGCTTTACTTCACACATCCTAATAACAGACAGATCTATGAGAGGGATTGAGGGCCACTTGGGGTCTCAACCTTTCTGAACCTAAGGTTCAAGCTCTCAACCATGAGAAGGCCACTGAAATATTGGTGAAAAACGTGCAGGCTGCCAGCTTAGTGGCTGCAGTCAAGATGGGTAAGAAGCAATAACAAAGTAAGGCCTACACTGACTTAAAGGTATGGCCTATTGAAGATGCTGTGAGTGACAAGCTACAGAATTTCTAGCCAGGCACTTTTATATTCTTTCACTATTCTAGCCCCCATTCTATCATTGATAAGGCCAACCTCTCAGTCTACAAAATGCAATTAGACAATGGCAAAACAGAATGGTTATATGTTGCATGAGGAGTAGTTGAGCAGTCTGGGTCTGTACTTAATGGACTTTAGAAAGATTAGGGGGATCTCACTGAAACTTGCAGAATACTGAGAGGCCTGGATAAAGTGGACATGGAGAAAATGTTTTCATTAGTTGAAGAGACTAGGACCCAAGGGCAAAGCCTCAAAGTTAAGGGACAACCTTTTAGAACAGAGATGAGGAGGAATTTCATTAGTCAGAGGGGAGTTAATCTTTGAAACTCATTGCCATGGAAGGCTGCAGAGGCCAAGTTCTTGGGTGCATTTAACTCAGCAATAGATAGGTTCATGCTTAATAAGGGGATCAAGGGTTACGAGGAGAAGGGAGGAGAATGGGTTTGAAAACATGTCAGCACAAATGAATGGTGGAGTAGGCTCAATGGGCCAAGTGGTCTAATTCTGCTTCTATATCTTTTGGTCTTATGGTCAACCAACTTAAATCTTTTGTTTCACAGAAGAACTTTGATGTCCATTCCTGTCATATCACCTTGGACAGTATGGATGAGAAAGGTACCATTGTGTCTCAGTCCCAATCCACGACATCTCAGTCCCAGTCATCGCAGACCCTACTGATGCTGTCCCCACTGTTTGATGGTGCTTGCACAAGGATTTTTTTTTTGTAAATATATTTATTGGCAAATTTTTTTTAACTTTACAAACATATAAAATTATTGAAAAATCCAATCAATAACAAATATCAGTATAATAAAAAGAAAACAAAACACAAATTACAATACAACTTCTGTCTACCAACTACTAACCTATCTTATAATACAAAACAAACCCTAACACTGTGCAAAGCAACACCAATAATAAGTAAATAACTAATAGATCAAAAAAAAAGGAAAGCAAACAAAACAAAATCCACAGAATATAGACAGCTATGCTCGGCGCGAAGCTCCAAAACAGAGGAACAGGAGCATTGTATATATACCCGTATTAAATCAGGAGACCCCCCTCCAGGGCCCAGAGCTTGACAAACCTAGCCATCCCGGTTAAACAAACACTCTAGTTAAGATAACTGACAAATCTGTATCCAAATAACTCAAGTAGGGCTGCCATGTCTTATAAAAATGGTTTATTGTGTGGTGCACCATGTTTGTAAAAACGTCCAAGGAAATGTGCTCCATAATTAATTTCTGCCATCCCAGCAAGCCCGGCGGGTTCTCAGACACCCAGTTCATCAGAATATTCTTCTGTGCACAGTATGCAAGAATATTAAATAGTTTCTTCCCATGCCCGTCTAAAGATGGTAAATTTGGTAGACCTAAGAGGAGAGATATCGGGTCTACTTTGACTTCAGTCCTCAATACCCTCCCTATCTCTCCCGCCACGGCGCTCCAATGAACATGGAGCCTGTGGCATTTTCAGAAGCAATGGGTAAGAGTGCCTACACTTATTTTACATTTGGTGCACACTGAAGATGCCCCGGTGCCAAATGAACTCTGTGCAGAACATTTAACTGTGTCGCGTACGTACTATTACAGATTGAGATCTTTCGAGCATTCTCCCATATGTTCTTCCATGTTTTAAAAGAGATCTCCACTCCTAGCTCTTGCTCACAAACCTCACATAACCAGTTAATATCCTGCCAGGCCCTGCCACCCAGCAGGTGATAGAGGACACTAACAGAAGGGGTGCTTGTGGAATGTAGCAACAACCTCTCTGTATCGGGCTGATGGGGCTTAGTGAGAAGTGTAGTCTTCTTCTGGATGAAATCCCTAACCTGAAAAAAACGGAAAAGATCTTTGCTGGGCAACCCGTATTTGCGGCTCAGTTGTTCAAAAGACGTCCTCCTCAAACAAGTCTCCCAAACTAGAAACTCCTCTCGCTGCCCATAGTTTTAACTCTGACTCCATCATCCCTGGTCAGAACCCTGGCATGCCAACTATAGGCGTAAGTGGTGAAATCTTGGAAAAGCAACCCTCACTCTGACGCATTGCCCTCCATGCCTTGACGTAACTAATGACAATGGGGTTCCGACAGTGGTCCATAACCTCATCTTATCCATGAACAACAGGTTACTAAGAGGGCACTTTGCCTGGGAGGCCTCAATATCCATCCATATTGAGTTCGGATTGTTACCTACCCAATCGCAGACAAAGGACAGCAGGAACTCAATTGATACCTCTTGATGTCTGGGAAATCAATTCCTCCCCCTCCTTGAGGCAACTGCAATTTACTGAGTTTGATGAGGGGCCGCCCACGATGCCAGACAAAGGAACCAAACCATCCCATAAGCTTCTGCAGCATTGACCTGGGAAACATTATAGGGAGCATACGCATGGGATAAAGCAAATGAGGAAGAACATTCATCTTAATGAGAGATATTCAGCCCAGCCATGAAATTGGAAGAGTCTCCCATCTCTGGAGATCTCACCTAACATTGTCGAGCAAGTGAGCAAAGTTAGTCCGAAATAACAGATCAAACTTCGGGGTAATAAAAATGCCTAGGTATTGGAAACCTGCCCGTGACCACTTAAAAGGGAATTTAGAGCCACCTTCAACTTCTGGCACACCTTAAAGTTCCCCAAAGGCATAGCCTTCGATCTTGCAAAGTTAATCTTATATCCTGAAATAGCCCCAAATGAATTGATACATTGTATCAAATGGGGTGCGGAGGTCATTGGGTTCAATCAGAACAAAAAGACACCATCCGCATACAGTGTAATCTTCTGTGCCCTCAATCCCACTTGTGGAGCGGTAATGTGAACGTTCTGACGAATGGCCTCTGTCAGCGGTTCTATCACCAATGTAAACAACAGTGAGAGGGAGCAGCCTTGCCAACTACCCCTACCAATCCTAAAATTCCCAGACTTCACTCCATTGGTGATGACCACGGCCAGAGTGTGACGATATAAAACCTCCACCCACCTAGCAAAGACCCCACCCAACCCAAACTGTTCTAAGACATAAAAAAGATACGGCCATTCCACCCGGTCAAATGCTTTTGCTGCATCTAAGGAAATCACCAACCCCTGAATTCGATTGTTGCTGACAAACTTAAACCATATTCAGCAACCTTCTAATATCATTAGAGGATCTACGGCTCCTTATAAAGCCTGTCTGGTCCTCTTTAACAATATGGGGCAACACCTTTTCCAATCTCAGTGCCAGGATCTTGAAATCTGAATTTAATAGAGAGATGGGCCTGTATGAGGCACAATTCCCAGGAATCTTCCCCTTCTTAAGAATTAAGGAAATATTAGCTTCTCTCAAAGATAGTGGTAGGCATTCATGCATATAGGAGTGATTGTACATTTCCAACATCGGTCCTGGCAGAATCCCTATAAACTCCTTATAAAAGGGCGGCATGGTGGCACACTGGTTAGCACTGTTGCCTCACAGCGCCAGAGACCCAGGTTCAATTCCCGCCTCAGGCGACTGACTGTGTGGAGTTTGCACGTTCTCCCCGTGTCTGCGTGGGTTTCCTCCGGGTGCTCCGGTTTCCTCCCAAAGTCCAATGA
Source organism: Chiloscyllium plagiosum (assembly GCF_037043375.1). Classification (NCBI taxonomy): domain Eukaryota; kingdom Metazoa; phylum Chordata; class Chondrichthyes; order Orectolobiformes; family Hemiscylliidae; genus Chiloscyllium; species Chiloscyllium plagiosum. Next base: position 12,498,755 of record NW_028270158.1, on the reverse strand, counting down.
TGTGCAGGTCAGGTGAATTGGCCATGCTAAATTGCCCGTAGTGTTAGGTATAGGGGTAAATGTAGGGGTATGGGTGGGTTGTGCTTCGGCGGGTCGGTGTGGACTTGTTGGGCCGAAGGGCCTGTTTCCACACTGTAATCTAATCTAATCTAATCTAAAACTCACCCGGGAGACCAGCAGGGCCAGGTGCTTTCCCACTCTGAAGTTGCTTAGTTGCCTCCTGTATTTCCTGAACTGTCAAGAGAGCTTTAAGGAGAGAGACCTGTTCCAAGGTTACCCCTGGGAGTTCCAGGTTCTTAAAAAAGGACTCCATTTTAGCCCTCCTGCCCTCGCAACCTTCAGATAGATACAATTGAAAAGTTCCGAAAAGCCTCATTAATCTTTTTAGCATCGCATGTAAGGACCCCGGCGCTGTTTCTGATTGCAGTAATGGATTGGGGAGCACGCTTTTTCCTAGTCAGGTACACTAGATACTTCCCTGGCCTATCCACATATTCGAACAGCCTTTGTCTAGCAAAAGCAAGCTTTTTCTTTGCGTTTTGTGTCAGTATTGAATTCAAGGCAGCAGGAGGGTCGTGATCCACTGTAGCTTAGTCACTGAAGGCCGCGCAAACTGTGCTGACTCGGCTGCTTTCAACCATGTCTCAAGTAGACACTGCTGGTCCTCCTTCTGTCATTTCCAGCTAGCCGAATAGGAAATAGCTAATCCCCAAGCAAAGGCCTTAGAGGTCTCCCATAGCATAGACAGGCTACTAGCCGTGCCTAAACTTTGTGAAGGTTTGTAGCTCAGGTTGAGGTTTAGGGTGTAGGTTTGCTCACTGAGCTGTAGGTTTGATATCCAGATGTTTCATTACCTGGCTAGGTAACATCACCAGTGGTGACCTCCAAGTGAAGCGAAGCTGTTGTCTCCTGCTTTCTATTCATATGCTTGTCCTGGATGAGGTTCCTGGAGTTTGTGGTGATGTCATTTCCTGTTTGTTTTCTGAGGGGTTGATAGATGGTATCTAGATATATGTGTTTGTTTATGGCGTTGTGGTTGGAATGTCAGGCCTCTAGGAATTCTCTGGCATGTCTTTGCTTAGCCTGTCGCAGGATAGATGTGTTGTCCCAGTCGAAATGGTGGTTTTTTTCTTCCATGTGTAGGGCTACGAGGAAGAGAGGGTCGTGTCTTTTTGTGGCTAGCTGGTGTTCATGTATCCTGGTGGCTAACTTTCTTCCTGTTTGTCCTATGTAGTGTTTGTGCAGTCCTTGCATGGAATTTTGTAGACAACGTTGGTTTTGTCCATGAGTTGTACTGGGTCTTTTACGTTTGTTAGTTTTTGTTTGAGAGTGTTGGTGGGTTTGTGTGTTACTAGGATTCCGAGGGGTCTTAGTAGTTTGGCTGTCATTTCTGAAACTTCTTTGATGTATAGTAAGGTGGTTAGGGTTTCTGGCTGTGTTTGGTCTCCTTGGGTCGTGGTTTGTTCTTGAGGAATCTGCGCACTGTATTTTTTGAGTATCCGTTCTTCTTGAGTACGTTGTATAGGTGGTTCTCCTCTGTTTTCCGAAGTTCATCTGTGCTGCAGTGTGAGATGGCTCGTTGGAATAGTGTTCTGACACAGCTTCGTTTGTGTGTGTTGGGATGGTTGTTGGTGTAGTTAAGTATTTGGTCAGTGTTTGTCGGTTTTCTGTATACACAGGTTTGTAGTTCTCCATTGTCCGTTCTTTCGAGTGTGACATCCAGGAATGCGAGTTAGTCGTCAGTTTGTTCCTCCTTAGTGAACATTATACCTGTGAGGGTGTTGTTGATGATGTTAAATGTCTCTTCTATCTTAGTTTTGTGATGACAAAGGTGTCATCTACGTAGTGGACCCAGATTTTTAGTTTGATGGTTGGTAGGGCTGTTTGTTCTAGTCTTTGCATTACTGCTTCTGCTATGAATCCTGATAGTGGAGATCCCATGGGTGTGCCGTTGGTTTGTTTGTAGATTATGTTGTTGAAGGTGAAATGGGTGGTGAGGCACAGGTCCACTAGCTTCATGATGTTTTCATTGGTAATGTGATTGATGGTGGTTGGGGTGTGTGTGATGGTCTCTTCTAAAAGTGTGGTAAGTGTTTCCTTTGCCGGGTCAATGTTGATGGAGGTGAACAGTGCTGTTACGTCGAATGAGATCATTGTTTCGTCTTCCTCT